>NW_020884872.1:45176212-45502368 GCF_003945725.1 Corapipo altera | reverse complement strand
ACACACACACACACACACACACACACACACACACACACACACACACAGGCAGCCTTAGAGAGGGGCATCAGCTTGGAATGTAGTCCTACCAGTTAGTTCTTTTGTGTGGGTCCATCACCCAAGGTAAAAACACCTTCCCCCATTCAATATCTTTCTTTTTCAGTGGGGTAGGGGAAAGAAAAATTCCTGTTTGGTTTTTTAGAACAAGTAAACCTATGACAGGACCCTTCCAAGTCAACCCATTCTATTATTCTATGATTCTATTATTTGTGCTCTATATCCTTTTAACATTCCTCCAAGGAATATATAGTCTCTTTCGTTGGTTCTAAGTTGTCTCAGTGCAGTGCCATTTGACCTTGTGTAGAACAATAAGAGTGCATGCTAATCTGTGGGATTCATCAGACTTGACAGGCTCTCAATGATGTTGCCAGTGCAAGCTCCTGGTGGCTTATAGACTTGTCAGTCTGTAACTTCCCAGTCTGTAACTTTATGACTAACTTCTTCCCAGTTGATGACTTTTGCTCCTGTACTGTCCACATTATTGCTTTAAGCAAAATTAATTTGTACAGAGTTTTATACATTATTGCAGCTATGTTTTTAAAAACAAAAATCTTCCACAAATAAACTGTAAAATATTATGGAGTGTATTTCAGATGTATACCATAATGTCTTTGATTCAGATCCTTCTTACTCTGACAATGTCAACAAAGTCCATTTCAATTTTAGACACTCTTCTCTCTGGAACAATCTCTAAAACCTTGCTCATCTATTTCAGTGTCAACCACAAGGTCTACAGAGAAATTTCCTTAATTTACTCTTTAATTTATATACAGAAAATTCTATTACATTTACACCAGAATCTGAGTACCTGAATACTAAACAGGGATAAGAGTTGTTTGTACTAAAACAAACATCATTTGGGATGAAATCAAGCAGGAGAAAATAAAGATAAGGGCAGAAGATTCTGACAAATCTGCTAGGTTGTGGAAAATTACTACATACTTTACAGATGATTTTTACTGTGTTTTAATCCAGTCTTCTATTGAAAATTGCAAAATATGTAGATCCTAATCCTCAAAGGCACTCATTGGATATAAAGCCCATTGAAATTCAAAATGTGCAACACTGAAACTTCTGGATGATAGATCAGATGCCCTTGCAGGACTTTCCAACTTTTATTTTCTGATGGTCAGATTCCACGTCTTTTATTTTATAGGACACATTAAAAAGCAATGTGTAGCACAAAAGTTTGCAAAAAAAGATATTATTTTAATAACTTTCAGTGTGTATTGTAAAATGTATTATCACTGCATTGCTATGGGATGGTTTTTCCTAGAATTTAATAAACATCTCAGGTAATTGAAAGGAGGAAAAAGGATATTTGAGAAGGATTCAGATCACCACTTAATCTTAATTTCGCTTGAATTATTTTGAATATTTTAACTTTTACAAGCTTGAAATTTATTAAAAAGTTTGTCATCTGCAAATTTTGAAGCAGGTTTTTCAATGGAATCTTCTGAAGCACTATAATGCTTAGTAGACATTGTTGTCCAAACAGGATTACAGTAAATGATATTTCATTTTTAATATATATGAAGTACAATTCACATTTAAGCACCATTTTATAGTTTAGTAAATTGGTTCATTGAAAAGCGGTATGTCATAAATAGAAACATTATGAATGCTGAAAGTACTGAAATGTTGTTTGATATGAGGACATTAATAATGAAAAGCAAAAATTGTGCTTTAAGTTACCTACTTCTCTTGAAAAGAGAAATGTGTAAAATCCCATTTCTTTTCATAAAATACATTATTCTTTATTTTCTAAATTCTTCCAAGTTTTAAAATTTCATTTTGCAATTACACTGATAAAATAAAGCCATCACAAATATTTTTAGTGTTAGTAGTGCTAAATACTGCCTATAAGTTTGGAAATATGTGAATATCTCTTCAATTCTTTATTGGTGCTGTGGTAAAACTTGCTTTGGGCACCCAGTGGTCTGAATACAAAATAAAATGACAATAACATCGGTCCCAAGCTACTAGGTAGTTTCTTCTTCATAACTACCATGAAAGAAATACTCTCCGCAGGTCTATTTGCAGACATACTGCTCATAATAGAGAGTGATTTCAACCTATGGAGAAAATGACTGACAGATGGCATTGTTTCTTTCTTTTATAAACACAGTTGGAAAAGAGTTGAAGTCTAAAAGACCTTTTGTCAGTAATAGAATAAAGAGTGTGAAAGGGAGCCTGCACTGTTTCTAACAACTCTGAAGACATTTAACACATGCTCCACAAGTTTTTTTCACTGCTTAAAAATGTGTTTTTTCAGCAAAGTAGTCTTTCATTAACAGACCAAGAACCTCAGACCACTAAATTAATGCAAGATTTTATTTTTTTAGGAGAGACAGAAAAGAGAATCATTATTTTTTTTCAGTTAAGTATAAGAAAAAAGTTTTCACAGTGAGCAAAGCTAGTGAAGCCATGGACTGCCTATCAGTGCTTGAGCAGTAAGCATTGAGCCTTCTGTACTACCTTTGATATGCGTGTAGAAGAGAGTGCCCTTGGATTTTAATGTTAATTTCCAGATTACTTTAAGAGGACTGCTCTTCAGCAGATTGTTCTGATGGTGTGGTTGAACTTTAAAATCTTTAGCATGTGGCCATTAAGTATTCTGTAAGCGCTTTCCACACCTAATGTGCTCTTATAAACTGCCAGGATTTAGCAACTGACCTGTGATGGATGAAGTGAGAAAATCAAAAGCAGTCTGTAAGTACTAGTACCCAAACTCTTGCTGTGAGTCTGACTGACTTCACCAGGCCGTCCTGAAACTTTATATCTGACCCAAAATAAAGAGAAATGGTATTGCTTTGTCTTTCTCACAAACTCAGCAAAGTCCTTTACATTAAACTGTGAAGCCTGGGTTATAAAGTCAAGTTACTACAAGCAACTCCTACTGGAAAGGGTGTAGTTGCTTTTTCTTATCCCCCTACTTTCTCTCCCCCTTCTCTCTTGCAATGGGAGTAGTTTCAGGGAATTTTAGTGATAGAATTTAGATCTGTGATGTGTGCTTCTTGAAGTAATATCAAGGGTATAGAATCATTTCCACTTTTAATTTACCTAGTCACAGATAACTTTCACTGCTTTTTCACTACTGAAGGAACATTATTATTTTAACTGTTTAACTGGTTTTAGCTGTTCGCTTTAATTGGCTTATTCTCTCTGGAAAAGAACAGGATAAACCAGTTTTCAGATGAAATCCTTCACATTCATCACATATGTTGAATATACATGTTTGTTCATGTTTTTAAAAGCTGTTGCACAGTCTTGCAAACTACTGGTTTTACTCCTTCGATGTGGCAAAGAAATTATTTATGTTATCCGCAAAGATCCTTAATCACTACTTCTCTTAACATACATTTGATTTCTGGTTTAGCTACCAAGAGACTTTTGTTAGTTATTGTATTCATTTCAGTAAATACAGACAAGAGCTTAGTTCATGAAAGATACTTAAATTTCTCACTGATTTCCTGGAAATATGCTTGTATTTCTGTAGAGAATTGTACTGAACCATCATCTTCAAATACCTAAAGATCTACGTGTTTCGATAAATTGCCTATTGAGCACATTTATTTTCGTATTTGTATAGTTACAGTGAATTCCTAAGGGAAATCTGTCACATGAAATTTGGTGATGTTCTGTTATTTAAAAATGTTCATCTGACCTGAGAGTGACCTGAGGATAGTTCTCAGGTATGGCAGATAACTTCATAAATATTTCCAATCGCCTAGTTTACCTGTCCAAGGAGGATAAGGAATTGAATTCTGCTTAGAGGAACTGAGTAATAATTACAGAGCTTCAAAATAATGCTATTTCCAACTCTTAATTTATGGCATTGTACCAGTTAGTCTTTATGGAAGCTATAGTGTGTTTCTGCTAACTGAAGAATATAACATCAGGAAGAATTGTTTGAGAGAGCTGTTCATGTCCACATTGTTGGCTGCAAGATGTCATAGCTTTGATTGAAATTTCCACACTATTTGATACACAGTATAAGCCCATAGCACACACAGACCCTGTACAAATCCCATTTACTTCTATCGCTGCAGTGTCTCTGAGAGATCCACCAGCATGTGACAAATTGTGATAAAGTCAGACTGTATGTGCAACAGAGTCAGATTCCATTTGTCGTGCCATTTAGCCCACAGTAACAAGGACTGGCTATGTTCTGTTTCTTCTGCATTATGTTAACCTAATCTTTCTTTGATATTACAGAAGTCAGGTCGGTTTTACCAGAGCATAAGGCTGAGCATGAGCTTGCACTAAGGGCAGTTGTAGCTTACCTGTCATATTGCACATTTCAACAACACTTGTGAAATGCCTCCAGGATTTTAAAAGTTCAATAAATCACAAGAAAGAAGCATGGAGTTCTTATCAGCTGACCTAGTCTATTCCACTGTCCCCGAAGTAGGATCAACTATAATTAGTAGCTAAGGTTTTTACTTATAGATATGGCCTGGGGTTAGAGGGAGGATCCTGATGGGAGCATCACAGAAAGTGTTTTCTTCATATTTATCAGAGTCTAAGTTAATGCAGGAAATTCAGCCTGAACTCAGCCTTATTAATGAAACCACGACTGAAAAAAATCACATCATATTTAAACATGTTTCCTTTTAAGTTTATTTTTTTTCATTCTAATATATTGAAAACCATATTTTGTTCCATTTTTAATATAATAAAAAAATTATTTTTCCTTTGTCCCCTTCTCTCTTTAAACCCAATATTAGCAGTTTTATATAAATGGACATTCTGAAAATGAATAGATAAAGAAGAACCATTTTTCATTAACTTAAATTTACATTTATTATTTTATTTTCATTGATTTCAGTACACTTGTTTCTGTCTGAAACTAAGTTCTCAATTCAGATTCAGAGTGTGCTTAGTTTCCACATAAGACCATATTTTCTGTGATAGGAAATCAAAGAGATTATGATTAAGTGTGAAAAAGCCTGTTATTTCATTTAAAAAAAAATGGATCTTTAAAATTAAAGCTACAGGACCAGGGAAGTTTTATTAATTCTGATCCTTGAATCAAACTTTTTTTCATACTGATAATTCCCACACACACATAAAAGAGATCAGATGTGTATATTCAGGAGAAAAAAGAAAAAAAAAGATTTGTTAAGAAGAGTAAACAGTCTTTAAAATAAAAACAATTAATTTCTAACTGTCTCTAGTGTTGCTTTATCAGCAGGATCTGCTATTGCTCTGCACTGAAAGAATGAAATAAAATGATCTTGTAATGGCAAACATGTAAAATCTCCTTTAATCACATATTTAAATAATAAATCTGACTACAACTCCAGAAATAAAAATGAATCTTTTGCTTGTTGCAAGCACACCATTAATATAACACTGGTTTGTTCTCCAAATATACCTCTCAATGGTAATATCAGAATTCAAATAAAATTGCAAAAAAGTTTACAGCTGAGACATTCACAATCCATATCTAATAGTCTGTCATGGGAATAATTACCCGTAATGGGTATCCAAGGGATATAATTGTCTGCTGCTGTGAATTAGGAGTGCCACAGGTGGTGTTAATCACTTGGAATGTATCAGAGTAGAACAGCAGCCAGAGACAGAGCCTGCTTATGCTTGATTTGTGGAACCATTGTTTCTGGACACTTCAGACATAAATCGAGCACATGGTAGTAATAATGTACACTCAAGTAGTTATACTAAAACAAAGGGATACAAATATAAATGAAAAGCAGGTGGAAATTTTGTTCCTTAACAAAGGTTACAGAAACAGTCACGAGCAAAGTTGTTCTGTGTTGCAACACTTACCTTTTTGGATGGGGAACAGAAAGCAAAAAGGTCAATAGCTGCTTTTATTTCTTGAACCTGTCTGGTACATATCAGCAAAAGAGCTCTCATTAATTAGGTATTGCAGAATTTTCCCTCTTATGGAATCACAGAATCACTAACATTGGAAAATAACTAAAAGATCATCAAGTAGTATATGACTAATATAGATATATCCAAATGTAGTGCTCTCTTTGATGAGAAACGTAAAATTTTTTTCAAATATTATATTGATTTATTACAACATTATTAACTGAATTTAAGAGCACATCATCAATAGCTTCTCAGAAATATCATGAACACCAAAGAAATTGAACTGACTTGAATTTTTGTGATATATGTAAACATATAGTAACTAAATAAATGGGATAATACCTGGATCTCCTCACAGCAAATTCAAGGCCTTGACTAGATATTTGTAGATAAATTAGAGATAGAGGAAGTGATACCATATGTCTTTGAAAACGGTGTTAAAATTCACAATTTAATTTCTCAAATCTTTTAAAGGAATTAGTCTGTAAATCCTGTACAAACTCAAATAACAAAATCAGTTGTCCTTCTAAGACACGAGGGAGTGGAAAGCTGGTCGCATATTACTGTGGAACATTCTTTCCAAAAGTCAAAGCAGCCTAAGAAATATCTTTATTTCTGAGGTCTTTCAAAGCCCTTTTGCATTTTAGAGCACACAGTTTTGTATGTCAATTATAGAGAGAAAACCAAATTATAGTTTTCTATATAACTATAAGTTATATAACTATAGTTTTAAAAGATCATACCTAGGAAGTAACGAGTTCCAGGTACTCAAATATATTAAAAATATAGGATGAAGTTAGACCTCAAATTTGATGTTTCAAGTTAATCGAGATTTTGGTGAGGGGTTTTTTGTTGTTGGTAGGGTTTTTTTTTAAGTCATCTAGTTTACTAAATTGTATACTGCTGAACTATAACTTATTAGAATTACCACACATCATTAAACCAAGTTTCATACCGCAGCAGCTTCTTCTTTCTCAGAATGCGTAACTGTACAGGCTAATTACAACTTGATAGCAATCCATGAAAATGATAAATACTATTATTCTAATTTTGTACGTAGGTTACGATGACACACACTAGATTAGAAGAAACTATCTGAACATCACCAAGAGAAAAGAAACAAGTACTCAGCTTTAGCAGTTCCATGTTGTAACTCCTAGATCGTACTTGTCCTTCAATATATTTCTCATAAATTTTTAGTTCATCAAAAACAAAAAAAAGGAGAAAAGAAAAAGTTAAAATGAATGCTCGTGGCAAATAATCCACTAGGTATATCACCATATGTATTTTTGTCAAGAGCAAAACTGTTGCTGACAACTACAGCTTGGCAAGACAGTAACATATTGTATCATATAAATATGTATTGTGGAAAGATGGTTTTGCCCTCTCTGTGTGATTTTTGTTGTTATTATTCACATCTTATAAGTACATCTTAAAAGGTACTTTATTCTGTGCTTTATTTCAAATGTTTTGGTAAAATTAGAAGAATTGCTGCTCTAAGGCTCTCAAATCTGAAAGACTTTACCTGCAGCACCAAATGCAACACTATTAGCACCTAAACTAATAATCAAGAAATAACACACCATTACACATACTAAAAAACATTTTAATGTGCAACCTAACAAAAGTTGGTAAAATACACTCTGCCAATATCTTGTGTGTGCTGTGAATAGTGCAGCAGATTAACACCCCACTCTCAGTTGGAAAACTTGTCAGTTTACCTTACAGCACTGCCAAAACCATATTTTAGAGGAGATGTTGTGGTGGGTTGACCCTGGTTGGACTCTAATTTGATTTGTAATAAGTTAAATTAATTTTCCTCAAGTCAAATCTGTTTTGCCCATGATAGTAATTGGTGAGTGACCTCTCCCTGTGCTTCTCTCAACCCACAAACCTTTTGTTAAAATTTTTTTCTACCCTGTCTAACTGACGAGGGGAATGATAAAGTGGCTTTGGTGGGCAGCTGGTGTCCGACCAGGGTCAATCCACCACAGTCTTCGAGTTTAATTTTGTCACATATGTTTGCATGTACAAGTAGCAGAAATAGTGTAACTTACAGTAGGTCTTTAGGACTTTAGGTTTTAGGAGATTGCCTTTGAATATGGACCTAATTTTCTCTCTCACTTATTTCAATCATAGGTACTTCCAAAGTGACTATCATCTTGCTTTCTAAATACATTGAAAAGTGCCAAAATATGGTGCAGATTTTTTTTTTTCCCCTAGAATTCCTAGATAGTTTTTCTTGTAATAATATTTAGGATACAAATTTTCTATAAATTTGTTTTTACATTGTGTAGGCAATAAAACACAAGTAACAGGAAAGTCTTGAGAGGAAAAGATTCATGGTTTTATGGACCTTGTCAGCAACGATCTGTAATCACCACCTGATTCTTCAAATAAAGACAGGACATTTTCTAAAATGTGTCACAGCTGATACAGAAGTGCTCCACAGATTGGTTATTGTGTGCAATTCTGTGCAGCCTGGGTTAAGCAGTACACTAGTCTAGATACTCATAAGGATACTTTCTCTCCATTAATCTGTCAGTCTGTCAATGTGACTTTTCACCACTACAGGAAAACCATTCACTGATGGAACTAAAATGACATGAAAGTAAAGGTATTAGTAGACCACTAAATGAAACAGAAAATATGTGTAGATGTAGATTATATAGTTATGCTAGAAACTGCAACCTTTTGTATATAAAATATATATGTATGAAACAGATAAAACAAGAATTTTTCTTCAGATTTTAATATCACACACAATTAATAACCAAAGTATCAGAATGTAACATTTTCATCCTATAAGGAGTTGGAGTTATATACTCAAAACTTACAGTACATATAAATTTCTGGCTGCTATAGCTTGACAATATGTGCCATCCCTAGAAGGCTCAAGAGAGTTCCTTGCTGTTCAGGTATCTTTTTCCTTAGATTTATCTTGCCTTATACTTTTGGATCCAGACGGGTTATGAGAAATCATCATCTTTAAATATATATCTACCTTTCTCAATCATGTCTGCAACAATCTCTGAGCCATGGCAAAACAGAGAAAATGTGGCACATTTATTGATAACATGACATTTTAAACAAATAAAAACTCTGTGTGTGTGTAAAATTAAATATATTATAATATAAGCTTGTATGAAGCAAAAATCACTAAGGTAAAAAGCTATGAAATACACTAATTATAAGAAAGAAAAAAATATATGCAACAAATATTAAGTATAAAAAAAAAGGCAGGGGTTTCCTGCACATCTCTTTCTTAGTAATAGAGTCTGGATAACTCTAGAGGTGGTAAAGAGAATGGAAGAGAATGGAAGTGAAAACAGTGTGTGAGAAGGGGATGCCCAAAACTCTGTGAGAGGGCATTTGCCCAAAACTGGTAGTGCTGAAGAGAAAGGTGACCATCAGTGGTATCGAACTAACAAGGGAAATTAAAAAAAATTATAGTGCAAAGAATCAGCTTGAAAAAAGAAGTATAAAGAAAGCATATACATTTGTGAATATAGGGACAGGCAGCTAGAGGAAGCAGTAACCAACACAGGGGCGTGGTCTCTGATGTCAGTGTCCCCAAGGCACACCTGCCCTGCCCAGTCTGGATGGTGCAACCTCCCTATGGGGTGCTGTAAAGCTCCAGGCCTGAAGCCACACTTGCCTGGATGTTTTATTTTCATTTAAGACTCCCAGTGGTTTGCCCAAGTGAAATTTTGCGTAATCTTAGTTCCTTGATACTTTGAATCACCTAAAGAGAAAAAGCTACACACTTTTTCCCAAGATAATTTCTTTTAATTTAGTGAGAAAATAAGTGTTTTCGCAAAAGGGTTTTACAAGAGTAACAAATAACCAAAGAGAGCCATTACACTAAATCACCCAAAAAAAACAATACCACACATTAGTGAAACACTACCCATTAGTTTAGTTATTCATAAGAGATTATAGAAAGAGGAAAGAAAGAAAGAGGTTAAGAGAAGAAAGAAGTAAAGAAAGAGGTTTGAATAAGGTTGGTATAGATACCACTGAGGTCACATGATGGCAGGTTCCAGGGGAGAAGGCAGGACAAGACGGAGGCCACACGATGCACCTCTATTAATGATTTGACTACTGTCCCCAAAGGTGGGACACCTGGTTCACTGAGCACTCAGTGCCCTCCCAGCCAAAGTGAGGGGTGCCATAGCCAGTCAGAGGCTTCAGGGGCCGTGGTGTGGGTGGGCTACCTAGTGGGTCTTTAGACTGGCTCTCCATGCTGCCATGTGCTCTTCAGGCTACCGTGTTGGCTGCAGGCCATGTACCTCCCGACTCTGCGGGCCTGCAGGCCTGACCATGACCCTGACACATACACAGACAAGATGGTTAATTCAGCACAATAATTATGCAATCTAGTGAGGTGTGAACCTGTTCCCTTTCAGGTGTCAGGAGGATCGTGCACCCAGCAGTGGTGTGGTAGTGTGTAGGCAGCATCCCGGGACCATGGTCCTTGGGGTGCGGGTGAATTGGGGTACTGTGAGCAAGGGGGTTACACAAGGCTGGAGCACTCATGTCTCCACAGGAGTGGTAACCCACATGGCTGGGAAAGGGAGCTGAACTTGTAACTGAGTGTGTATGTGTGTAGAAGGAGGTTAGAGCTTCTTGAAAAGGGCGTTTAGAAAGTTATTGATGTTATTTAGTTTGACTGGTGTCCAGTACTATGCTTCATCTGTTTTGTTGCCATTGATCCTGAACACATGGTTCCTGAGTGCTGGTTAATCATGTGTCATTAACAAATCAATAAAAACCTTCCTGTTTGACTTGAACTAAAAATGAGAGTGATAGGTCCTACTTTTTCCTACTGTTTATCTTCATAGTTATATATTAATTCTGAAAGAAGCTATATTTTATGATTAGTTTTTAAAAGGTAGACATAATATTTTGCCAGTATACAGAAGACCACTCTGCATTTGATTTAGGCTCTAGCCACTTTTTGGTTGGTGGCATTGACTCAGCAGGTTTCTAGTGGTCTAGTTTAGAAGTATATGACTTGCAGTGTGATGCCCTTTATTTTAATTACTTAGGGTTACCTATACAAAGCTCAATGAATTTAGGAGAACTGATCACCAAAAAGTGAAGTTACATGGTAGCATCTACACCTCACCTAAGCAAAGCATTGCAAGAAGGCAAAATGAATATGCTTATCAGAATGATAATCCCTATCAGAGTTTGGAAATTTAAATGTTGGAAGTTTTAGTAGGTTACCTCCTAACAAAGAGAGAATTGAAGAATGTTGCGTTTAAGATTATGTTTTGTACACAAAACTGCAACTGAAATTAACAACAACGTGTTTGTAACTGCACTAACTGAACATGATACACCTATGTGGTGGCGATAAATTACAATGGGCATAAGATCTTCAGGAGTTTAAAATACTGCTGCTTCTTGTTACCTTCAATGAAACTACCATTTTCCATAGGTTGAAGATTTGGCCCACCTTCTTTAGGATTAATTTTCCACTTAGTAGTTTTGAAATGAGAAAGCACTGATGCTTTATAGCCATGCATCATTTAAGGCATGGGATAGTGCCATGTTTGTTTTGAAGTACTTAATAATTTTTTATTTAAGAGCAATTCATATTTTATGATTTGATCCTGTTATTATGAATAGGTATTTATATTAAGGAAATTTGAAGCCAAGTATAGTCATCTTCTGAATTTCAGTAAAGAAACAATTTGAGGAAAATTTCTATTTAGCACACAGTGCCCCTCACCTTTAAAGAAATTTACATTGCGTTTGGCATGATAACATATCAATACTTGAAAAAAAATCCTGTCCTTTACACTACACTGATATATATTTCTGCTGCTATTAAAGCTTAGAAGTGTCAACAGAGACATAACCATTTACATAGACTAGTGTAGACTAGAAAAAAGGAAAGCAAGGAGATTAGGAAGGTTTTAAAGACTGGACTTGAACAAATAGAAAATCAAGATGTTAGGGTTTTTGTGTATCTGTGCTGTTAGGATCCACTCACATATCCACATCCAAGGTCCTTCTGTACTTATATTTAAGTGAGTGCAAAAAAGAATAAGCAATTTACAGTGACACAAATTTAACTCTATTTCTCTAAAAGCTCATTGCTTAATCCATGTTGGTTCTCTAGGTTTCCTCTTCACTTAGTGGGGAAAAAAAAAGCTGAAACTTCAGAGAATATTTTTTTTAATTGCATTAAGTCTGTTATGTTATCTGGTAAATGGCATTAAGAATACCTCTCTTCCCACTGATTACATGCAGAGCTGTGGGCACATTCCAATACCAGAATATCTAAAATTACATAAATTTCACATTTAACTGTGAAAGTGAAAACTGCTCAGTAGGACAGATTGCAGCTACTTACAGCTTTACTCCTGAAATCAGAAAGTGCCTGTTTTGGGGGGAGATCTGGGGAGAACACAGGCAAAAAATATCCCTGGAAAACTAAGGATCAACTGTGTGTTTTAAGATTAAATATTTCTCGGTTTCTTCTTGCAGTAACTTCTCAATAATATGTTTCTACATTTTTCTTTGCCTCTTTGCTATTCACTGAGCAGCCATAAAATTCTATCCCATCTGAACAGAAGCATCTTTCATTGTCAGTAACATTTCTTTAAGTTTTGAGGTAGTAGATAATCAGGTCCATTGTCCCTAAAGGATCTACAGTTACTTCAAATATTTTCTTTCTCTGGCTGATGGCATGACATGTGTACACTTATATAGCTCATTTTTCTAACAGATGCCTACAGCCCTTAGCACTTTTACTACATTTTTATTACATAGGTAGAGGCAAGACATAATGTGGATTGCGTTTAAACTACAATGGTTGATTGAGCTCTCTGTCTTCTGAGAAAAAAAATAACTGATTTTAATGGGGGTTACAGTGGGATGATTCTCACTTACCTAAAATAATTTTTCACTGTCTTTTTCTTGCAGATATTGCAACATGTAGAATGTGAAAATGAATCTACACAACTATTGCTCCTTTTGTGCTGAGGAAAGCTTTTTTATTTGCATTTTTCTAGCTCTAGCTAGAATGACACACTCTTTGCAGAAGCTAAACGTTGAAAATATTTCTAAGTTAATTCTTAACACCTGTTTCTGCTGTTATTTTTAATAACTCTCAAAGTATTTCTCTATTTATTTATTTCTGCTTCCCTTCTGTCAACTTATGACTTGGAGGTACTCTGTGGGAAATGAAGAATTTCTGTGTGTCTCCAGTTTTTATTATGGCCACCTCAATGAATGTAAAATTATTGAAATAGAGATGAATTTTTAAAAGATTAGGTGGAATTTTTAAAAACATTTTCTGAAGGTATCAAGTAACTGCTATTGCAAAAGATTATTCAAGTAATAGTAAATAACCTTTTTAATGTAATTAAAAAAAAAGAGAAGAAAGAAGGAAATACTATGCTGCAATACAAAGATCAAAGACCATTCACTTACTCAGCTAAGTCTATGGGTGGAGTATGGCTTTCTATTTCCACCTTTACATTTCATTATCATTGTGGATCAACTGCAGGATCCCAGAGAACATCTAGAACTACCAAGGAGTGAAAAAAAAAAATTTTTTTACCCTTGAGTAGAAAAAATTGATCCCAGTCTTCAAAATACGTGAGACTATTAGAGTCAACCTTTATGTTTATCTAGAAAAAATTACTAATTTTCACCAAAATATTAAATATTAGGGAAAAATTACTAGTAAAATATTTCCTTAACAATTTTCAAAACATAGCTGGAAAAGGGGACAGCAAACAATGCTGCAGATGACAATTTAATTCAAAGAGGCTCAGCTAACACTCCAGTTCCTGAGATGGGGCAATAACAGGCTGTTTCAGCTCTATATTTCCATAGTTTTATAAACAAACTCCAGACAACTCCAAACTCCATTAAATATCATTCAAAAACAAGTTGTATATGCTAGTAAATTAATGCTGCATGAGACAATTCAAGAGAAACATTTTCTGTTCTCTAAGAAAGTACTGTTATGCTCTATCTGCTCCCTGGTGCAGAGGGACAATAAAACAGCAACAGTTTTGCTGTTATATCTTCAGAATAATATTTGTGATTAGTGCTTTAAAATGAAAAAGTGAGAAGAAGCTGTAGTATTAATTCCTTTATTTATAATCCATTCCATTTTCCGCTTGCCTGAAGCATGGTTAATTTGATAGGCATCTTTTAATTTGTAATTAGTCTTCAGGAAGGACTGTTTTCTGATGCTTTAAGCAGTGCACTATTTATTAATTTGTGTTCTCTCATTTTATCCAGTGTTTACGCACTATGGACCAGATTCAGTACCCACTGAGATGTAATTGTAAATGAGTTCAGCATTTAGCGCATTTGGCTTTCTTATATTTTTGAACACATAAAACGAGATAAATTATAACTGGATATGTTTAGTTTACACCCTATCTTCTCCACCTGGCTTGCAGATAATTCTTACAGAAAGGAAAACATCTACAGGAGTTATTTTTTTGCTTCATTGATGTAGAAAGTAGTGGCAGCCACGTATAGCTGTTGGCAGCAGAGGAAGCATGGCTACAACCATATTCACTGAAGCTCATTTCATCTAGATATAAGAAAGAAATTTTTTATAGTGAGAACAATCAGTCCTTAGAACCTCCACAGCGATGTCCTAGAGTCCCTATCTCTGGAGGTTTTCAAGACAGGGTGCTAGATACTGTTGTTTAGGCTCCCTTTCCCACAAAAAAGAGTTGGACCAGATAGTCCTTCAAGGTCCCTTCTAACTGTTTTATGGTTCTATTAATAAATATGTTTTAAAAGAAAGGTGGAGGGAGAGAAAGGAAAAAGTGGTATCATAGAGGCATATTTCTTTTCAGTAATATTTTGCAATGCTTTTTTTTCCTAGGTTTCCGATATTTTTATCCTCTTTCTCATAATTAAAGTGATTTGAGCAGTTCTTATTTATTGTTTTAGCTAAATGTAAAATTAAATTCTAAAATCTTGCTTTATGCTATATGCTTCCTGTACTTTTAAGTCATTGTTTGGTTTCCTCACTATGAATTGTCCCTGAACATTCTGGATTTCTTACATTACATTTTCAGCTACTTTTCTGAGTGTTCAGTCTGAATGACCCCATAGAAAGATCTTGTAGAAGGATCTTGTATTTGGTATTCTAAGACATATGTTTTGCTATCTATGGCTTTTTAATGGTCTGTGGTTGAGATTTCAACTAAACTGTTCATTATGTCAAATACTGGAAATAAAATGAGGTCAAGACTACTTGGATGGCAGTTGTAGGAATATAGCAGGAGAGATGCATTGTCATGTGTGGTTTACTAATTTTTTTTTTCTTTCCCAGCTCATGGGTGAAATGCAAAAGTAGTTCCAGTGTTCTGGAATAGGGAGAACTCTCAAACTATTATTTCCTAATTACCAGCAAGACTTCTTTATTGTATTTGCTGCATACGGTACAGCTATTAATCACAATAGCTTGACCTTTACTTCTGTAGCACTGCCTTATAAAATGAGAACTTCAATGTATTGTTTTCCAGTATAACGCACTGTTAGAAAATGCACTATTGTGAGTTGCACTAGGTATTAAATAACAACCTGCATATCTTTAAGAACTTCAAGAGAGAATTTAATCATCTCAAAAGTATTGTAACTCTGACATAAGACATGAGATAAACTGTTATATATCTATGTGTAAATACAACAAAGTTGAAGTATCTAGTGAGAGATAAGGAAATTTGGAGTTAAGGTTTTAAGCAATCATTATTTAAGGTTTTAAGCAATCATTATTTAGTTATTATCTTCATGCAAGCTGCTTTAGCAGACAGTCATTTACCACAGTGAAATTATTTTTGAAACTTGATAGATTTTATGGAGATTTCCTTGGTTTTAAACCCTGAAGGTGTTTTAAATCATGTTATCTGACCTCCAGTATGACACAGGTCATTGCACTTTGTTCACATATTTTTTTTCCAGTGAATAAAATGACTCTGCATTTTGGTCTTCAGAAAACAGTTGTATCCAAATAAGAGGGACTGGAATTGGGATTAAGAATTATTTTGAAAAATTAGAAAAAATTTTTAAAAAACATAAGTAATTCAACTAAGTCAACTATGCATTTTCTGTTTTGGTAAGAATAGATAACTACAGAAACATGAGATGTAGATCAACTAATTAGGTGACAAATACACATAAATTACCTGGAAGTAAATGATAATCACAAAACTGATCTAAAATCTACAGTAGTACTGTTATTAATAGAAAAACACATAGGACAAGTAAACAAGAGTGTTTCATCAATACATTTAAGCTTTTGTTTGGAGAACTAACTTGATTTTAAGGACTTTGGAAGAAATCTGCATGAATTATAGCTCTGTATCTTGGTATTGACATTGCTGGCAACAGGCCACAGGCTTCCTATTGACTTTGTAAAGTACCAGGACAGGTGTACCATTGCATGGATATGTTCAGGCCAGTATGACCCTTAATGTTCATCTGCTTTACAACAAAAATGCTTCTCTAGCAATGAAGCAACTGTTGCCTGAGGGATTTTAGCTTCAGCATATCTGTATATATTATGTGGTGGAATGTCCTTTGATTTCATGCCTTTTTTTTTTTTTTTTTCCATTACCTAGAATAACAAGCAGTTGTTCTGTGTGGATTCACTTATCTATGACCTATATTAAAACTATATTATAGAACGGTGAAGTCTCAGAAGGACAAAAGAGGACAAAAGAGGCCTTTTTTGCACTCTAAATCTTATGTTAACAAAAAAGTCCACAACATATATATGTAACTTAGAAGTTGTTTTCAGTCCTGATATTTAAATAATCTAACTCAGAAAAATCATGTTAATAGCCAAGTTTAAAATGTTGCATAAATAACTTCCTTTCAGTGTTCTTTCAAAACCAAAGGATGGTGGGTTTGGTATTTGTTGAGAAGGTTTGCATATTCAGAAACTTTTACAGGTCATCATACAGTGAAAGCAGCATACATACCATGTGTTCAGTTCCATATAAAAAAGGTCTCTGATAATCAAGCAATGGAATTTTGTCTTTATACCAGATTCTGATCTGAAAAAAATCTCACCGAAGTAGTTAATATACAATATGTGACCCAGAAGCAAGCTAAATTCAACTTCTAAAAAGTAAGCAAGTTCAAACACTGTGAATGATCCTCCATGGAGCTGAGATGTATACCCAGACATCAGCACATGGCCTTCCTTTATTTAGTGGTATCATTATATGATTTTTTTTCTTTTGAATAGATGACTGTTGAGTTTTCTTTCATCTCTTTTCTGTATTCCAGTGTTTTTCCAAGACAATGAATTCTCAAGGAATTAATTAAATTAATTCATCTTTCCCTTTTTTTTTTTTTTTAAATCATACTAACCCATCCCTCCTGGGTCTAGCAGAATGTCCCTGAAGGTTATGATCACTTTGGTTCCCAAATTCTGTTATTATGACAATATATGAAGAAGTTAAGGGCAATAAAAGCAGCCCTGCTAGCCAGGGATAAAAAGAGCATTTATCAAATTACAGATTTCAAGCGTAGAAGAAGCCTGCTAGTATCAAATCTGTGCAGTCCCTCCCCATCTGGAAACACTGGATTCCAAATAAATAGTCTGATTTTTTGCCCAGAACTTTTATTTCCAATTTTTCTTTGATAGCCATTTTATCAAAGATAAACTAAACTAAATCTGCCTAAACAGTCTATGGTCTCTGGGTTTTTCTTCACTGTAATTCAAACATTGCTATTGTTTTTAGTCCTCTGAACCTTTGAAATGTCTCAATTTCCTTCTGAGTTATTAAAAAATTAAAATCAGTGGTTTGGAGATAATTCAGCTGTTCAGTCCTTCATAACAAATTTACGGTTCAGGCAGTAAAACAATGTGTTACTATCATGGTAATTTGCTACATCCCTTAAGATTCTTGGGTATGAGTTGCCTAGGTCTCTCAATTTGTCTATCTATGCCTTGTTAATTTTGGCAGATGTTGTTTCATATGTTCTGTTACTACAGATGGTGAAATTTTTATTTCATCTAAGGAGGTAAAAATTTATTTCTTTTTTTTTTCATTATTTCTTTTCTTCAGATCATGGAGCTAAAACAAATGAAAGGAAATTTTCATGTAAGTTTATATCTTAGTAAAGGTTCTACACAGAAAAATATAGACACAAATTGTCACAGTAGAAGTTATTTTACTTCTAGGAAAACTGTAGGAAGCATTTCGGTGTTGTTTTTTTTGTTTGTTTTGTTGGTTTTCTGGTTTTTATTATTTTATGCTTCCAGCAGATGGTGTATTTGTTGTTGTCATAACTCATTCATATACAAACAAAAGCAAAGATAAGGTTGAATGAATTGATTTAAAATTTTAGGGTTATCTGATAGATATGTCCAATGAAATTGATAATGAACCCAAAGAATAGTAATTTCATCCACACTCTTTGATATTTTTGCATAAAACTTCCTACTTTATCAAGAAATACAAAAATCTGACCCATGAAAAACTTGAGGTTTTCTTTGTTTTTCTCCCCCCCCTCCTTGTAGAGTCATAAAGTATGACTCTAAGATGTATGAAATAATTACTGTTAACTGGGAGTAAAATTAAGTCTGATATGAAGTTTGATGTTCTATATATGTCACTGACACATTAAAAGTCAACATGTGCAAACTTCCACTCACCTCCTCCTGCAATGCTTAATGACTCCCCAGCCTGTGCAAAACTCCCAGAGGCAAGGTCATGACCACTGCCTACCCAAGGCTCACAGAACGGAATCATGCTCCCAGCTGGATGGCTGTGTCCTCCTTGCAGAGCTTAATGGGAGTTCAAGAGGTGTCTGATGTGCTGGGGTAGCTGCTTCCATTGCTGCTGGGATCCATGCCCTGTGGCACGTCATTGCCAGTGTTGAGCAGTCTCACACTCAAGAGAGTTTTTGGACACCTTCCACCCCAACTGCTGCACAAATTGCTGCCTCTGTTTGCTGTGCTCCCAGCTGGCGATGCTTTCCCTGGTGCCAGCTGAAGAGGTGCTTGACAATCCCTAACTCTAAATTAAGAACTGGCTGAAGACAACAGATGTAAGCACCTTTTCAGTAGGATTAGCTCCCAGGGGCTGTTAGAAACTGCTAGAGTCTCTAGGAATAAACATCTTTGCTTCTGTTTGCACTGACCTTCCCTGCAGTGTCCTATTCTACTTAGTGAGTCCATTTCCATTTCAGATTCTTCCGTATTTAGGTCTGGCTGATGCTATTAGAGAATGGGATATAGCTATCAGTAACCATTATCACAAGGTATAGACCTACAAGTGTCTGCTATTTGCTTCTACTTAGCACTTACTTCAGCTCATGTGCATCATCCAGCAGTTTGTGCAAGTACTTGTCTTACTACACCAGTGAAGTTTAATCAATGTAGTTGAAAAAGTTTGTTAATGCCAATGGAATCAAAGCTTCTAAAACCATTCTGATAATTCTGATATGTATGGGAAACACACATGCGGTCTCTGAGATTACCAAGAAACGGTTTATACAAACTGTTTGTGATACGGTGACACATTTGTTTTATTTAAAGTAAGGCATTTAATCACATTCTACAATTTAATCAGATTCTGCAATCATCAAAGTAAAGAATAATTTATTAAAGTTTGAAGGTTTAGGTAAAAAATACCATATGACCTGAAAGGCGAAACTTTTCTTTTTTCTCTTTTTAAAAATCAGGACAAAGGAAATACTGTTACAAAAACTATTTTCTTCCAATTTTTTTACTTCACATTATAGACTATTTTTTTCATTTTCCAATATATTAAAATGATGATGATGAAAAAAAAGATATTGCACTTATCTTAACAGGACAAGTTTGTTGAAGAACAAAAATTAACAAAACCAGGTTTTTTAAAACTCTCTAGACTTAAAATAAACATCATGCCTTTGAATGATATTTGTATCAGCCCCAAAATACTACAGAATATAAAATTTGCTGTTAACTCAGGTTAACATGATGTAACTGGAACCTTTCATATGCAGAGATATAAACTGAGTGGATAATAATTTTTCTTCTTGTTTTGTTTTCTGGGGTTGATGTGATTTTTTGTCAGAGTAAATAAACCAGTTTGTGTCTCAGGAATTTCCTTGCAAATTAAAGCTTTCCAATATTGATATACTTTGTATTTCCTGGAAGGAAAAAAAAAAAACAAACAAAACCACCAAAAATCACCAAAATGTGGCTTTTTGAAGGGCTGAGAAGTTATTAGTGCAATAAGATAAATTTGGAGAATTTCTAGACATTATTGGTGCAGAGGTAAAAGCATCATGCTTTCAGGAAAATTTATTTTTTCTATTTTAAAGGAAAAGAGTGGTTCATGACAAATGCCTTCCCCAAAAGGCACAGATCAAGTGGCTATATTCCAAGCCATTAATTTGTAGAATGACGAACACTGACATTTTCACTGGAACCACCTTGTCACAAATTACCTAAAAGCATTTTTATTCCTGAATACATTTTTTTAGGCTCAGTTCCCTCAGTTTCATATTTGTGAAATGATAGATTTCTCTTCAGAGTCATAGGGAAGGAGGTAAGGACACAGCTCTGTCAAGATTAGCAGTTTTTTGAAATTAAAGTTTTGCAAAATTTTATTTTGAAATAATCACATCCACCTAGAATTTGTATTTCTTTTAAAATTAGAAATGCTTTTTTTTCAGTACCCTGTATTCTAAACACTGAGTCTGCTTAAAACAAACAAAAACCCAAGCAAAACCCCCTTTAGACACATACTCCTGTGCGTTCCTAGTCAAGAAAAATGCTTCAGAATGATCCGAAACAGTTTAAATTCTTTAGACCTAAAGGCATCTATGTTCAGATTTTTTTTTATCCACAATGGGGGTACTACTCTGGCTGAGGCTTGTGAATTTGAATGAGAGTGAACTCAATAATTCAATCTGAGTAAGAGTTTCTGAACTCTTTTCCAGTCTGGAAATCTATGTGATGTAGGAAATCAGTGGAGCTTCATTAATTTACACCAGATGAGTATCTAGTCCTTATGTACTGACCTACACAGTCTTAAAAGTTTAGCTTTGTTTTAAATATATGTACATGCATTATTTTGGAGTTAACTTGTTACTGTTGCATATTGCCTCTGAAAACAGTGAATACACCTTTCTATCATTCACATATCCAATTTAAAGCACATTTGATATCACTGACATTGACATGCAGATAAACACACATGCATGAGCATTCTATATTATAGAAAAAGCTTTTATTTACCATGTTAAGAGCAGAAGATTGATTTACTTTTATTTCCTGAAGAGTATTCTGAAATAAGAAGCCTGCTAAGACTAGAGTTCTGAGTTAAACCTGTAAATATAATATGCCAAAGTGAGATGCAGGCCAATAGTGGGTGGTTAAGCACGTTTTGTGATAATTTTCTTTTGGAGGACTTATGAGGATTTCTGTTTTGCTGCTTTTTTTCCCCTATTAGGGATGTTTACTACTTCACAGTACTAATAAAATTGATTTCTTGTAGAAAGAATAGCACTACATTAAGAACTTTGAATCTCTATATTCTTGACTTTCTAAACAGTTCTTTTGAATTTTTCATGGACTGTGATTTCTTCTGCAATTATAACAACATTAAAAAAGCTATTTTGAACGAATTAGAACCAGATTCCTTTTCAAACACTAGAAAATGTGAGCTATTTTAATATGTAAACAAGGGTCTGAAGCACAGTGAATGACTTTCTGACTGTACCTAACAATATTTTCATAGTAATATTCTTCTTGATGACCTTTTCTTTTCCTAAAAAATATTTCTTCAGGCAGAGGTGACAGTATGATAAGCACTTCAAAACTTGAAAAAGCTATTAAAAATATGGTATAATGGTATTACCTATATATTAAAAGAACAACACTAAATTACTTTAAGCTTTCAGCTCAAGAAATGCTTTAAACTATGTATGTATTCCCAATTTTTTTTCTAGGGTCCATTCTACCAACATCTCAGTCCTTCTGTTTTCCTGCACAACACAATTTTGTGTACACTGATGTTCATAAAACTGTCATCCCTAGACCTTCATTCTAATTCTCCTGCTGCTTGCAAAAGACAGAATTTGCACCTCTCTCATTTGAAGAGGGTGACTTAATTACCAAACAGTGATGTATTCTGGTTGTCTTTGCCCATCACCTTTTCATTTGAAGCTCAGGCACTCTGAACATACAAGTAGGAGCCTTTGCATTAGATTACAGAAAAAGGGACCTTGATTCTAGTCTAATGATTAGGGCACTTGAAATTGAAGCTCATTCGTATAAAGCAGGTGTCCAAGTGACACTTCTCTCCCACTATATGTGAGTATTTTTAACAGTAACTCATTTACCCAAGGACATTTTTTTCTTCCATTCACATAATGGAAAACTTTACAAATGTCTAGGTATCCAGTCAGAATGGTTCCGTTTCATGGTAGTCTCATGATATTGCTGGGTCAGAACATTAAAAATACTGGTATGAATTTCTTGGTTTTTCACAGAGTTTATGCTTTCACTGTAAATGTAGCTATTCCATCTACAAATAGACCCTGGAAGTCACTAATTTTTCCTAAAGAACAAGACTGACACAAAAGACACAGAAATCCACTCTGCCTAAAAAAAGGCAGCAGTCACTACCAGTCACTGCTGAAATACAAAGTTATATTTCTTTCTCAAAAAATATCCTCTAGGACAGCAAGCACAGACCACAGCTCCTGTCTCCAGTATCAACAGCCACTTACAATCAGCATCAGATGAAGTAGTCTGTCTCAAGCAGAAAAGGCAACTGCACTTCCTGAACTGCCCTCAGTCTTCCTCATGTCCTTGGAAATGTAGAAGTTCCCTAAATTTGTTGCCTGGATGTTTCTTTCCCAGAGGTCTTCTCTCCGGCACAGGTTCTATTATAGATATTGGACATGCTGCGTGGCACAGATACATAACATGGGTTCATTGGTCTGGCAAGAGTCTATAATTCAATAATAAAAAGATATCTTTGTGGAATGAAAGCAGCAGCTGTGAATAGGCTGTTTGGAAGATAACTCACAGCATTCATACAATATCAGACAGAGACCAATGGATTTAAGAAAGTAACATGTGTATGTATAATTTTTTGTAGCTCCAGGACAGCTACAGGACAGAATTACAGAGTATTATGTTAGGGAAGAAAACAAGTATCAGGAGTGAGTCCTAATGCAAATGCATCACTTTTTCTTTTGGGAAATGTTAAAGATGCAAAACATCCCGACTAGGCTGAGCTTTCAAGAGTGGAAAATACAAAAAGGGCAAATAGGAGAAGGTGACAAAAAGGTATTTACTAACACCTTCTGCTCTGAAAAAACAAAACAAAGCAAACAAACAGACAACAAAAGATAATGTAATCATAGAATATCCTGTGTTGGAAGGGACCCAAAAAGATCATTGAAGTCCTGGCCCTGTGAAGGATAGTCCCAAGAATCACACCATATGCCTGAGAACATTGCCCAAATGTTTCTTGAACTCTGGTAGACTTGGTGCTGTGACCACTTCACAGGGGAACCTGTTCCAGTGCCTAACCAGCTTCTATGGAAAGAAAAGTTTGTGTGCCCTCATCAACCCTAGAGCAGCATACTTTATCTGCAGTTCATAATGTTTTCTACTGTATCTTCAGTGATGACCATGCACTCTTAAGATTCCAGTATTTTGAAATTCTTTTTCAGTTTGGCATGCTGTAAAGAACCGTAAGAGCTGTGATGCAGTTCCAACAGGCTGGCAGTTTCATGCTTTTATATCCTTACATGTATTTCCAAATGATGTGATTCTAATATTCTCTAACCACCTTCTGCCCGCCCAGCTAACCCCTCCTTGTTAGCCTAGATTTGGGTGCTCTCCAACACCCTACTTACACACCTTTAAGCTGCCCATCCTTTCCATAGTTATTCCTCTACACTGTCTCTAGTTTTCAGTTTTTGCAATATACCTTCAGTCTCTATGTTTGCATTTGCTCCCTGGTTATCTAGTCTTGCCTCCTCTTTCCTCTGTTTCTAGTCATATTGGTGCCCACTCCAGACTCAGGCAGAAAAGTCAGGGATTTTTGTATATTACACTAGGAAAGAACAAAAATGAGATTTTGACTTTACAGTTCACCCAAGGAGTGCTACTCTTATCAGAAGAAAGGAACCTGTGCTTCTGTGCTAAAAAAAGCCTTACAATTTTGGTTAATTAATTTTGAATGTGAATGAAAAAAAATCAACACAAAAAGACCAAGATGGAATTCCTTCCATCTGTTTTCTTGACTAATAACCTCACTAGAGTACTACTGAAAAAGTGGTCTATTCTTTGACTCTGTTACTGCCATACACTAGCAGATTTTTAACAGGACATGGAGTGTTGCCTACAGTTCAGTTGAAATCCTTGAAACTGCAGATAGCATTTACCAGGTTTTTCCATCCATCAGAAAAGGAGATTCACCACCAGACTGTGCAGTGGAGAAATATGATGGCCTCTAATCACTAGACACCACTACCTTTTGGATGACTTAGCAATTCAGGCCCCTGGGTTTGTCAAGGATTGTCTTGACTGTGGATCTTTTTAAGCTGTGACTGTAAACATTTCTGGAGGTCAAGAGAGGGTCAAGATGGCTGTGTCCTTCAGAAGAACACTGATCCTGCAGTGTCTTATTTCCTGTAAGTTAGTAAAGTTTCATTTTACTTCTGCCTAATCTTGATTCTGCAGTGGAAGGCCATGAGTATCACTCATTTTTCAGAATTAAGAGTGTATAAATGGCAAAGCTGTGAAAGACAAACAATTGGTCTTTTACTTAAAAACTCCCTGAGTATTTCAGCAAATATGTATTAAGAATTCAAATTCTGCCTAATAGCCATCACTAGAAATGGTTGGTAGAGTTTTAGGACCATATATTTATGCTTAACATATGTAATAGTAATTAATTATTTTGAGTAAATAATTGTATTTTAATTGAATAACCATAATAAATGTGGTTATAACAGCATTTTCTTTAGCTGAATTCAATAACAGCTGTATTTATTGATTTAATGAAATTTAGCTGTAGGTTAAAATCTGTATAGTGGGTTTCTGTGGCTAGGTTTTGGTTGTGGGACAAGGCTACAAGAGTGGGTTCTGTTGGAAGCTGCTAGAAGCTTCTCATGTCTAGTGGATTCAATGCCAGCTGGTTCCAGGATGGGCTTCCTGCTGCTGACCAAGGCCTCTGTACTCATGCTGGAGAGGTCTGTGAAGGACTGTCTCTTGTGGGAGGGACTCCATGGGAGTAGGAGAAGGACTCCTCTCCCTGAGCAGCAGCAGATCAACAACTGACTGTAACCCCCATTCCCTGCCTCCCTGCACTGCTGGTGGGGAGGAGGGAGAGCATGGAAGGAAGGAGGGGTGGGGGGAAGGTGTTTTTGAGATTATTTTACTTCTCGCTCTTTTGCTGTTAGTAATAAATTTAATTAATATTCCCACTTTGAGTCTGTTTTACCTGTGAAGGTGATCAATAAGTAACCTCTTTCAGCTCTTATCCAGACTCATGAATCCATTGGGTTTTTTTCTCCCCTCTGTCCAGTTGCAGGGGGGAGTGAGAGAACAGCTTTAGTGGGTACCTGGTGTCCAGCCAGGGTCAACCCACTACAGTCCTTTATATGATGACTAAATTACTAAGAACAAAGACTATTTAATAATTTAAATATATTAATAATATTTTTGGCAGTAAAATATATTTTTCTATTGAAATTGGATAAAAAGTATATTTGTTTATGATTGTCCTAGCTGTGACATAAGCAAATATTTTCTTGAAACATTTTTGTAATTACATAATAGTTTTTTCTCAGATGCTTCTATGCAATGATCACAAGCAACACTTCAGAGATTTCTTTTTACTTACTTTAGAGGTTCCAATCTGTGGTCAACCTTTAACTTCTGTCAAGGGATTTATTATATTTTTTAATTAATAATTTAATTTTCCTGACATACAGTTGACAATTAACCCAATTTGTCATGTCAGATACTTGACTGTTGATTAGAATGTTGATTAGGTGTTTGATTTGTGATTCAGATACTTCAGTTATTTTCATGCATTAAAAGAATTTACACATAAAAAGAGCCGTCTGACAAAGTTGTTAGAATACATCTATATTCTAATAGATCTTTAATAATTGCAGAGACTCAGTGACAAACTAATTATACAACTTGATACAAAATGCAGGCATTGTTTAATTTCTTCTAAATCTATTCAGTACCTGCCTGAAACTACACAACTTTTTTTTTCCAGTTTAATTTCTTTCATGTAAATGTCTGGTAGTAGAATTTCAGGGATGAATATATTTTCTGGTGAAAAAAATATATTTCCATCCTATTTTTCCCCTCTTAGGTTTCTATGATATGTTCTAGATAAAACATAGATTATTTTTTGTGGTCATTCAAAAAATATATTCGTTTCACAGAGTTCCAGTACTGCAAGTATTGCGTAACCTCATCAAGATCAATAATGCTATGAAACCAACAGCAGTTAATGAAGCAAAGATGTTAATCACAGGGGTTTTTTTTCCCCCAGCAAGTGCAGATTTGTATGCAACATACCGTGATATTACAAATATTGATAAAATACTCCGTAAGTAAGATCATGCAGATGAATATTGTTTCACCCATGTCTATCACTTCCAATAAAACCAAAATACTGCTGCTCCTTTAGCCCTTCAGGAAGATATGCATTTGTATCTGATATTTTACTATTTATGCATGACAAAACTATTCTCTGGAGAAATGGTGTGGGAAAACAGCTACATCTTGCCATGAATAGGAGTTAAAACATTTGATGTTTGATATTTATGAAGTGAGATCACAATCTTCTCAGCATATGCTGTACTATAATTTAGACCTTTTAAAACCAATGGTCAGCTGCTGTCTATTTAAGCAGTCTGGAATACCTTGTATAAGAAAAAGGATAATACTGGTGTATTTTTATGCAGAAGAAGCACCACAATTTTGTTATATGTTTTTACACACTCAAAAAACCTTATACACTGGAACATTACTTCAGAATAAATACAAATAATCAGGGTGTAGTAAGCATTAAGTTATTTCCCTAGGAAATCATTGGAAGGGAATTTAATCTTGATGCTATTTAAAATGACTTTAAAAATGTCAGAAAAGAGTTTTTAGTACATTAGTATCTGTGGTAAAAAGAGGTTGTTTTCTTAAACCATATCCTGCAAGATTATGAACTTGAGCCACAAAGTGGTTACTGGAGTCTCTCAACATCTACGAAAATCAAGTGACAGTGGTTTATAATCTGATCTACTTGAGTTAATTATAGTTGTCCTCTTGTACATGGTAGGAATAGCATGACAAATTAAAGAATTCATAGTCTTTTTTGTTATTAAGGGAATTGGGAAGGATAAAGTTAACAACATTCCAGAAACAGTAGGATCATAATAACAGCATGCAAAAAAGACTAAGTGATGCAGAGCTTGGTTTATCAGAAAATGAATCTCTATCTTTTAAATACGTATGAACATTTAAACAGACAATTTTCTGTAATTTACTTACCTAATGCATATTATCATTATATCTTCCTGAATAAAGAGAGGATCATGAATTATGGAGATGCTTGATTGTGTTATCAAGCACTCTTGTACTTTGATAATGACTGCTCTTTGGAAGTAATGCCAGACAAATTTCCCTATCAAGCTTAAAATTTGTTAAAGTAATAAATAGAAAATTTTACAAATACAAGAGTGTGGGTTTTTTAAAAAAAAAAAAAAAGTATAAAATTGTAGTTTTTATATACTAAGAATTCTTTTTAGAAAATTGTACTTGGTAAAAGTTGTTTTCACAAAGCTACATTTAGTAGTTTGAATTTTTTTGATAATGATCAAAATTTGTAACTTGGTTTTGGCATTCAAAAGCCATCAGTCACTTTTACTGTGAGCAATAAACACTGTTTTACAGTTTTCTCAATGCCTGAGGAATGCTGAACCTCTTACCTCAGCTAGAGCAGCAAGTATAAAACTACATTTCTGATGCTACAGGACTTTGAAACAAATTGGCCTCAAGCACTCTTCTTACCCCAAAAGTAAAAAGAAAGAGAATAGACGGAGTTTGCCTGATATCTGACAAGAGTAAAAATTGGATTCTTAATTGGATTTTTTCTTGAGGGGAATATAAATTAGATACAGTATTTAAGAAGACACTAGTTATTTCCACCAAACTGTCTTACTAGGATACTGAAGCTGAAGAGCCCTCTGCAGAAATACAAGTTCCATTTACCCATGGTCTGTGAAAACCAGTTTTTTTCATTAGTTCTATTGTCATTATTTTTATTTTTAATATCTAAGGATTTTGTTAATTTTCATTCACTGAAAATGAAGAGAAACACAGAAAGAGAGGAAGAATGGAAAATATGTATTGTAGAAGGAAGAAAAAAAAAAAGAAAGAATTGGCTGAACTTGTCTCTGCTTGTGTAGTGTGATTCTACAATCTAGGGATAAAGAACTTCAGTTCAAAGAAAGACATCCCAGATTTTCGCCCTGGATCCCAGTTGCCATAACTTTGGTCACTAATTCTTAAAATGTAAAAGCTAACAAACAAACAAAACCAATAAAATTATGTTTGAAATGTCCTGTTTTAGCCTTTGATGTCAGTCCAACACTTCATTTCATGAATACTACTTATTCCTCAAGACAAGAAGTGTCAGTCTCAGACTAGCAAAGAATTTCAACTTATATGCAACCTTAGTAATCTTACTTGGACCTTATCCAGCTTGTTTAGAAATCAATAACAGATATGTATTTTTCTATTAATCTTAAATGTCAATGGTCAAGAACCTGAATATGTATTATGTAATACATACTTACTTCCACCTTTTGCTTGTAGCTATGTTAGAGATACATATACACAGTCGTTTTAGGTTTTTCACTTGTTTAAAAAAAATCTAATAAAAATATAAACAGCTATAACTGATGACAAATACAGACAACAAAAAAGCTATTCATGTCTTCTACATAACCTTTGCCACAAAATATGAATTCAGAAGTGTTACATTAGCATGCATATAGGATTGCAACATAGAGTAGCATAAAATCAGCTCCTGAGTCGCTTAATTTTTCTACCAGGTTGGAAATAACCAGTGTCTGGAACACCAGCCTTAAGATGATGATAATGATGATGAAGATGAGGATAAGAATCGTGACAATCCAATACCTTGAAGACTATTGGGAATAGATCCTAGACGTTTTCTGGATATATTACTCTTTAGCATAAAGTTTCTTAAAAGTCTAGAAAGTGTGATAGGACTCCCACATAGTTCAAGTGGGTAATCTGTCTGTCCATCTATGTATGTATGTATGTATGTATGTATGTATGTATGTATGTATGTATGTATCTATCTATCTATCTATCTACCTACCTATCCATCTATCTGAATTTTATAAATAAAATAGTGCAAATAATATACACATTTTATCAGCATTTTAGAAAGAGGTAGTTACAAAGCATACAAAAATCTTTGGCAAATCTAATTGCATTTTAATAGACTGGAAGAGACTGGAAGTCTTCATTTTACTCTATTATTTATCTAAATATTTCCTGATACCTACATGAGGCACAGTATGCATAAGTACTTCTGATGACTTTGGTATTACGTAGGACTTAAAAAACACCCTACAGGCACTAATTGCAAAAAAAGCTATTTAAAATAAATTGTCCAAATTGAGCTTGTCTTTGATTATAGTGCTGTGTGGTATTTGATTATGGGGGGAGGTTGGTGGTGTTTATATATCTATGTATATGAATTCTAATTTATTGTAAGTAGTTCCTAAAAGATATATTATAAAAGACATCATGCTGAAAAGAGTAAGAAGGAATAAGGTCAATAGAATGACTTCATAAAGAAGTATTTTAAGTTTAAGAACTTCAAGAACTTTGAGGATATGAGCAACCCGTTAATACAAACAAAATTAATCCAATGAAAAGCTAAACAAGTCCTTTGAAATTAATGCTAAAATACTTCATTTGCATAGATTATAGACCCTTCTAAAACTTTCTTGGAAAAAAAGCTGATGCTGATTCAGGAAGTAAAAATATCTACAAACCTGAGATCTGTTGGAAGATTCTCCAAATGGAAATACTGGAATAGACTCTTGGCTTCTCTAAGAGTAACACAATCTGTGGCAGATACAAAATACTTATGTTGTGTAGCATTGACATTTTGCTTTGGAGGCACAACAAGATTTTGTTATGAACAAATCTTTCACAGGAGACTTAAATGATATGAGATCTAAAAGAAAATGTAGTTAGTGAACATGAGCTGAGCACAGTAGTTAAACTTAGTGAGCTCAGGTAGTTGAGTGACAATGAACTTAGTGTGTCTAAAAGTCTGTTTTTCTCCAGGACCTTAACAGAAGACACTTTTCATTGACAGGTGTGAGGAAACTTTGTATAGCAGTTAATGTCAATCATTTCCAGATTTAAGCTGCCTTTTTTAGGACAAGAAGGTCCCATTCTGATTATTCATGTCAACAAAAAATGCAATCCATCACTTTAAAGACAATATTTGACGGAAAATTGATGAAAATTTATTGCTCTTTATTGAGCTGATATAGAAAAAAAATCATAAATGAAGCAAAAATATCTGGTTTACAATTTGAACTTTAAACCAGTTGAACTTCAACTTGTCCTTTTTTTCAATTTACTAGGTAACATATTTTTAACATCAGAATTGACATTTTGTTCTATAAAAAAAATCATAACCTGTGAAAAATATGCCTTGGCATTCTGTTTATGTCATTTTAGTTACTCATTCTTTCACTGTAAGGTATACTTTCAAGACCACAAAAACATGTGTCTCTAGCTGCAGACACATATTCAAGTATATACACGTGCCATCTATGTATGGTATGCACACCTTCTGTGATATAATAAATTCTTTTTTTTTGAGAGTTCTTTTCAAAGTGTCAGTATCAGGATTAGGCTTAGAATTGAAAAAAAATTGTAACAAAATACGGAGGGACTGTAAATACTTTATTTTTGTAGTTAATTGATTTTCCTCAGTATGTGAGATGATGATGTGCAATTTTGTATGTATCTAATTTTGGGAACGTTTCAAAGTCTACTAATCTATGTTTTAGTAATTTTATAGTTAACTGTCTAAAATTGGATGTTATTATGTGAAAAAATTATGCACCTAGAATCACAGATGACCATGGAAACCTTACTTCTGGACTCTCCACATTTAAATGTTTCTTACATAAAGCAAGGAATCAACAACCTTTTACCTACTGAAATAAAAAAAAAAAAGCAGAGTCAAGTAAATTATGATTTGATTCAAAAAGGTACATCGAAGCTCTGGGTTTTGCTTTCTTTCTCCACAAATAAGTTTAAAAGTTAACTCTTTGCCATTTGTCTGATCATGAAAATTTACTAACTTTACAAAGACACCTTCTCTTTTTTTGAGAGTTCACAGTTCCTAGTTTCCTGTAACTGTTCTGTGCATACATTCCAAACTCTTCTGGTACAGGTCAGTTTGCTCATTTCGAGATGTGATCCATTAGGATGGTGACTGCAATCCTGGTACTTTCTGTATTTGGTAACACAGGAGTAAAAAAGTTTCTAGCTGCCACCCCAGGATTAACTCTGCCAATTAATTCCATGACTGCCTTAATACATTGAAATATGCAACTTCTACTGATTAAATCCACTTCTAATGACAATTATTAGACTGAATGTTTTCCACCCAGGTTTGGACATCGCTAAGTTAGACATCTAGTTTAGCTATCTGAACTCTTTGTACAGTCAGTGACAAAAAAAGTTTTTACATTAAATGTTACGAACTATCATCGGAAGAATTTTTCCTGTTTTGGTCGCTATTATATCTTACAAAACCATATAAGCATAACAAAAACTTCAAAAAGGGCCAAAACTAGTGTAACTACTTAGTAATTATAGACACACAAGGGTTTGAAAATCTATTATTTCACCGTAGTCTTGCTAAGTGATGATAGGACAGAATCTATGAAACATTGTTAAATATGTCTAATAAGTTCACTTATGCAAGTCAGCTTTCTGAGGTCTCATCCATGTTCCATCTATTTTCAAAAAGCTAACCTGAGGAAAGAGAAGAAACAATTCCCAAGCTAAGCTTGGGAACTACCTTGATAATTCACCCAAATCAATAAACAGTCAAATAAGTAGATTTGATCCAGATCTATAAATGAGATATTTTAAAATATTATGAAAACATAAGACAAATATATAAATATTCAGGGACCATAAACTCAAGTATGTATAACTTTCAGCAGATTTCAGTTTTCTTATTAATTTCAGCAACGTTTTCTACAGCTTCGTTTCACCTACAGCTTCTTTTACATAAATAATCTTGTATTTGTCCTTTCTGTGTACCTGAAGTTGGACTAGAGTTTACATTTTTCATAAGGATAAAACAGTGAGATGGAAATAGGCCATATTGATTTGTCTTCATGCACGCTGTTCTTTTCAAGATTTAGTGCAAACCCCTGCAATTGCTGCTAAGAGTTTGTTTTCTGAGGCACAGCAGCTTAGCAAAAGTACTAATAAATCTAATTTACCTGATACTATACTCCTGCTGAATGGCCCGTGTCCACATTATTACACCTCTTACCCTTTATAATCAGGGTGAAACATTAAGCTGTTCACCAGGAGTGGTGATAGGTCTTTAGTATTACAGACAGGCTTGCTTCAGTAGAGTGCTCGTTGGTATGGGCTGAAGTGGTGGCATGCATAGTTTTAAGAGCTTAGCAGCATAGGCAAGGGATTTCAGTGCCCAAAGATGTTCTGTTAAACAACTTAATTTGCAAGTGCAACTACAATAAAATTGTGCAAATTTCTGTAGAAACAACATATCACTAATTTTTGGAGACTCAAAAACTGTCATATGAGCAAATATTGATTCATACTATGCATAAAGCAGCAAATTTTGTACAGAAAAAAATAAGTCCCCAAGTGGACAAGTTTCATTATCTCACTTGCTATTATGAAAGATTATCCAAGACACTTTCTACTTTGCCACCATAAGTAAAATCTTATATCTAAAAATCACGCTTTCAGGTAGGAAGAAGTCCACTGGACAATTTTGTGTTTCAAGAGCTAAAACTTCAGTGACCTTAACTCCAAGTTTTAAAGCTAATATTCATCTTAGAATATCATTCAGGTAAATTAAAAATTAAGGTAATTCTACAGAGATTTTTTTCTTAATGTTAGAAAAAAGTTTGTCAGCAATTATTTTACTAAGGACTAAAAACCCGTAAAACTTTAAACAGAAAAAAAATTATAGTTCATATGGAGACTTCCCTGCACTGAAGAAACAATCTAAATTTTTAAAGAGCTGTAGTGTCAAAGTGAGAAAAATTTAGCTTAGCTATCATCTTATTTATAAAAAAGTTCTCTAAATTGGTGATTTTACTTTTAACTTTTTCAGCAGTATATTATAGTACTTACGGATTACACCATGTGACTGAGAGAATTGTCCAAATGCTTCTTGAAGTCCACCAGGCTTGGTGTTGTGACCACTTCTCTGAGGAACCTGTTTCAGCTCCCAACCACCTTGTGAACAGCCTTTTCTTAAGCTTCCTAAGATATTGAGACTAGGTTTGACCTTACCCCAGCTTTAGTTTGGTTGCTTTTGTTTTTTTCTTTTCAGTTGCTTAGAAGAAAATATTCTCTTAGAAGTATTATATCTACATGCTTATGTCAAACATCCCAGCAGTGAAAAGATCCAGGTACAGTAATTGTGCTACTCATCCAGGATAGATGTTTTACAGTCTCAGTCAGAGTTGAACAATTTAAAATGGTGCCCCTTTAATTCTTGGCTAACCTATGATATTGAAGCTGCAGGTATTTTTCCTGAAGTCCAGAATTATAACTCTAGTTTCACATTCTCATATTCATCATAAAACTATAAAGAAACAATAAATGTTTCCATTTTTCTCAAGGAAAGAAGATTTTCATTCTTGTTTGTTTGTCATCAGCTTCCTAGTCATAACGTAACACTCCACTAAACAGCATTTGTCACAACCACGGTTTGTTTCTGTCTTCTCACATACTAACAAATTATCTTGCAGCATGAACCATATTGAAGGGCTAAGGCCAGAACAGAACAAGAAGATGAAGCAGAGAAGCTAGTCATTCATGACCTCATGAGCTTAACACAGTGATCTGGGTCAAAATGATACAGAGAATACAGGCAGTTAAAAAAAAAAAAAGAACAAAAAACTCTTAAATAAAAAAAAAATATGTAATATCTGCTGAAGTATGAACACTTAATAAAAAAATAAAGAAATAAAATATGGCTCAGAAAGAGTAAACTGCAACTTGAGACCTACATGATTTCACTTTCAGGAAACTAACAATTTGGCTGTTTACCATGGCCTTTTGGACTGAAGAGCACTGTGGTCACATAGCCAAGGGCAAGGCTCTAGGTAATGGAACAATTTAAGCAACATTAGGGACTTCCCCTAAGTCTTAATGTGGTTCTAAAAATTTGAATGTGTTCTTTTCCTTTGCTTTTAATCCTTTACAAACATTTGTACCTGGTTCTCATTGATCATACCTTCTCTACTCTCTTATCTTAATTTTTCTTTCAATAATGCTAATGTGATAGATAACTGAAGACTTTACAACCCACAGAATTACTTTGATGTCTCCTGCTATAATATTCCTTTTGCTACATATTTTAATGCCAAGCAAATTGCACAGGGTGATATAGAAAAGAGAAATCTCATAATCTACGAAACAAGGCTGAAAGGGACACACTTCAAGTGTATGCACAGAAATAAGGAAAGATCTGTGGGGTGGTATAACAGGGTAAGCTCTCATACGTTCTCTGGAAAATGAGCACAGCTCATTTTATATGCTTATATATTAACACATGTGCACAGGGAACAAACAGGAGGAGGGACTAGAGGTCTGACAACAGTTGCAGGGCTATGATCTCATTTGGATGATAGAAACAAGGTCACACAACTGAAGTGGTGTAGTGGATAAGCTATTCTGAAAGGACAGACTGGGATGGTGAAGCAGGAGAGTTGCTATTAATATGAGAGAGCAGAAGGAATATATGGAGCTCTGTGGTCTCATGAGGACCACAGCTGAGACCTTATGGGTCGGGATTACCGGTAAAACCAGTGGGTGATAATGTAGCCTGCTACACGCCCCATCATAAGAAAGAAGTAGCTGAAACGTTATTCAGACACTAGAGGAAACCTTATGTTCCAAGAGCCTGGCGCTCACAAGTGAGTTTAGGACATCCATGTCTGCTAGAAGGGCAAAACTAGGGCACAAGTAACCCAGATTTCTGGATGACAGCTTCCTGGGACAAGGGATCGAGAAGCCAGTGATGAGTGGTGCTCTCATAAACCTGACACTTATAAACAAGGAAAAAACCAGTTGTGGTCAGCCTTGACCTCTTTAACTGTGAGATGGTGGAGTTCAGGCTCCTGAGAGGAAAAAGCAAGGAATATGGCAGGATTCCAAACCTGGCTTTCTGTAGAGTACACTTTGCCCTCTTCATAGATCTGCTTGGAAGAATCTCAAGAAAGAGGGCCCTGGCAAGAAGAGTGGTCTACAAGAGCAGTAGTAGATGTAAGAAAGTCATGAAGAAACGCTCATCAGAAAAACTGAAATGAAGGAACAAGATAATACATAGCCATACAATGTAATTTTTTTAGAAAATGAATTTTGATAGCAGGGAAAAACAGAATGCAACTGTAAACTGGTGGGGCATCCTTAACTTGCGCGACGAAATTTTGACAATTAGAATGCAAGAGGGTTCTTCAGAGGGATCTGGACAAGCTGGAGACATGATCTGATTCCAACGGGATGAGGTTCAACAAGACCAAGTGCCAGGTCCTGCACTTTGGCCACAACAACCCCAGGCAGCGTTACAGGCTGGGCATAAAGTGACTGGAGAGCAGCCAGGTAGAAAGGGACCTGGGAGTTTGGACTGACAGGAAGCTGAACATGAGCCAGCAGTGTGCCCAGGTGGCCAAGAAGGCCAATGGCATCCTGGCCTCTATCAGGAACAGTGTGGCCAACAGGTCCAGGGAAGCGATTCGCTCCCTGTACTCAGCGCTGGTGAGGCCTCACCTGGAGTACTGTGTCCAGTTCTGGACCCCTCAGTTCAGGAAGGATATTCAGGTGCTGGAGCAGGTCCAGAGAAGAGCAACAAGGCTAGTGAAGAACCGAAGCACAAGACTTATGAGGAGAGGCTGAAGGAGCTGGGGTTGTTGAGCCTGGAGAAGAGGAGGCTCAGGGGAGACCTCCTCACTCTCTACAACTCCCTGAAAGGAGGTTGTAGTCAGGTGGGTGTCAGTTTCTTCTCCCAGGCAATCAGCAGTAGGACAAGAAGGCATGATCTTAAGCTCTGCCAGGGGAGGTTTAGGTTGGATATCAGGAAGAAATTTTTTACGGAGAGAGTAATCAGACATTGGAATGGGCTTTCCAGGGAGGTGGTGAATTCACTGTCCCTGGAGGTTTTAAAGAAGAGACTGGATGTGGCACTTAGTGCCATGGTCTAGTAACCACAACGTTGTTGGATCAAGTTTTGGACTTGATGATCTCGGAGGTCTTTTCCAACCCTGTGAATCTATGATTCTATGATTCTAAGTCTCCTTATGGTCCCACATAATAACACAGCATATTTTTTCTAGCTTTACCTAGTCCTGTTAGCTGCTTCTTAACTTTATTGCTTTTTCAGAACAACCTCTCAGCAGCATTAAACTTTGGAAATTCTGGAAGTGTAGTCGTGTCCTATATTGTTAGCTCCCTTGGAGTGTAGGGACAGTACAAGACGACATTGGCCTAACACTCAAGAAACCCTGTATAAACATTTGCCTCATAGACTACATTAATTTAGCTTCTGATCAACTCTGTTGATTTACTAATGAAGCCACTTCTGGAAAACAAACAAATCACAAGAGTAACAAAAAAATACAAAAGAAAGAGTGTTAAATTGAAGGCACATGAGGAGATTAAATAGAAGGGTTTGTAAGAAGATAAAAAAAGGAGACAGATGGTCCCCACTACTGAATAGGAGCATTAAAAAAACATTCAATATCCTCAGTAAAGTAGTAATCAAACTAATAAAGAGACAAATAGATAAACAAAATTTTGACTGAAAGGTAGTATTTGACAATACAGGAGAGTTATATCTTCTGGGGCAATCTAGAACCCTGTATAGGTCAGCATCAAATGTATGCAGTTCTCAGTGAAAATACTTTAAAAATAAACACCTTTATAGCTACAACACTCTGGAAATAGCTGTAATGGATGTAAGTGGTTGCCTTCACACAAGTCTGCACTAGAATGAAAGTGGTTTCAAGCAAGTACAGAGTCACAGAATTACAGAATATGCTGAGTTGGAAAGGACCCATAAGGATCATCGAGCCCAACCCTTAGCCCTGCACAAGACTATTCCCAGGAGTCACACCATCTGCCCAAGAGTATTGTCCAAATGTTTCTTGAACTCTGTCAGGTTTTGTGCTGTGACCACTTCCCTGGGGAGCCCGTTCCAATGCCCAACTACCCTCTGGGTGAACAACCTTTTACTAATATCTAAACCTAAATCTCCCCTGACATAACTTGAGGTCATTCCCTCAGGTCTTGTCACTGGTCACCACAGAGAAGAGATCAGTGCCTGCCTCTCCTCTTCCTGTCAAAGGAAGTTGTAGACTGTAATGAGGTCTCCCCACAGTCTCCTCTTTTCCAGCTGAACAGACCAAGCGACCTCAGCCACTCCTTATACAGCTTCCTCTCAAGGCCCTTCACCATCTTCTTTGCCCTTCTTTGGTACATAAACTACAGAACAGGCTTGCTTGAAGAAAAGAGGACTCAGTCTTGAGCTTTAATCACAGTCATACCTTTGGTTGTGTTGAATGAATGCCACAACCTCATGTTTTGCAAGACTAACGTTCAACACATTCAACAAAGTAAAATCAAATGGACTTCCCTACTGCATTTAATAAAGACCTTTGAATTCATAGTAGTGCTAAAATAATGCCTTTAGAATACTTCTTAAAAGATTAGAAAACAATCTGCTTAGCATGTTGCCACCAATCGTTACCATTTAAAAGCAGTATTCTAATGTGCATATAATGCACACGTGAAATTGAATTGTTATTTAAAAGTGATGAACAGTACAGAAATCACTTGTTTGTCACCAATTATTTAATAAGTTCTCCAAAACTGATAAACAGTTAAGGATTTGTCAGAAAAAAAACAATAACTGTCAAAACTTTTAATTTTTCAATCAGGAAATAACTTTAATACTTCTATTTGCTTATCTTCTTGCTCTTCTCTGATTGCCTGAAAGGTCTGTTTCAGAACAAATCACTGAGTTTGTTTTTATTTTGCCCAGTATATAATGAATATCAATGAGTTTTTGAAGAGATCTGAAATATTTGTTTACAGTTTCTGCCAAAGGCAAGTATTCTTTTCAGGAACTTTACCTCGTTAGTTCTTTTTGATCTGACTCTTCAGCTTCAGCTGTCTATTGGATGTAGAACAACATATGATTTACACTTTACATGTACAAGAGCAGAACTCTTTTTGCAAAGTACACAGCAAACAGATCCTTTTCATTTTTTTTGGTTTGTTCTCCTTTGTTTTGGGATTGGAGTGGAAAATCTTGTGCTCAATATGTGTAATTAGCCCTCTAGTGTCCTTTGTCTCTTTTTCTTCAAACCTTCTGTATTTTTTGAGATTCAATTATTTCTTAAGGTGGGTTTCTATGACATTATGCTGACGTCTAAGCTTCCTAATAGATAATAAGGAGAAATAAGCACTTTAAAGATGAAATTCATCTGTCTTCTTTTCACTTCATCCTTTTTACAAATCAGATATAAATGTCTACATATGTTCACAAAAATTCCATCCTACCTAGCTGTCCTGGGTTAAAAACAACACTAGTTGAAGGTTAGTAGTAATCGCAATATTCCCAAAGTTAGGAATACTTTCTCCTACACGTTCTTGTCCTCCCAAAGTTGTTTATCTTCGTGCTGCTTTTGCTAGTTTTCTTTCTTCTGTTTTCAACGAAACGTTCTACTTATTTCCATTCCCTTGCACTTATTTTTTTTTCTTTGTCTTGCAAATTCTTTTACTTGGGTCACTGTTGATATGTTTTCCCATTTAATTTTAATGCAGCTAGGCAAATCTTTGCCCTTTTGGTGTTCACAGTGCTCACAAACTTCCATAAAACTCTTATAAGTGGTTATGCATAGTAGTATAAGATACTTACATACTGATTTTGATTATACTGAGTGGAATATGTTGTGTTTAAAATAAATTTGTTCTATCCTGATTATTGTAATTATAATTGATAGGTATCATAGGCCTCTGTTTTTGCTACATACTATTTATTTACCTCCATTCTCTCACGATTTTTAACTCCACATTCTCATGGTCACTGTAGTTAAGACTACTGTTGATGTTCTTTGTGATTTGTCACTAAAAGCTGAAGCAATTGTCCCATATGACTAGTTGTGCACCAAGAAATTTTCTTCAAAACACTCCAGAATTCTTTTATATTGTTTGTACACAGCCCTTTGGGCAGATAGTTTAGAGATCTGCAATTGTGAGGATTTTTTCCAGTTTTCTAACGAAGACTCCACCTAACTTCCTCTTTCTTATCAGGCTTTCTGTGACAGATTCCCCACTCATTACCACTCCTACTGGTCTCTCCTCTTACGCCTACCCATAATGAACTGCTCAAGCAGTTCATTCCCATTTCCAATTGCCTGCACTGCAACCAATGCAGAGGCATTTAGTGCAACCCCTCTTCACTTTTTTCACCTATCTTTCTTGAAAAGTCTGCACTCAACCACTAAGGCTCCACTCCTGAAATTTATTCCACCACATCTCTATAATCCTGGTGAAGTCACAGCTCTGCAGCCATGGACAGATTTTTAGCTTCTCTTGTTTGTTTCCCTTGCTGCATTGGTTTGGATGCAGAACGAGAAGGAGCTTTGCTGTGTTGCGAAAAGTCACAAGTTTCTAGTCTCCTCCATTACGGACACCTTCATTCACTGTTTCCTCTTAGGGCAGCCCCCAGTTGCCTCTCTTCTCCTCCTACTGCCCTTTCAGCTGGCGACACAGTACCTCAATCAGAGCATGTCTCACAAGGGAAGACCACTGTTTAGACCCTGTAGGGAGGTACCAGGTACTGCTAAGGCAATTCCAGAGCAGCACGTAATGCCAGACGTGAGGATCCAGCAGCTATCTTCTCTCAGTGGTACTATCTGATTCTGATATAGTGGGGATAACTGCTGTAGCTATTTTGCAGTCTAAGATATGACACATCGGTGCTAAAGACTGCTGAGGCCAGTAGCCTCATAGAGGCAAGATTATTCAAACTCTGTGTCTGAAGGTTCAGCCTGTTGCAAGACTGAGTATGAATTTCTAATAGAAGTACAAACACATATATACAATGAGAATATACAACACACCATACAGAGTAACACAGGCAGAGAACATTTTCTTTACCAGGTCTTAGACTTTGCACAACATTCACACACACATGAACAACATGGGCTGCCTGACTGGTTTTTTTTCCATCCAGTTGATCAGGTGATTCAAACTGAGCTCTTTTTGTGGAATACATGTATACTCTTGTGTGTACACATGTACACACCCCCCCCACACACATCTCACAGTAGCTGACGTTAGAAATTTAGTCTATCTGCTAGCTGACCTCAGTTTCCCTTGTCTGCCCAAGTTCTACTAGTTGGACTTATAAGCCTTAAAGGTCACATCACCACTCCATTTGCATGAACCTCTTAAAATATTTGCTGGTGGTTCCAGCTTGAAGCTCACTCATGTTCACACATAGAATAGAGGGTGGATCTACACAGAAACTAAATAGAAACAGAATCTAATGAGAGTAAGACTCAATCAAGCAAGTGTGCAGACTAACAAACCATTAGTACTCTACATGCTCATACCTTTTCCTCTATTTTCTAACAGGTTTTCCTCTATAAAACATCTAAATCCCTCTTTTTCTGTTTCTGCTCCTTCCTCTAAACATATCCCATATAAGAAGTCACATAAACATATCACATGAGAAGTCACTCACATTTCTGCAATCTGCTTGAAAATATCCCATAAAATGTAAACACAGATCAAAATTCTCCCTTATCTGTGTTCCATAACCAGTCTTATAACCCCATAGGAAACAACCCCTTTGATCTGCAAAGCATTTTGGGGAGAGCTTGTTTGGTTGACCACTCCTAGGGGGTCTCACACTGATTATAAACATCTCAACATTTCCCTCAATGGTCCTGGGAACAGACAGCTTCCTTTCCACTGATGAGGTGTCTGACACTCCCCCGTTCCCTCTGTGCTATGTGTCGTGTGTGATTATCCTTCATCCATACAGACCAGATATCACTACTTTCATTGCAGAGTCTTGAGAAGGGATTCTGCCCTCCATGCACCCTGGTTGCACTGACTGCTGAGGAAAGTGCTGTACTTAGGTTAATGGCCTCAGCATGCCACAGAAATTTATGGTCTAGCATGGATATATACTGTAGTATATTACGCACATTATTACCAAAGTGAGAATAATATCCCAGGGACAATATTCCTGATAGATATCCTGCTGAAAAAAGGGGTAGTTTTCTTTAAATTGTGTATTTTCCCAAAGTATTTACTTACAATTCATGGTTCACAGGCTATTTATTGAGCAGATTGTCCTGGTTTATATCAAAAACTCATTTAAAATAAAGTTTATTTAATGCATATAGAAGATCCTTCTATCTCTCATTCATCTTTCTGAGTTAAAATTAACATAATTCTAACACAAAACCAACAGAAAATATTTTACTGAAATTGATAGGATGTGTGGTGCATACATAATTATGATTTTCAGCTTTAGAAAACAGTTTATTATACAGTGCAAATCACTATTACTTTCACAAACTTGGAAACTTTTTGCAGTAAATGAAAAGAAGATTTTCATGCTCCATCAATAAGCTTAATAAACCAGCCATGTTGAAAATATTGTAGAGTATTTTGCCTTTGGAGATATTTACAAGAATCTACTGTTTGAATAGCGAAAACAATATGTGGAAGTAGACATGTGAGTATGAGGGGTTTTTGAAGGATCTCAACATCTATTAGTTGGAAATCCAGCTATATCAGATTACCAAGAACAAATACAATCAGATAGAGTAAGATAGTCATTCAGTTTGTCTCATAAAACACGGTCATAATTTGATTTCGGCTTTTAACAAACATTATTCTGAAGATTTGACTGTCTACCTGCAGTGTCAACAATAGTTTTGAATATGTTATCACTTGATTTAAGTTGTAGGCCATTGATCACAGAGTTTGGGTATCAGTTTTGAGTCAAAACAAACAGAAAAGGTTTTTAGTTCTTGAAGTTGCTACTGAAGTTCTGAAGGTACAGAAGAGGTGAAGAATCATTTTACATAGAAGGAGATCAGAGGAGGGTTTTTCCTTCACTTTCAAGGGAACATAAAAGCACAAAACAAACAAAGAGGTAGATGACATAGACTGGTAAACTCCAAAAGCAACAAATATTTCTACAGTACTAGATTTTTCCAATGATTATGATGGCAAGAACTATTCCAGGTATGTAGGTTATTATGAACTTCATACCACTTCTTTAAAAATGTGTAAGGTGATGACTTCGACAATCATTAATCACAAAGAAGAGTTTTTGTTTATTTGAAAAATAAACAAAAACTTTGAAACATATTATGACATCCATGCACATGATTAATTTCTTATCCCACAAATATGCCAAAAAACAAAGAAGAAATATCATATATTGTAGTGCTGAGGGTGTGTTCCATTCAGTTTATTTTCTTTTCATTAAAGTTCTTCTGTTCTGTTATAAACCCTATTTGTTTTTCTCCTTCAGAAACTGCTATGCAATATTTATTTTAAAATTTCAAAATCCAGCATACAAAATTTTGTATTTTCATGTATATGTAGAAGAAAGAAAGAAAAGAAATAAACCCTTATGAAGCTCCCCCACTGCCAAAACCTTGGCACCCACACCCAATACTGTGCTATAGGAGAGAAAGCATTGGGCATATACAGGACACTGTGTGATCTTCTCTCCAAAACACAGACTTACTACTGGGCATTGTGTGTACTTGCAGACTTTCTCAGAGAAGGAAGACAAGGACAGGTGCCACTACAGAAATAAAGACAACTTTCCAGAGAAATGTGTCTGTTCAGAAGAGCACATGCACAGAAAGAGTACTCTCAGAAGTCAATGATGTGGTAGAATATGCAGTAATATCTTAACTTTATATCTTTGACTCTCTCTGATTATGCCTCTTCTGTCTTATGACTATTACTAGCAAGTGTTTAAAAGTCTTCTAGCAAGGTGAATACTGTATATTTCTATATGTGAAAGAAAATTCTAGTTCCCCAGAAAGAAACACTATCCTCACTTAAAAAATCACTATTAGATATGATTTCTGGGACTAGTAAAATTATTGCAAATTATAATTTCTTGTAAAATTATAGGAGTTTGTGGAAATTAATATTATGCTCTTTCACCATTTCACTCAAATATTCTATGTTTAAATCAATGTGACTTCATACCCTGCATTTTCACTTTTACTTTCATGAATCTGAAATCTGTACTGAAAGTCAGTCAAATTACTATATGCAAGTAGTTTTACACACTTATGCATGGTATCATGGAGATTAATTTTCTTTATGGTGCTCACTGCAACTATGTTAAAAATGAATGGGGGCTTTAATTTTTCAAGATTTATTTTTATAGTCTGAATTTTCCAGCCTGCTAACTCAAATAATTGGGAGCAAACAAAGAGATTCTCTAACAGAAACAGTAACCTGAAAATCACTTTAAACTGAAAAGAAACGAAAAATTCCTTCAAAGGACTCTTTCTTCAGCTATAAGTAAAAGTTCCCTGACACAATTTTCTCTTGAGATGTCATTTTATAGAAAGTTACAGGATATTTTTGTTTAATTTGCTTCTATATGAGAGTATGCACACACTAACTAACTGCTGGTATTTTATCAAAAATGCTACTCAACAATGTATTGTTACTAGCTGCTAACTGTAAGAAAATCTTTTTTTTTTTTCAGATGATAGCTGAAGAAATTGTTAAAATCTGTTCCAGTGTGTACTCTTCTGCACAGGCCACAGTTCCTGCCAGGAGCCTGCTCCTGTATGGGTTCTCTATGGGGAACAGCTTCCTTCAGGGTACACCACAGTGTGGGGTCCTCCACAGTCTACATCATCATCACCCTCCTTCTTCTCTTACCTTGGTGTCTGCAGGGCTGTTTCTTTCACAGTTTCTCATTTCTGTCTCAAAGCTTCTATATAAAACTTAGCTTTACTTAGCTCCATAAGGAAAATATAGAAAATAGAATCTAAGAATATGATATTCGTCATTTCTCCTAGTCTTTTTCACAGAATAAGTGCCTAATGGGGGCAGAAAAATGTAAAGAGAGTAGTGACAATCCTCTGACACATTCTCTACTTCCCCTGCCTTTCCTTCCCATAATTAGATGTTAGCTAAACCAACTGCTCAGCGAGTATAAACTTCGGAATTTAGTCTTCTTTGGCCTAAAATATAATCAGTCTTTCTGTTGCTGTTTATGATATAACTAGAAGGACAAGTCATGGATACCAGGGTAAAAAGGAACCTGACTTTTTGTCGGGTGTGTGAGGAAGAAGTAGGATTTCATTTCCGTGAAAGATATAAACATATAAACTTTATACTTCACAATATAAACCAGAAATTGACAGAAACTGGAAATCAAGATTCTAGGTCTATTCCTCCCACTTACCTCAATACGAATGGCTTCATCATGACTGAAACCACAATCGTGTTTGCCTGATCACTGTCACCATTACATACTTAGCAGTTGGGACTGTTGTAGGGTAACCACAGAACACCCTGCAAACTGAAGGAATTGTATGCTGTCCTCAAACTGAATAGGGTTTGTATTTCATGTGGAATAATCACTCACATCAGTTAAATATTATGAAAAATAATAACAGCAAACCTATGTTTTCCACCTTCTTAAGACACTGAGCACATTTTAGGAGTAATTCACTGCAGCTTACACTGCAGAAAAGCTAAGTGATAAGCACTTCTGTAGCCAAAGCAGATACCTCTGAGTATGAATGCATGTCTGTTGTTATGTTCCTAGGAGATTTTCATGCTACATGGAGAAGAACTTAAATGGTATAGTCCCCTACAGGTTAGTCAACATTAGAAAATAAGCAGATTGGAATACATGTGGGTGATCAGGACAATTTGGCACTTGAGTCCTTGCACTACCAGGGTTTTCATGGATTAGATTCTTTTCCCCTTTCATGTGAAAACTTTTCTGCCTTGCAGGTATATTTCTATATCACACTTGTGTTTCCAGCCAAAATCGTTAACATTTGGTGATGACTAATAAACTATTGTTTTTATTCCTACAGAATTAGCGAGTTGACATTGTTCATCCTCTTATAAAACTTCCTTTTAAGTACTAATTTGAAGTAAAATAAAATATAAGAAGATTAAAACTGCATTAAACTTTCATTGTTATGACTTTTGAGAAGTTTTTAAAAATATACATGACTAAAAAAAGGTAGGTTAAAAACAGTAGGTTAAAACCAGATAAAACAGATGAATTATCATGTAAACTACAAATATATTGAATTTCACAGAAGTATTAGCATCTATTTAGTAAACAGAAACCAATCTATATGCTGTATATTGTAGGAGGTATTATTTTCAATTTCATTGAATCAGAATAGAATCAATGAAAAATAATAATATTGTCAGTTTTTGGTGTTCAAGGTAGGAAGAAGTAGAATCCTAAAAACAAAGGAGAGAAGAAACCTACCTTGCCAATAATGATTTAGTCTTATGGAATTTCTCCTTTATGCAATCATAGCTGATGTTACAAAAAAAAAATATTCTTATGTTTGATTTCTGCCACCATAGTGATCATATATAATGGAAACCATGTAATAGGACAACCAAGGGATCAGGCCCAGTCACCATGGTTTTAGAAAAGTCAGGTCCTGCCTGACCAACCCTATCTAATTTTATGACTAGGTGACCTGCCTAGCAGATGAGGGAAAGTATGTCGATGTAGTCTTCCTGGACTTTAGCAAAGCCTCTGATACTGTTTCCCATGGTATCTTCCTAGAAGAGCTGGCAGGCCATGGCTTGGACGGGTGATCTCTTCATTGGGTTAAAAACTGGCTGGTTGGGTAGGCCCAGAGCGTGGTCGTGAATGGTGCTGCATCCAGTTGGAGACTGGTTGTTAGTGGTGTTCCCCAGGGCTCAGTACTGGGTACAGTCCTGTTTAATGTCTTTACCAATGATCTGGATGAGGGGATTGTTTGCACCATCAATGATTGTGGACAACACCAAGCTGGGGAGGAGTGTTGATCTGCTGAAGGGTGGGAAGGCTGTGCAAAGGGTTCTGGACAGGCTGGATAGATGGGCTAAGACCAATGGTATGAGGTTCAACAAGGTCAAATGCCAGGTCCTCTACTTTGGCCACAAGTAGTGCTACAGACTGAGGGCAGGGTGGCTGGAAAGCTGCCTGATGGAAAAGAACCTGGGATTGCTGGTTGACAGCCCACTAAACATGAGCCAGCAATGTGTCCAGGTGGCCAAGAAGGCCAATGGGATCCTGGGTTGTATCAGAAATAGTGTGGCCACCAGGACTAGCGTGGTGATCATCCCTCTGTACTCAGCACTTCTGAGGCTGCACCTTGAATAATGTGTCAGTTCTGGACCCCTTCTTTCAAGAAAGACATTGAGGTACTGGAGCATGTCCAGAGAAAGGTAACAAAACTGGTGAAAGGTCTGGAGGGAAAATCCTATGAGGAGCTGCTGAGAGAGCTGGGGTTGTTTAACCTGGATTAGAGGAGGCTCAAGGGTGACCTTCTCACTCTCTACAACTAACTGAAAGGAGGTTGTAGCAAGGCAGGGGTTGGCCTTTTCTCTCAGGTAAGTAGTGACATGATGACAGGACATAGTCTCAAGTTATGCCAAGAGCGATTCAGGTTGGACATGAGGAGAAATTTCTTCATGGAAAGGGTGGTTAAACGTTGGAATGGACTGCCCAGGGAAGTGGTTGAATCACCATCCTTGGAGTCATTCAAGAAATGACTAGATGTGGCACTTAGTGTCATGGTCTGGTTGTCAAGGCGGTGTTCAGTCTAAGGACTCAATGATCTCAGAGGTCTTTTCCAACCTAAATGATTCTGTGATTCTGTAACCAAATACACCAATAAATCAAATTAGTTAAATTTTGCATCTCTGCATCTGAGTTAGTCATCATAGATACTTTTTATAGCAAATGGAAACAAAGATAAACTTACAGATTGTCAATCATCTCATCCTACTATAGATTATTTAAAGCAAATAAATTGTGACTCATTTCTCTTCATTAGCTACAAAGACAGCCTACACAACTAGCTCAAATGTAGATATCTCTGTGTTGACACCTCAAGTTGACTAAGTTGCTAAAGATAGACATCTAATGTAATTTAAGATGCCACAGGAAGCAGAAGACAAAATGAGACTTCTGGAAAAAAAAACAAGACCACAAACAACAACCAAATGTACACACACACACACAAATCAGCCAACAAAAACCTTTTCTCTATTTATTTTTTTGGTAAGAATTTGTTCTCCGAGGTAGATGTCAATTTCTTTTTTTTTTGGGTTGGGTTTTTCAATAGTCTTTGTTCTAAAATGTTTGCATGCTTTCTAGAATGATGTATTTCTTCCATTGACTTTGGGTTTTAATTATGAAGATGGGCTTTGTATGTTTCATTTATATTATATTAGAAAGCTGAATGCCCTTCACACTCCAAGGGACATATTCACAGTCACCAAAGTTTCTTCATTCCTTCATGGTATATTTATGATTCAAAAAAAGCTCAAAATTCATAGAGAAGTTGAAAAAAATTTTAGAAAGGGACTGATTCACTGAGGAAGCACAAGTAAGAATTCAAAGTATGAAAGATGCATACCTATTTCTCCAGCTACATTCTGCTACATCCATAGTAAGGACAGATGGATTTTTGTCTTGTGTCTGCTCCTTAGAATTTGTTCCATCTAGATCAAAACAATGGATTAAAAAGTTTTAGTTTCAGTATAAATATATGGTCCTTGTCCACAATTAAGAGATAATCTCCACTTTTTCTTTATATCTTAATAACTCTGAAAACTGAATAGTGGGTGAGTGTGCAGGTTTTTTCCCTTTCAAAATAATAGTGGATAACAGTTTTTGTTACTTTTTGTTGTTATTATAGCTAAAAAAGGTGTACATCAAATCTAAAAATGTATTAGTTTTACATTTTAATCACAAAGTAGAAGAGTAGAAGATATAATAAGGCCAGAACATCCAAGGGTAAGTTTCTAAACTCAATAAACCCTCTAAAATTCATAATATTTCAATAATAATCCATGATTGAGGAATACTTAGACACTTTTCTCTTTTTGTTCCTCTCAGGATTTCATTATTTATTAAAAAAAAAAAAAAAGAACGGTTTGTTATTATTTATGCATATATTATAAGTATATATATTCAAGTGTATATTTTTAGAATGTTATGGAACAAGAAAATATGAAGTAAAATTCCTATTTAAATCACTACTAATAATTTCTTGCAGATTTCCTTTGTCTGAGGTCCTTGGTGACTTAATAAATAATCCCCACAATGAGTCCCTTTGTGTAAGATTTATTCAGTTTCAAGTGTACAGACTGTCCTACATTTCTAAAAGGAAATCACTCACAGGGAGTAGGATTAATGTGAGCTAGTGAAAATAAATCAATATGATAAAGAATAAAATATCAGCAAATAATATGCATCCCTTATTCCAGAGAATAAATTATTTTTTTTTAAGGGAATTTCCCAATGTCGTTGGAAAATTGAAGGAATTTTTATTTTTTTTTTCTAGCAGTTTAAATGCAGAATAGATTTATGCAAAGAGCTAAAATTGCCTCCCTTTGACATGTTGTTTTATAGTTATTAATGTCCTTAACACTTGATATTTTATTAATCTTCTTTGATTAGGATTTCTGCTTCAAATGTATAAGCACTGTAATAATAGTTTCACAGGAAAAACAAAATCCTAACTGAGCTGACTTTGTTTGTCACTGTCAGACAAGTTTCAGAATACTTCACTGCAATTCTATTCTTTTTAGATAATATACATTTTTTACTGTAAAGAAAATGTCAATGGAAATTAATATGGGTATCAGTTTTCTGACAGGTTTGAAATTATGTGTTTTTTTTGTGAAATACACTATATCGATTATTATAAAAATCATAATGTTCAGCAAATTTTACATGGGTTTATAGGTAGTATAGATCAAATAATTAGTGTTCCTTTTTAAATTTCTTTTTGATGTTCTTATTACTGCTATTTGTTTAGCAAAGCACCTTTGTCACATATTCTTTATAATTTTTCAGATTTTGTTTCCTAGACTGTCTAATCTGTTTCTTTTCTCAAAGGACTATGAATTGTTGCAGCTAAACCTTTTATGATGAAGCAATTACAAAATGAGGTGACATGATCTGAATGAGACTGAATGTGTGTCAAGATGATCATTATCTGGGAGGTGAATAGGGAGAAATAGAAGATATTTGGGCTACATTAGCTCTTAACCCATTGTTAAATGAAGTTAATGTTAAGAATTGGAATGTATTGTCCTTAAAAAGCTTTTTTGAAATTTTTTTTGTTTCTAAGACTTCCCACCAAGGTTTCAGCTAGGTTTTAATATGATGACTACTTACATAGGTATCTACAAACATTCTGACATCAGTGCCTGGAATATTGTTAACATTCAAGGAAAAACTGTTTTGGTTTTGCAGCTCATTTAAAAATTAGTTCAGAGTTATATTAATAGGTGTATTTTACTTAAAAGGTTATTTCAAAGTTAATAGAAAATATTTAGTTGTTTGGAATTTTTTTTCTCAGCTAAAAAACTGGTCTATCTAGGAATCTGTTAATTTAATGAATTTTATTATGATTTAGGTTCTTATGGTATTCCTCAAAACTGAATTTATTATTTTATTTTAGAATATCATAGATCCTACAATTGACAATTACTTATTTGTAGTTTCTGAAGGGAATTCTTACACTGGTCATGAAGTAATAAATACAATACTTATAGCTTCAGTGCTGTCTCTATATTCAAAATATTTTCATAATCAATCATAACTGATACAAATGAAAATGTTTTGTTCTTTGTCATAGATTTAACAAGTTGGTCTGTATTTGAAATATTAGGAATATATGTCCACTCTATCTTATTTACATTACTTATGAAAATAAAATTACATAGTCAAAATGTCCTTTGAGGGTGGTGATCTGGTGGGATGAGAGCAAGAAAGAAGAGTAGAAAAGAGAGCTTTGAGGGTGTTGGGAAGAAATCACACCTCTTCCACCAACTCTAGAAAGCTTATCAAAAAGGTGGTTAATTAATTAAACCAGAAATGTTTAAGTGCAGTTTTTCCTAACACTATTTTGAAAGTGAAAACATCAATAAGACTTAAATTAAAGCACTCTACAAATGGGTAGAAGAGGAATATTTTAGTATTACTGACTGCTTGTGATGGCTCTGAACTATTAAAAATATATCATTTACTGTGTTTAAAATAAAGATTCTATTTAGCGTATTGGCAAAAAAATGTAATGGCTTCTGAAGAGGTAACCTAGAGAATTTATAGGACTTCTTTTACAAATAGTACACAATTTGGTAGATTAGGGTTTTTTAAAAATTCCTAAATACCAAGTTAAATAGCTAAAGGACTAAAGGACAAATGAATAATTAAACAGTCTATAAAATTTGCTAAACTTTCTCTTATTTCCAAATGAAATATGTACAGCCATGCAAACTTTATGTGTCTATAAATTTTCTGTGCAAAACCACAAGTGTAAAACTGGGAAAAAGGCCTGCACAAATGCTGATTAAATACTTCAATCTTATAAGATTCTTTAGTCGCAATTCTTGTGAGAGAACAGTTCAGTGGAAATCCACACTTGAAATATGAACTGAAACAATTGTAAAACCTCATGTTACCACAGATGCTTCTCATTAACCCTTTTGAGGTAAAACACTGAAACCCCACAGACTTGATGTAGTGTGAAAACAAAAGGACGTTTCCAAAATCTTGTGTTTTCTCATTCTTCCCCCTCACAAAATGATGTGCCAAATCAAAGTATAGCAATGAATTAGTGAATACAATGCTAAGAAGCAACCTGATGAAAAGAAACTTTACACCTGTGTCACAGTATGTGATGAATGAGGAAATGTCTTCAGACAGAAGTTAAACACTTTTTATTTCTGTGTTGGACTTTTTTTGTGCTGCAAGAAAGGTAACTTTTTCAAACATCATTCATAGAACCTGTTGTTAATGAGTGTGATTTGTAGATCATGTATTTCAGTGTACGGATGATCAAAAAAATGAAGACATTCTTTGTTTAAAATATACAAATCTGCCTTGCTTGTAATAGGAATGAGGATATAACAAATGAGAACGGATGAGACCAGAAACAAAACTGAGGACCCCGTGGTGTCACTCAGACAGAGACCTAAATACCAGAACTGATATTTAGGAAAGCAAACTGGAAAATATAATGCCAAACCTTAACCTTAGTTATGTAGGATAACAATCATGATCATATTTTCTACCAAAAACTTCCTCACAGGCTTATTCTTACAATCACTCTGCTGTGGATGAAGTGATCACCTAAGTGTTCAAGCTCACGTGAAGTCAGAGGATGTATCTTCTCAACTAAATCCATTGGAAGTCTAGACTTGCTCTGGGTGAATATAGCACACCGTGCTTCTGTGGTTAAATGTCTACTGCTTCTCTAATAATTTTGTTTCTGCACAACTTATTAGAAAATAATGGTGGAGCTGGATGGTTTGGATACATTGGTCCTGTGCAGTAGTTGTTGTTGTGGGTTAGGATTACTGCTGCCTTCTGGTTGTCGCTGAGTAACTATACCCATGTCATATAAAACATGCCAAGATGAAAACAAAGAGGAAGTAAGCTCAGATAAGATATCTTTATTGTTCTAAACTAAAGTAAGGTATTCAATATAATCCAGATAGGTCCCTTTATGCATCTTAAAATATATAAACTCCTGTATTGGTTTCAACAAGCGGGTGTGGATAGCTCTTATCCAACTTCAGCAGCCAGAGGTGTCCCAAAGCTTTCTGAAAGGAATTTCATCAGGAATCTTAAAAAGTTCACATCTTTCCATTGTAGTATTTTTTTTTTTTTTTGTGTATGCCAGCTATATAGATGAAGGAAACTGATCTTTAAAGTTCACTTGAGACTTAAAGAAGGTCTTAATTATATAACTAGTTTACGTCTAAATTTAAGGAGCACAATCTGCTAGGTTCACTTAAGTTCATAAGCACTTTCTCATCCCTGCTAACTTTTATAGGACATAGGATACCCCTTTCAGGATTTTTTAAAAAACCCAGTTTTTGTAAAATATTGATTAAAATAGGCCTCTAGGTTAAGCAGATGTTTCTCTTAGCTTAAAATGAAATGACTGAAGCTAAAATCATGGTGACAAAGATGACATGAATTCATAGGATTCTGAAAATATTTGTGCTTTCAAATACCCTGCCATTATTTCAGATTTCTGAATCAGCTGTTGAGGGTACTAAGAAAACTGAACTTTAAAAATATTCTGGTTTAGGAACGATACTCCTCAATTCAGTGCCCCCCACTGAGACTCTCCCAAACCACATGTTGCTCTCTCTTGGTCACCTTTCCTCTCACTTCCTGTTTTGGCAGGATAGAGTTGAGAACTGGAGGCACAAAAGGAAAAGGCTGAAGGTTGAGATAAGAACAATTTACTGGAAATAGCAATGAGGTAAGTAAACAAACAGTAGCAGCAACAATATTAATAACAAAAGTGTGGAAAAAGGGAAAATTATTCACATGTAAAAATGCTCATTACGGAGCCCACAACAATAAACAATACCTGATGGTAGTCCCTTGCCACATTTTCTGAACCAGAAGGAACACCTTCTCCCTACAAGAGAGAGCCCCTTTCCCCCAGCCCTGGCAATGAAGTGAGGTGTTATCGAATAACAACAGGGGCCTGGCCAGGCCTCCACTTGGCTACTGCAAAAAGTTCCCCCTGTCCTGGCTGGATCCAGGCAAAAAAAAAAAAAAACAAACTGACAAAAACCCTCAAACAAAACAAAACAAAACAAGACAAAAAGATAGATAGGAAGTGAAAAGAAAAAAAAAAAAACACACCCCAAAACCAAGTCAAAGACCCTCACAAGATATACACATTTATTTACATAGATTTCAGTTTTGACAGCTAGCCACAATTCTACAGTATACTGTCCAGTAAATCTTTTAAAGAAAAGAAAAATATCCCCCTCTTTTTTATTTTATTTTTTTGTAAAAACCATAATTTCACAAAAATGACAAAAGAAAATTTATTTTTTTTTCTTATTTCACATAAGTTTCAGTCTTCATTGGAGTGAATTTAATTATTCTTGAAGATGAATGCACTAGATCAACATATCTCATTTAATTTTGCATAATGTTTTTACCTTCATCACACATGATGGAAGATGGTTTCCTCAGTGAGCATTGTTCTGAGTAGATGGAAGGCATTATATTTTAGTTAACTTCTAAGCTTTAAAACTACATCTTCATTTCCACAGTAATTATGTCACTCCTTCTAGCTTTGTCTTTCAGGCAGTTTGATTGTAGGAGAAAACATTATCTTGTCCTCCACCAGAGCTTATCAGAAAGTTAAACAAAGATATGAAAAACCTAACAGTTAAATTTTTAAGGTATAACTTCACATTTGTTTACCTAGACAGCACTGTGTTAAACCAATGAACATAAATATGAGAGTTTTCTTAAACAGGACAATTCCCCACCTAAATTCCAATTGTTCTGCAGTTGTGTATATGTGAATGACTTCTGGTAATATGCTTACATATCTGAATAAAAATCCAACAAAAAATACCACCTGTTTTTTCAGATAAACCTTCTGTTTCCCTCTTTGAATGCAGCCACATATGGTAAATTAGATTAGCATGGAAAGTAATAAATTCTGTGATGAAATATAAGATCAAAATGAGGAAGTTCACAAAGGATTAGTAATGTGCTTGGTTTTGTTTACTTCTTCATGAGAGGAGGAATGAATGCATATTAAAATTCTTTTTTGTTGGAAGTCTTTTTATGTCCTGTTTTGGACATGCTTACTTAAGTATTAAGATTGATTTGTCTTTAATATCAAACCCCATATCATTTGATTATTTAAAAAAAATACAAAATAACAAAAATAAAAAAAAAAACCCTTCACCTCTTTGGAAGTTAATTGTGTCTAAGTGGGACAAAATAGCAAAAAAGGAAAACCAAACAAAACCAACAACAATAAAAAAGAAAACAAACACCCGAAACATCTCAACCAACCAACTAACCAACCAACGAAAACCAGCACTCCAACTAACCAACCAACGAAAACCAGCACTCAAGGTCACATAAAGGGAAAAAAAGTGATGGTTCTGTTGATGTCAGGGAGTAGTTTGTAGACTGCAGAATCTTTCCCTCTCAAAACTGTTCAGAGTAATTTTGTCTGTGCAAAAAAATTTTTTCTTCTTAATACATGTTTTTCAAGCTGTGGTTCTTTGTGTGTAAACACTTGGGGAGGACCACTCAATCTCTTTAAGAAAGGAGATCTGCTTCTTACTTACTTGTTGCTTGGCAACGGGGAGCTAAATCCAAGTTCTTCATCCCTTGCAAACCCCTGTTACTACCCTGCAGGGAAATGGCTTTTTATGAAGGCAACTTTACAATTTTTCATCCCCAGCTTCAAGAGCTGTCAATTGCATGGGATTTAGCTAAGATGTTGTTCCAGGAAATTAAGACGATACAGGTCTTCTTACTAAAAATGCTACTTTCCCACTATGAAGCAAAATGGCTGAAAAGTGAAATAATACAGGGTTTAATGCTTTGATTTTTCAATCTTGCCTGTTTACACAGACATACTGTTCAAGTTAGGTATTTCAGATTCTCTCATATCAATGACAAAACTGAGAATAGTGTTAGCAATTTATAAAGTTTAACATGCAAATTCCCAGAAACTTATAATTGTTTCTGGCTCCCTTGAACAGAGATGAATGGTCTGTACTATCAAAAAAGGGGGTTGTCAGTAGATTTATTAAGACCCTTAGCATAAGTTAAAAGTGCATCAGATGACTCCTGCACACTGTACTTAAGTTTTGTCTGAAATAGTCTTGGGCCTATATCCCAGAGCCAGGTGTAGTTCTTAATAATAATCATGGAGCAGAGAGGAGGTGAGGGGAGGGGAAGGGAGGGGAGAAGAAGGGAAGGAAAGGGAAGGTAGAGGAGGGGGAAGGAAGGGGGAGGAGAGGAAGGGCAAGCGAAAGGCAAAGCAGGGAAAGGGAAAGGCAAGGCAGGGAAAGGGAAAGACTGCAAATATGTATTTGAACTTTCTTCCGAGAAATTTAAAACTTTACATCACTGTGTTTCTAGCTTCTTGCATTCTGCCATTTCTTGTTTAAATGGTTCTCTTTTTTACAAAAACATTGAAGTACCTTGCCGTTTCCTATATAGTGTACATCCAAAGATCCAAACAGCAACAAAGGTAAATCACAAGCTGATATTGGCGTTTTTAATCTTAATTGTAAAAAATATGGATTTTCTAAAACAAGTTCTTCAAATACATTGTCAACTGGAATTGAAAGCTTATTTATTCTTTAAATAGAGAGACTTCTCACATGAGTTTTGGTTTTTACGTGGGGTTTGCAGGTAATATGGATCAAATAGTCAGTGTTCTTTCGTCAATTTGTTTTTTATATTTCTTGTATTATCAAATAACTTCACAAACAAATATTTTGTAGCAAATTGCATTATGAATATCAGTTATATGGGATCCTGAACTCTTTGTTTAGTCGTTCTGTATCAGACTAAAAAAAGTAGGAGTTTATTTATAGATATAGCAAGTACAGTTAAATGTTATGGTGTTTATTTAAATTGTAAAGGTCTTAACAATTTCGAGTGACGTTTCTTGTTTAGTCTACTTAGTGATTTAGTAATCAATGGAAAAATGCAGCATATAAGATACATATTTAAAGTTACTAAGAAAAATTGTAATATTCTTGAAGAAACAACACAAAAATTACTAATATGAGTTCCAGCATATAATGAGTATAATCCTGAGGAATATGTACATTTATTCCATGTTACTTGAAAGTTTCAGCCTTATTCTCCTCCTTATTTCTTATAAAATATCATGAAGATTCAATATGGCATGCCTTCTATTTATATGGTAGCAAGTTCCAATTCAAAACTTAAAAAAATTTAACCTCCTGACTGGTCAAAATAGGAAAAAGACACTTATTTTCAGTAGGGACACACCTAATGACTAAATCAGGAAGCCTAAAGGCTCTTACCTGCCTGCTGTAGTAGTCTGTTTGATTCTGCATTTTTAACAGTTTTCTCACATTGAAAATCATATTTCGTGCTACACTTCAGACAAAGAAAGCTTGTAGAACAGTTGCTGAAAACCTTCTCCTTTAATATAAGCATAACTATTTTGTTTCTATTGCAGCTATATAAATCTACCTTCTGCTTAAGCCACCTGTAGAAAATTGCACCTAAAATCATGCAGAAAGTTATTGCACTGAACCTTGAAGACATGTACTCTGACATCCAGCTGGAAATTCAAACTATTCTAAAGCTGAGAAAGTTTCTAAATAGCCAGTATTTGAAGCCATGAAAGGGTTTGGTCAAACAACAAGAGTAATAAAAAACAGGGGTTCACCTCTGAGGACAAGAAACATGCTGTCTTTGTGCCAATTAGAGGAGATACAGTGGCTGACTGGCTTCTTTATTGCTTCAAAACAGGGTAAGAGGACATCAAGGTTCACCACATTAAAAATTTTTAGTTCTGTCCAGTAGTTATTCTGAGATAGTTATATTATACCTTTTTATCCTTTCAGGATCATATTAATGAGTTAAAATGCTTACTTGCTTACGTAATATTACATATTTCATCCAGAGATAGGCAAAGTTACCTCTGAAAGACAATTGCTGGGTTTTGACTCCTGAGGCTTCTCTTTTTTGGCATGTACTCCCATCCTCTGCAGACATTAAAGACTGTGTTTAAAGTGTGAAAGGTGATGCTTAGGCCCATAAACATTGATGCTACTGGAAGACAGACATTTCACCTGGGAGTTCAGGCTTGGTTTGTACAGTAAATTCAGACTGTCATGGTGAGCAGGTGACATTTTGCTTTTAGCTGTTGTCCTGAAATCAACAAACTAAATTTACTATCATGCTATTGTGATGCCTTCACAGAAAATAATTTCAGGCTTGTAAAGGTAAAGCTGACTGAACAAACATGGTATGATGAGATTTAGGACATTTGTTAAATCTAGCCTCAAGGTGATTATAGAATAGCCTGAAGTGCTACAGAAGCAGCTATGTTGGGGACTTCTGGGGGCTGCTCATCACATTTTGAAAAGTTAAGATGATGTGTGAATCAAGAGGAATCAACACTGGTGTTTTAGAACATGGGTTGTTTATAACTACCAATAGAAACAAGCCCAATTCAAGTTAAATAGGGTGTACTGTTCTGTCTCTTGACAGTTAAGTTATTTTTGGTCATACTAATGAGAAACTACTATCAGGATAGTTTGGTTCTCTCTGTCTAACTGAACTTTCTTGATAATTTTTCACCAATTGATATACTTTCTCTTAAGTATTTTGTTAGTAAATGACACACAATTTTGGCAGAATGAGGCTTTTCCCTGCATCTTCCTCTTAGCTCTAAATAAGAAAACTTTTGTTTCTACCATGGTACTGCATCCATTAGTTATTTTATTTCCTTCCAGGATAATGACCTGGACATCTGGGACAACTCTTTTGTTAGTTTTGGTTACATAAGAGATAGCATTGTTCAGATAAAAAGGTTGCAAGGTAGCTTTTTTAGGTAAGGATCAGATGGTAAAATTAGCATGCAGAAAAAAAAAAAAAAATCTCCAAAAAGCTAAAATCTCAAATAAGTTAATAAATTGCACACAATAACTAAATGGATCAAGAGCACTCTGGTCTGCACTAGGGTCTTTCCTGTAGGCAGCCAAGGGAAGTTATCCTTCCGCCCTACTCAGCACAGGTGATGCCACAGCTGGAGTGCTGAGTCCAGATCTGGGCTCTTCAGTACAAGCAAGCAAGAAAGCAAGTAGGTAAGAAAAGATAGCAAACAAACAAGCAAGCAAGCAAGGAAAATATCTTGAAAAGTAGAGATTATTAGTTGCTTTGAAAAGCATAAATTGAGAGGAATAAATTACTGCAACTACAAGATTTCTAGCAAGATTTCTAACAACAAGGTGTACAGCAAAATGTACAAGATTACTAACAGCAGATATATTGATAGATAGGAGTTATTAAAAATAACATTATTAAAACAGCTCTACAATAGGAAAGCCATCCTGTAGACTTTAATCTACTCATTAGTTATAAAAACAAACAAAAAAACCCCAAAACAGCAAAAAACCTAAATTACTTTACTACCCAAAACAAAAACAGTAAAAATCCCAAATTGCTCCACTACACAAAAATTGTGATTGTTTCTTTAAAGTCACAGAAGCCTACATAACTTTGTCTAACAATTTAAAATAATGAAACTCTAAGTAATAAATATGAAATAATGAAACAGTATAATAAAAAATGAAATATTTAAGTTATTCAAATATCTTAGCCATTAAATTTGAACCATATAACTGTGACTGAAACTATTTGCCTTACAACATTTTTTCATTCAAATGGTTTCCTGAATTTTGCAGGAGACTAAAATCCCCACTCCCCCCACAAAAAAACAACCTAAAATCAAAGCCACTCCAAATTATAAGGTAGTTCAAATAAGTCTAAAAGGACATTTCCGTGTTTTGTTATTTTTATACAAAACAGTGCGATAGATTGGAAGATTACAATTCCATTATTTTTTGTTGTCTGGAAAAGTGAAGAAACAGGACAGAAATAATGTTATTTGACATGAATCTCTTTGAGTCTTTCCCAAAAACTGTCACAGATTAATTTATAGTAGGATAGATGCCAGAACATAACTACACTACCCAGTGACATATCATGTCCTTCTTTACTATTGAAGATCACTGTATTTTACTCTCCCATCCTGTTTAAACCCCCACTGTTGTGCCAGGCTAACAGGGCACTTACTCTGTCCAAGATGTGTCCAAGTCCAATAGACTTCAAATGGAATTCTATATTTTATTCCTATCAAAGTCAATGGTTTAATGCTAATTCTAGAAAAGGTAGAATTAGCCCATGGATAAACAATTTGAAAATTCTAATCTTAATAGTAGAATCATAGAAAGGTTTGAGTTGGAAGGGGCCTTAAAGATTATCAAGTTCCACACCCCTTCCATGTGCAAGGACACCTTCCACTAAACCAGGTTGCTCAAAGCACCATCCAACCTGGCCTTGAAGAGTCCCAAGGATGGGGCATCCATAACTTCTCTGGGAAACCTGTTCCAGCGCCTCACCACTGAGGAAGGTTGCACAAAAAAGTCTTGAGCTAGGTACACACTATAATTTTTTAAAACATTAACAATTTCTAATGAACGATTTCTAATCTCTGTGCTACATAAATTACTTTTCACTCAGATATCTGTATTTCATAATTTTGTGAGTATACATACATACCTTGTTCAGCTAAAATTTGTAACTTAATTTATTTTTTACTCCTACAATAACATTATTGAAATAACATTACCAAATGTCAGTGTCAAATAGAAATGCCCCATTCTGTGTTTTTTTTTTTCATGTGCTGTAATATTTTGAGTGAAAATACAACATTCTATATAGAGTACTTAATTTAAGTATACTAGTGTTCACCTAATACTCCTTGTAGTTCTTTGGAAATACAAAATTAAATGTTGTAAGTGGAAACAGCTAGCACTCATCTTGGAAAATGAAAACTAAATTTTTGCATACATACATTTACAAAGTATAAATTGTATCCCAGAGGCAAGAATTACTACAATGCTGTCTAAGTCACATTAGAGGCCTTAATGTTGACATTTAATTTGGTAAATTATCCAGACTTCATATTCTGTGCTCAAAATTATATAGCTCTCTTTTAGAAAATCAGGCAAAGAAACTCTTTCATATTCTTTCATGTCAAATGTAAAGAAATACAATCTTTACTGCAAGTTGGAGAATAGGTAGTTCTGAATGACGTTGACTGGTAATAAAGCAGTACAGAACTTGAACTATTATGTTCGAAAATCTTTTTAACTATTGCATAATTGAAAAGAGAAAATTAAATTAAAAAATTGGTGATAAAATCCACCATAATATTATTCACTTCTTCTGAAAGAAAATAGACACAAATTTAATTGCTTGTGGAACAAAACCAAAACCAAACCAAACCAAACAAACAAAAACAACAACAACAACAACAAAAAAACCAACCAACCAACCAACCAAACAAACAAAAAACACACAAAAAAACCCCAAACCCACAGAATAAAGGTCCCTTTTTGATTACCTCTGGACATAATTTCAGCCAACCTCCCTGCTCAAGCAAGGTCACATAGAACCAATTGCTCAAGACATGTCTATACGGATTTTGAATATCTCTGAGAAGAAAGACTCCACAGCCTCTTTGGGTAACCTGTGTCAGCATAGTTGGTCACCCTCACAGTGAAAATTGTTTCCTGACGTTCAGTGTGTTAGTCTGTATATATTGCCTCTCGTCGTGTCACTGGGCACCATTGAAAAGAGCCTCTCTGAGCCTTCACCAGGATAAAGAGTCTCAAATGTCTCAGCTTCTCCTCATAGGAGAGGTGCTTCAGACCCTGAATCAACTTAGTGGCAATTTTCTTCTGGACTCTTTCTAGTATGTCCACATCTCTTTTGTACTGGTGGCCCCAGAACTGGATATAGTACTCCAGTTGTGATCCACCTGATGCAGCTTTGAACCATTCTGCCCATGCATCCTGTCACTAGATCCCAGGAAGAAGAGATCAGCAACTCCCTCTCTACTTCTCCTCCTCAGGAAGCTGTAGACAGCAATAAGGTCACCCCTCTGACTCCTTCTGCCTAAATTAGACAAACAGAATTATTAAAGTGTAGTTGGGAAATGTACACTCTTAGCATTAAATAGTTATTAATTATTTCCATTTTTTGTCATTACCATTTGAAAACTAATAAAAACACTGTATCAAGCATCAGCTTTAAGACAAAAATCTGTATTTCAAATATGGTACTGATCCTGAAGCTATCACTCAATTGTTGGGCTGCTAACAAACTATGAGACAGAGGTTCTTCTGACCTGTATAAGAGACTCTTACATTTTCTCAGCCTGAGCTGCAAATGAGATAGGGCTCTGTGGTAAAGGAGAATGTGTTTTACATGCTATTCTCAGCAGAAGTTAGAAGGAGTCAATAGACATAGGTAGCAGTGTGATGGATGATACGAAGCAGGGATCCTCAGGCTCTTCTGTCTTTGCCACCTGGTAGTTCACATACTACAGCTAAGCTATACTTGGCTTGGCAGGAGGCCAGGACCTGTCACTGTCACCACTGATTTAAAGCACTGTACCTAGGCTTAGCACATTTATCATCCTTCTGGGCTGTAGTGAACACTTCTTTTGTCGGATACACCCACGGAATTGTTTCAGATATTTTTAATAATTTTAGTGCTTAGTCTGATGTGCACTGGACACATCGCTCCTAAGCAGTTATTGTCCAGAGCAGAAACAAAGAATAAACAGGAGGTAACAACTGGTTAACGGGTTGTATCTGATGAATGTATAGTTAACATAAGTATGGAAATAAAGTATGTACAATAAGATGTTGTTCTTAATGTTCAGTTAAAACCTTTTTATTTTGTCACTTCTAAGGAAGGTTATGTATTTTATACACGTTTGTTTGTCTTTGAGAAGAGAGCCCACTGGGACAACTATGGTCATATTACAGTATTCCCAAAATCAGCAAAAGGTCTTCCCTTTTACATCATAGACAGTTAAGTCAGGATTTAGATAGAAAAAGAGAAATATTGTACCCATCTCCCAGAAGCTCTGCTAAGGCACACAGAGGATAGCCAACAAGATTTGACGGTGGACTGTTAAATGGATAAGGAATTGGTTGGATGGTCACATGCAGAGGGTAGTGGTTAAGGGATCAGAGTCCTGATGGACACCAATGACAAGCTGTGTCCCTCAGAGGTCTGTATTAGAATAACTGTTAATATCTTCATCAATGATATAGACAGAGGGATCAAGTGCACCCTCAAAAAGTTTGCAGATGACACCAAAAAGAGTGGTGCAGTCGACACACCTGAAGGACAGCATACCATCCAGTGGGTCCTGGACAAGCTCAAGAAGTGGGCCCATAGGAATCTCACAGTTTAACAAGACCAAGTGCAAGGTACTGCACCTGGGGCGGGGCAACCCCCAGTATCAATCCAGGCTGGGGGATGAACAGATCAAGAACAGCCTTGATGAGAAGGACTTGGGGATGCTGAAGGTTGAGAGGTTGGACTTCAGCCATCACTGTGCACTTGCAGCCCAGAAAGCCAATCATATCCTGGGCTGCATCAAAAGAAGCAACCTGATCTAGTGAAAGGTATTCCTGCCAATGGCATGGGGGTTGGAATTAGATGATCTTTAAGGTCCTTTCCAGCCCAAGTCATTCTATGATTCTATGAATATTATAAATGGGAAAAGCATTTATATTAATTCTATTTTTATTAGAAAAATAAAGTAAAAAAGAAATGTTGTTCCTAACTTGGGTTTACTAGCACAAACATGCAATACAGGTGAAATTAGAAGTGAAAAGAGATATAATTTTATTTTTAATGAAAGTTGGAAGTTTGAAGTAATCAAAATTTGAACAAAGTTTCCTTTCTTTGAAAAATATGCTATTTTAATTCAAAATCTCTAAATATACTAGCTTTCCTTAAAGAAAAATAAATGAAAACTTTAAAATAACTGCTTTTTCTGGGATGTGTCCGTAATTCTTTGTGATTTTGACACAAATGTTTTTATCTCTGGTAAAGGGGTTAAAATACCAATTGTTGACATTTAGATTGATTATTAGACATGTCCTAGAAAGACAGTCTTTGCAAAGATATTCTTTTTTTCAGATATTTTTCCTGAAAGAATAAATGTCACTCCATATCATCAATTTCTTAGAAACACTGAATAACTGAGGTGGGAATACACCTGTGAAGCTTATGTAGCCCAACTTTCCTGTTTAAAGCAGGGTCAGCCAGTGCATGTTGCACAGGGTCGTGTCACCAGATTTTTGACATCTTCAAGAACTCCACAGCCCCTCTGGGCATCTTGTGTCAGCACTTGACTGACATAGTGAAAGACTTTTACTGTAACATAAGGAAGTTCAGAATTCCCATGTTCCAGCTTATGTCCCCCCACCTCCTCTTCTCCCACTGTGGGTTTCTCAAAGGTGTCAGGCTCTTAACTGCCATTCTTATTTAGTAGTCATAAACAGCAAAAACTTCTCCCTTTCTCTATCTCTTTGTATAGCTCAAAAATTCACATTTCCTCAGATTTCCTGTGCTCCAGCACCCTGACCACCTTTGTGACCCATTTAGCAATGGGTTGTTCCATAATGCCCTGTTGTACTGGGGAGCACAGGATTAAGTATAAATGTCTGTCAGTAGCAGAAACATTAGGACAATTTATTTTATTAATTCTGCTGATGTATTAGCATGACACATATAAAAGTATGTCTGGAATTGTCATTACAAGCAAGAAGGGAGAAAAAGTTTGTAAGGAAAGTTCCAAAACCTAAAAGAATAAGTAATTACTTTATAGATATATTATAACTAAGCATGAATTATACAATTCAGGAAAGCTGCATACACTGAAATTGGAGCATATATAGTATTGAAAGCCCAGGCAAAAACTGAGAATAACCCAAATTATTAAGTCAAACTGCCGTGTACCTCACAAGACAAGTTAAAATAAACAAAGATTTTTTTGGAGTTAAAACTATCTACAAATATCTATAGATAAAAAAACCCAAACAACACAACCCAAAACAAGAGCATTTATCCACAATGTACGAGAAAGAAAGATATTTATGGACAACCTAAACCTAAAAAGTACACATATAATAATATGAATAGATATGACTCCAAATTTAAAGAAAACTCAGCTTGGAGACAACTCTTGGGAGAGCTTATTGGGAGCAGAGACCAACATCCACCTCACTACAACTTCATTTCAGGTAGTTGTAGAGAATGATAATGTTTTCCCTAAGCCTCCTTTCCTCCAGACTAAACAACCTCAGCTCCCTCAGCAGCTTCTCAGAAGACTTGTGCTTCAGACCCTTCATCAGGATTGTTGCCCTACTCTGGACCCCCTCCAGCACCTCAATGTCCTTCTTGTACTAAAGGGCCCAAAAACTGAACATGGGATTCAAGGTGCATCTTCACAAGCGCGGAGTACAGGGGAACGATCACTGCCCTAGTCCTGCTGGTCATGCTATTTCTGGTACAAGTCAGGATTCCACTGGCCTTCTTGGCCACCTTGGCACACTACTGGCTCACTTTCAGTGGCTGCTAGTCAGCACCCCCAGGTCCTTTTCTGCCAGGCAGCTTTCCAGCTGCTCTGTCCCCAACCTATAGTGCTGCATGGGGTTGTGATCAAAGGGCAGGATCTTTTGATCACAAAGGCACAAGGGCAGGACCTTTTTGAACTTCATACCATTGGTCTTGACCTATCAATCCAGCCTGTCCAAATCTTTCTACAGAGCCTTCCTACCTTCCAGCAGATCAACACTTCCACCCAACTTGACGTCATCTGCAGACTGACTGAGGTTGTACTCAAGGCCCTTGTCCCAGTCATTGATAAAGATATTAAACAGGACTGAGTCCAATACTGAACTCTGCGGAACACCACTTGTGACTGGCTGCCAGTTGGATGTAACTCCATTAACCACCATGCTTCCATTGTCAGAGGTTTTAGAAATGAAGGAAAAGTTACTGTCATGTTTTCGACTGTGATAATTTTCTTCCCTGTAGCTAGTATTGTGCTGAGTTTTGGGTTTAGAATGAGAATGATGTTGATAACATAGTGATAATTTAGTTGTTGCTGAGCAGTGTTTACATGAAGTCAATGAGTTTTCAGGTTCTCATGCTGCCCTGCCACAGTGGAGACCAGGACTGGAAAGCTGGAAGAGGACAAAGCCAGGGAAGGTGACCCAAAGTCGCAAAAGGGATTTTTCTTATCATATAGCCTCATGCTCAGAATATAAAGTTGGGGGAAGGTGAAGAAAAGGCGGAATATTCAGAGTTATAGTTTTTATATCCCCAAGTGACTGGTATATGTGGTAGAGTCCTACTTCCCTGTGAATGGCTGAGGACATTGCTAATAGGGAGGAGTGAGCGAATTCCTTGTTTTGCTTTGCTTGCATCTGTGGTTTTTCTTTGCTTATTAAAATGTATTTATCTGTGAAATGTTTCACTTTTACTCTTGTGATTATCTCCTCATCTCACCAGGTGGGGAGTAAGCAAGTGTCTGTGTGGTCCTTAATTGCTGTCTGGGTTTAATCCACTACAACTATCTACGCAAATAAAAGCCTATTAGACAAGTCTCACTATTAAAAAAAGTTTCAGATTCAAATAATGAGGAAAAAAAATATAGAATACTCAAATTGAGGATGAATGGAGACCAGAGACAAATAATGGGGTCATATAAATGTATAGTTTGAGTTGGAAGGGGCCTTGAAGATCTAGTCCCAGCTTGGGCTAGTCCCAGCTTGGGCTGACATGGGCAGGGACATCTTCCACTAAACAACCCCAACACTCTCAGCTTGTCTTCATAGGAGTGGTGCTCCAGTCCTCTCATCATCTCAGTGGTCCTCCTCTGGTCTCACTCCAACAGGTCCATATCATTGATATTGTTGGGGTCTCTGAAGTCCAGGGCAGTGAGCTTGTCATGCCCTAAGGACCTCAAAATCTGCCATTTCCTTATCAATGCAGCCCAGGTTGCCCTTGAGCTACATGTTCCTCAACAGACTCTCCTTGCTGGAGAGAACAAGGTCCAGGGTAGCATGTCTCCCTCCCTGGCTGTTCTAGTACTTAGACAGTGAAGTCATCATCAATGCATTCTAGGAGCCTCCTGGATTGTTCATGACCTGCTGGGACATAAACTCCATCATAAGTATTCCAAAGGCAGGCTGTATCAGACTAGACATATCCGAATACTGCTCCTGTATAAGATTTTTTTGTTTCTTTTAACATAAAGTGGTCAAGTTGAGAATATGAATCTCACGAGATATCTTCTCACTCATAAAATTTTTATCTAAAAGTGATGATTAATATAAGGAAAGAGGGAAGAAATTAAATGAGGGGAATATGGAAGAAGCTACTAGAAGTGTTTCTTTAAGGATCAGATTTGGGATATATTGAGTTTTTTTTAATGGTCTTGGCAGAGGAAATGTAAATGTTGATGAAATACGTTGAAGATGGGTTTGCTGAAGAGGTTTGAACAATATATAAGAGGATTGAATATCATAGGTAGAACTCAAGAATCTCAAGGGTGGGAGGAATAGAAAAGAATGGAAATTGAACAATACATAAGATCCTACATTAGGGAAAAAATGAACATTTCATTTACAATTTCAAAATTTTTCTTTAAGAAATTACTAAGAAATAGGTAACCTCTTTGACATGTGGGTATACTTCCCAGTTTCTGAAACTTGTTGGCCACAAAATATATTGAAATCACAAATCAAGACATTGTTTATGCAGTGCACCTAAGAAAGGCAGAAGTATACAATTAAGTTTTAGCAAACAAATCTTTTTCCAGTGGCATTAATTTACTAATAATGATATTACATTAGGTATAAAGTCTCCATAATAATATGTATATTTCTGATTGCATTTGTGTATTAGGTTTGCATGTCAAGGTTTTGATACAGGGGTGGTTGCTCTGAGCAGAGAATCTGCTAGAAGCTTTCTCTAAGTCTCATAGAACCACTGTCAGGTGGCTCCAAGACAGACCCATAGCTGGGTGCGACCAAGCCTGTCAGCAATGGTGGTAGCACCTCTAGGTTAACATATTTAAGAAGAGATATATCTGCAGCCCATGGAGGACTCTACACCAGATCAGGTGGATGACTGTAGGAAGCTGGAAAGCACACAGTGGAGCAGGTTTTCTTTCAGGATTTGTGACCTCTTGAGGCACCCAGGCTGGAGCAATCTGTTCCTGAAGGAGTGCACTCTGTGGAAGGGACCCACACTGGAGCAGTTTATAAAGAACTGCAGCCTGTGGGAAGGACTCATGTTGGAGAATTTCACGGTGGACTGTCTCCTGTGGCAGGAACCTCATGCTTGAGCAGAGGAAGAGTGTGAGGAGTCCTCCCCCTGAGCAGGAGGATTTGGCAGACAGGTGTGATGAAGTGACTGCAAACCCCATTCCCCATCTCCCTGTGCTGCTGGTGGGAAGAACTTAGGGAACTCAGAAGTGAAGTTGAGCCCAGGAAGAAAAGAGGGATGGAGGGAGGTGTTTTAAGATTTGGCTTTTTTTGTCATTACCCTACTCCTAATTGATTGTTTTCCCCTAGATGAATCTGTTTTGCCCATGATGGTTATTGGTGAGTGATCACTCTGTGTCCTTATCTGCACCCAAAAGCTTTTAGTTATATTTTCAGCTGTTCAGCTTAGGGGGGGAGTGATGGAGTGGCTTTGGTGGGCACCTGGCATCCAGCCGAGGGTAACCCACCACAACTAGCTATAAAAGTGAATTTGAACTGTTGTCAGTCCAGTAGAGGAATACTGTTATGATCAGAAGAAAGGGAAACATTCAAGTGAAGAGCAAATCATCTTAATATACTTAATTTATTGGTTTAAATTTCAAAAGGGGATATAAAGGCTGTCTTTAAGTATACATGGGATAAACTTCAGTGACAAAAAGTTCCTATTTGAAGTGATAAACTATTTTGATACAAAAATGTATCAGTATATACCTTGATACTGGAAATTAAAGTTTCTAAAAATGGATGTGAAAATAATAGGCTACTGCATATTGAAAAGCAAATTTATAGTAAAATCCAGATGCCTTTTTTCCAGTAGTGATTTTCTTCCCTGAACTGGTATATAACTGGATTTAAGGACATAAGTGATTCCATCTGGCCCCCCATATTCCTGACTAGAAAAGGAAAATATGACTGTTATGGAAGAGAAGTAAGATGAAGAAATCCAGTTCTAGATGGTTTATAACCACTTTTACTAAAACCATCCTGTGTCTGCAGTCTCCTCTTTTACTCTACATCTACATAACAAATAATCAAAGTTAGTAAGAGTCTGCAGTAGTCTCCTGAACTCATTTCCAGGGTAGGATGGAAAAACCCAATTTGTTTAATTGTGTATTTTTACTTCTTAGGAGTTATAGAGAAGGGGAAGCAAATTTAGTTTGCACTGAAAAATGTATTAATAAAACTCTCAAGCTTGTAAGACTAAGTCTGCATCTCTAATTATGGTTTCGTTTTATCTTGCTCTAAATCTTTTTATGTATCTACTATGCGTATATTCATGTATAGAATATATGTTTTTGTATCATGCACATTTTTGGCAATTCAGTAGAATCTATTATTATATTATATCAATATCAGACAGACATGCACACAGAAAGTAAGGCAGTTGGGTGACGGTAGTTAATGCGTGTGTAGGGCAGGATAGAACCCAGTCCCTCATTTTTTGTATCAATTATATCTGAAAGTAAGAACAAAATTATAGATTAGAAAACAGCACAGCATGTGTCATGGTTTTCTAATGCCATGGTTGCAAGTAAAACAAAGCCTGAAATTTCCTTGTAGTCTTGCTGGTTTTATATGGTTTGTAAGCTGTGCTTTATCCGAAGGAATATACACATGTTTAAGTCTCTACCTTGAGATGAGCTCAGTTTCTTGGTGCTAATAACACAAAGGTTGTGGTTTTGATCCTTGTACGGGCCATTCACTTAAGAGCTGGACTCAATGATCCTTGTGGGTCCCTTCCCACTCAGAATATTCTTTGAAGAGTGCTTTCTGCATAAAATGGCTGACTGAATCATAAGTTAGGATCTGATTAGGGAAAATTAGTATATAATGCAGAACTAATTATGAATACAAAAAACTAACACTTATTACATTCTATAAATGATGAAACAGCTAAGACTAAGAAACACTTGCTGAGTAATTATGCTCCTCTTTTACACAGAGTTGGAAATAACCAGTCTAAAAAAATATCTTATAACTCAGTATTACATGAAGGTAGGCTCCCTGATATTATTTTCTGTCTTCATAAAGTGCAGCTTTTCAAAACTGAAATCCTCTAGACCATTTAATGTCTTTAAGTGCACATTTCTACTGTGAAATATTGTGATTTAAGGCACAGAACAGTTTTGTTAACTGCAGTTATCCATTATACACCAGTGTTATTCACCAGTCACTAAAGTAAAAATTGTATTTGAATGATTTCTTTTGTTGCTAATTATAAAAATATTGAAAAATGAAATTAAGTTAGAATTCCCACATAAAGACTCCCTGCTAGACAGGAGGTGATTGGGAGAAATGGGAGTTGGGGAGAGAAAGAAATCAAGCAAGAACAAAAGAACAGAATTAGAAGTTATGGTAAATGTTGTTTAGGAATACTCTCCTGTATGATACCTTGCTAAGGAATTATTAAATGCAAGCAGTCGTGAGGGAATCTGAGGAAGAATAAAGGTGTTGTGACTGAGGTGGAATCCTTCATAGAGAACATGGGTGTGCTCGACAAAAACCATCATACTATTAAACATGTAAAAGCCTTTAGCCAGCACATTTTGATGATAGCCTTGGAAAAATCAGTCACTGTAAAAATGCTCAGTACTTAAAAAATGTAGGTCTTCTCTCCTAAAATCAGTGGTCAACTTTTTGCTTGCCTTACCTTTTACTGTGGCTCAGAAACTGTCAGTGGGAAAAGACAAAACATTGTTCAGGATTAAAGGAGTCTTTTGAACACACAATGTTCTTTGTAAAGCTGTCAAACACAGTAATGAAACTAGTAGTAATAACTTGCAGAAATTAATATTTTTAATTTAAGAAATTATGGGTTTGAATAGCTTGCATTATATGCTACAATTTGTCATTGTCAGAAGTATGGAGAATATAAATAAATATAAAATTTTTTGCTTTTGTTGAAAAAGGGAAGCATATGATTGAAGACTATCTCACAGTGGAATGTTTTCATGTATAATTTTCCAATTTTTTGTTTAGATTTACAACCTAGAAGTTTTTTAACCCGTATTGTTGATGATGATGTTTTATTAGATCCATAATTCTTAAAGCAAATTAAGAGGTTTTTTAGAAAGGAAATTATGAGTTAATTATATTTTAAATGTGAAACCTAAATAAATAATTTCCAATCAGAAGAGAAAATTTCAAATCTTTTTGAGGTCAATGTCACAATTCTGATCTCAAGACAAGAATTTCCTCTAAGGACCTCCCATTCCTAGCTAAATATGAACATATTTGAAAACTTCTATAAGGCTCAAGATTGTAATCTTGTAAATACATCTACACAGTGAAATGCTTACTTCAACAGTCAGCAAGAGACACAGATTTTTAAAGGTTGTTAGGTACCTATCTGGTAGAAAAAATGTCCGGGACTCCCAACCTATGCCACTGATAAGTGCAGGAAAAATTCTTCTCCTGGCAACAAAGGAGACTGTCACTATCAAACCCTTATGCAGGCTTACCTGAGTTAAAGCTTCTTGAATTATTTTCTTTGCCCTACACAAGCACAGACAATGACAGACAATGGTAGTAAGTATACCAGCAACAAGCCTGGCATCACAACTGATGGAAGAAAGTACATTGGGCTCATGGTGTAGATGCATGGAGGACAGGGTGAGTCTGAATTAACCAAGAAGACACAGTATTAATTAAAGTGAAAACAGTTTCCATAGAACTAAGTCGAACAATGCTTTGAAAAACTTGGTTATAAAGAAAAGTTCAATATGATATGAAGGCTTGTAAAGTTCAGAATAGTTTGTAATGTTTGGAAACCCCTGAGTTAATGCATGATGTAACTTTACATAAGGAAAATACTGGGCTCTATTTTTATAATTGTGAGATGAGGTTAATGCACTTCAGTTTTGGAATAGTAAAGAAAACTTTTGAGCAAAGTAAAAACTACCCAAACATCCAAGGAATCTACAATGCTTAATTTGTAAACCTGCTTGTGTACAGCATGTTCATTGAGCTCTCCAAGCTGACGCAAAAACAGTACTGTTTGGTAATTATGTGGATCTGTCAATAAACTTGTTCTAAGTACAAGTACAATTTTAGGAATTCTCTGATGAAGAGAGTGTCTGGTGTGTTTAACCAGATTTATTATGTGTGAAATGGGATTTCAAACCACGGATGTAGCATATTTCTACAGTTTTACATTAATTCCATTAAGTTCAGTAACCCTCTTTTAGTCACTAAATAGCTCAAGATATATAAAAATTAATTTTAATAGGAAAGTGTGGCAGTTTGAGCCACATTAGAAATTCAAAATCCAATTTCCAGGCTCCCCCCACCCCCTCCCACAATTTATCCCAACATCGGAGAGAAACTTTCAGACCAGAGGCTTCTATAGGGGAAGGGGGAAGTATTTACATTTATTTTACGCAAATAAATACTATACAAACTAAAGTCAACTATATATATATATTACATTTTTATCAGTCCTTTTAAGCCCCTCCCTTTAACTTTAGTCCAGGAAGAGCCTTTCAAGGCTGCTGAGTAACACAGACTCTCTCTCATGGGAGTGTTCGGGAACCTGAAACACTCCCTAACCAACCTTCAGCTCTTTGCCGTAGTCTTTTTCCTCACGAAGTCCAAGAAAGTAGCTTTGAGTCCTTTCTCCTCGGTCCCATGTCAGTCTCTGCTGTGCCATTCTCTCTCTCTCAGTCTCATACCTCTGTTCTGTAGGCTGCTGTAGTGTAGCTTATCAACGTACGAGTCCTGGAATGTTGATTCCTCCTCCGGGTTTTTGGCTGTCCTGCATTTAAATCACTGTGAAGGACATCCTCCGGGCCCCTCTCCAGTCCATCTCTAATTTTGCCTGGGGTTCCTTTCTCTGACTCCAAGCTGTTTCGTCAGCAGCCCATCCACTTGGCTCTGCTTCAGTGATGAGCCTTAAAATCCACACACCCCGCCACCCCGCCCTCCCCCCCCCACCCGCCTCAATGTAGTGTGGGGGGGGAAAAAAACCCCTAGCCTTGGCCACAGGCAGCTCGGTCCAGTTATACACTATCCCAAGCGTCCCGCAGCTGCAGGGTGGGGGGAAGAGGGCCTAGACTCCTCCCTCTTACCTCAGGTGCTGTGAATCTCTTCCTTCACAGCACACACTTACTTCAATGCTGTCTCTAACTCTGGCCTAGGTAGAGTGGGGGGCCGCAGGGCTCCCCTCCCCCCTGGAGGGGGAAAGAAGGAGCCCAGCCACCCCCTGGCCTTCTACACCTACCACAGCAGACACCAACAGAAAGACTGCCAACAGCTTCCAGTCGTTGTGTATATATGATTTTGAGCAGAAGCGAACAAGACGAGTGGTGATTGGCTCTCCAGGGAACACTGCCCAGTCACCTCTGAGCCCCCAACTCCCGGGGGACCATCTCAAACCATGACAACTTCCACCCCCCGCGTCTGCGAAAAATCATACATCACAACAATTCCAATACTCTACAATTAACATATAACCTAAAATGAAATACAATTCCTTCTATTATACATTAGCACAACATTACTATGAACTTAACTCTATATTAAGCACTTACATTACAGTTAAAACTCTACCTTATCAACAGTGGTACAGTTTGTTATGTCTGAAAGCTTCTCTTCGTTATGTTAATAAGTCTCATGTTTTTTACCTGCAGCCAATCAGACATCCAAGTCACTCTGTGTGTCTGTGTGTATGTATATATATGTGTATATATATGTACATATGTATGTATGTATCTGTGTATGTGTACAGTTATATAAACTTTTCCAACTGCTTCTATAGATGGAGCCTAGGTGCAAGCAAAGCAATCTAGGTAGTTTTCTTTATTTCTCATTTTGTTTTTGCCCTACCTCAGAATATGTGATGTCCTGGAATTATGCTCATATCCAAGGTATCTTCTAATAGAAATGTGCATCCAGATGGTTCTTGAATATTTCCAGTGAGAGAGACTCCACAGCCTCTCTGGGCTGCCATTCAGAGTGACCTTGGCAGGCTGGAGGAATGAGCTATCAGTAACTTCTTGAGTTTCAAGAAGGACAGATAGAAAGCCTTCCCTTTGGAAAGGAAGACCCCTTTAAGAACCATTTCATAACTGTCAAAAAAGCTTAAAGAAAGTATCATCCTCAGGATTCACTGAAGATTACTGTAATTTGGTATTTAATTTGCATATTAAAATTATTCTCAGGCTCCACTAATGATATCCTGAACTCTGAATGAGATTACATTCCTGCAATTCAGAAGCTCCCCTTCTGTTGCTCAGCACAACTAGATATATTCATAAAGAACAGTGGACAATGACACCAAGGACAAACTTTACACGATTATATATTTTTTGCAAGCTTTTTACCTTTAAAATCTCAATGATCTTCACCCCTTTTACAGATGAACACGTGTCAGCTTGTCTTACTTAAAATGTAAAAATATCAAACAAATACCACCACTAACAGCCAAAAACTGACCTTGAAAATAAGACCCTGTCTACACAGAAACTATGGTAATGATATAGGGTAATTAAGATACATAAGATCTTTATGTGGGTATTCTCATTTAGTTTCAGAATAAACTTAATATTATTTAATTTAATCTATTTTTAAAATGAATTATGCTAAATCATATTAAGGCCACTTAATAGGGAAAAAAAAGTCCATAAAGACGTTAAGTCATTCAAATTAATTCATTTTCAGAGTTCATTAGAATCAACATAATGATTTACTGTTATTCAAGAAAGTCATGGCCGTCGCTGTACCTCTGAAAACTCATTGTAGAGGTACCACTAATTTACATCCAATTTTTTCCTGTACTGTGGGAATGATAACTTTATTCTTTTCTCCCAAGATGCATGTAAAAGCCCCATTACACATGTATATAGTACCATATGGCTTATTCAATCACACATTTCTTACAAATCCTTCTCAGATCTGTTATGATAATCCACATACAAAAGCCTCAAAGCAAGTAACTGAACGTGTCACACAGTGCAGCAGAGGAGAGGGGCAATGCATTTGTGTTTGTAAGTTTTCCTGGAAGAAAACAATTAAATGGATTATTTTAAGGAGCAAACAGTTTTGCTCATCATGAATTGAATGTTTAAATCATGGATTTTTAATAGGGAAATTTTTAATCATTGCTATTTTTCAAATTGTGGATATGTCAATTTGAATCATTAGTCCAAATGTTGTTCAGAGACATTGACTTTACTTATATCTCTATATTAATGTACTGAGCTGCTAAGCACTATCTTGGTAGTGTTTAAAGAGATTTTTACATGCACTGTTGATGGCAGATTGGATAGTAACCCATAGGAACCTCGGTTCTCTCATTATCTGCTATCTAGCTTTTTATATGTACCAGTTTGCTTCATGAAGCATTTTACAGTAGTTTCAAGATAGTCTACTTACCTGGCCATACTCATCTAGCAGAATTTTATGTCTGTACTGATCAGCTGCATTCTTTATTTTAAATTGTTGTAACTTCTTTGAGGATTTTAGTTCATAGCTTCATCCATGAATGCTCATTCTTTCATTCCCTATTCATTCTCTTTCTTCAACTTGTAATTTCATATTTACCTTCTATAAGATACTTAGTTAAAGAAATATTTCGTCTTTTCATAGAAAGGACTGCTGCTGTTTTTCTCCTTCGGCAACAGCATCTTGAAGTAGATAAAATTTTGTGTTATTTTCAATAATACATAAAACAAAGAACCACAAGTCTTCATCAGAGTCTGGAGGCCTTTAAGTTGGGAATTGAAAAACTGTCAAAAATTACTTCCAGACAACGAGAAAATAAGTGGATTTAACAAAAAAAAAAAAAAAAAAAGGAGAAACAAGAGAGAAAGGGAAATGGCATTACAAAGTAGGATATTGTTTTCATTTCTGGACTTGTCCCAAACCAATGAGAGATGTTTTCTTCCTACAGATTGAAAAGAAAATATAAAAGGTAAAAGATTCTTTACCCACTTAAAAATGTCATCAAACTGTGTTTCCAAATTCTGTAAGGATAAGGATCTCCACAATTGAGTTTTGTTTACTATTACTGTTTAAAATTTTTTCCCTCCAGTCAGGTATAAAAAAATGATCTTTACATCAATGTTGATTGGATAGGGCATTGTGTACCTTGTAAATTTTTTATTAATGAAAAAATATGTTTGAAATCTGAATATATAAATTACATAGTACAGTACTTACTTAACTTTCTGTTTTGACTATTTTTCTGATTCCACAAATTTTGCATTTCTATTAAATATTTCATGCTACAGAAAATTTACTTGGTATTATTACAGAGATGCAGCAGGATTTTTTAAGTTGTGACTTTACAAGTTTTCTTTTTCATCAGTATTATCTTTAATTCTTTTCAGGCACTGGTAGTCAGGCATACAGTGCCCTTTAGTCAGCTTCTGTGATTGATCATATCTACTGACACTGAAAAACTTATGTTCCTCTGTTCTTCTTTTGGTAAATGCAAGACTAATGATTCTTGATAGGGTAACTATTCTGTTGTCACATTTCTGTGTCTTTATGTAGAAGTATGCTTTCTTACTGGAGTTGAACTATCTTGCAAGGCAAAATCTTTAGTTTAATATATGCTTGTTTGTTTTTTTTTTTTAAATATATTGATATACATAGATATATCTACAAATGTCAGAGGATTTTTCTCCTACACTTCTTTACAAATTTCTTACCATAATACCTTTTCAAGTTTTTAACAAAACATCTACATTCACATACAGGTGACACTAAACTACTAAATTTCATTAATTACAGGGATTTTTTTGGATTAAAAAACCCTGAACAAACTAAAACCAAAACCCAGTTACATGTAGTAACAGCTCTTAAGCTTCAGAAATTGTTACAGTTCTGATTTTGTCACAGATTTTGTGATGGTTTTACTTAAAAAAAAAAAAGGAAAAAATCTCAAAAAATATTTCATATATATTCTAAATAAATTCAAAAGTATTTACTTGTTACTATGGTTTGCTTATGCTGAGAATATGGTAGTACTATATAAAATTTACATCATGAATGTACAGAATAGCATATAAGTAATTATTTTTTAATTTTAATTAAAGTTAAACATTTTGTGTAGTAACTGATAGAATAAAATATATCCAGGGATTTATAGAGAATCATTTGTCTCCATTAAAGAAAAATCCAGAAGGTTTTCACTTTGTGGAACTGAACAATGGACTGGTGATGAAGTTATATCTGATGATTTTCTTGGCAAGGAACTAAAGTCATTATCCTCCTACCTGCATCAGAATTAGCTACTTGCAAGGATTGATTAGTTGTGCAGACTGACTACTTAAATAATCATAATCTTGAGTATGGCTGTGAAATTGCAACTTCCTTTATTTCTCACAGAGAAAGAAAGTTGTTAAGAAAAAATAAGACCACAGATGATTTGCCAACCTCATCTAGAGGTGATTCTATAGTTAAAAATATGTTGAATAATTAAAGTGCTTGGTTTTGACTTTAATAATTATCTTTGAATTTACAAACATTACTAATTCCCGAAGTACTGAATTTTCAGACTCATTTGGTGATTCTTTCAAGAATTCCTAGCCTAGGAAGGAATTTATCTAATATCACAGTCTACAAGTTTTCTCACAGAGGGAAAGACACCAATCTCTTCTCTGTGGTGATCTCAGTGACAGAACCCAAGGGAATGGCCCGAAGTTGTATCAGAGGAGGTTTAGGTTGGATATAAGAAAAAGATTCTTCACCCAGAGGGTGGTTGGGCACTGGTACAGGCTCCCCAGGGAAGCGGTCACAGCACCAAGCCTGACAGAGTTCAAGAAGCATTTGGATGATACCCTCAGGCACATGGTGTGACCCTTGGGGATGGTCCTGTGCAGGGCCAGGAGGTGGACTCAGTGATCCTTGTAGGTGCCTTCCAACTCAGCATATGCTGTGATTCTGTGAAAATGTAGATATCTGCATGTAAGTGCTAATATGTACTTGCAGGTCATAATTAATCTCCTCCAGAAGTTGGCTTCTAAAATACAGTAGATTAATCATTCTGTAGGAGTGTCTGGCTATGAATATGGTAGCAATTTCAGATGTACATATCTGTGGGTTGAATGTAATTGTTCATACAAAAACATCTAATAACTTTTGAGATTAATCAGCACACCTCTCCTGAGAGATGCTTCCTGTAGAATCTATGTCAAATCTATCAACCCTATGTGGCTGTCTTAGAACATTAAAAAGTAGCTGGAATTGTTCTGTTCATTTAAGTTTCCATATTAAATACCCTATTTTAGGTTTCTAATAATGAGCTAGGTCTCAGTTTCCCACTTACAGATTTTATCAGTACAAAATGAATTTTACAGAGCAAACCAAAAAGAAATGTCTACTGGTTCAAGGTGAACTGAAAAGTTGACCAAATTTGTTTGGCACCTGCATATAGACAGTTGGTTTTTTTTTTTAACTTTTAGTCTGAATTGCATCCTCTGGACAGGGTAAAATCCCTAAACATAAACTTTTATTGCCACTTGGCATCCTTTGCTTCCAGATGGTATCTCAGAAGAATATGTCTCTTGTATGTCTTGCATCTTCTCTATGGGACCTGTGTTTTTGTTCAGGTACATATTGCATGTCATATGAGACTGGATAGATAAGATTAGACAGCAGAATATATATGACTTAGATATTAAAGATAGATACTAGTTAATGGGAAGTTAATGAGAAGAAGGGATTCTTTTTTTTGCAATGTGGAGAATCATACATGATTCTTGACTCCATAAAAGGAAGATTTAGTGCTTCTCATTTATCAACCATATATTCTGTAAAGACAGGCAGTGGGAAACTCTGGTACTTTAAATATATGAATAACATCAGATTTGTTGGTATCCAGAAACATCTCTCAATACACTGAAGTTTATAACCAAGTATTCTGAGATAGGAATGTGATGGAGTAACAGGGAAAAAAATTTTCAATTTTTGCCCATGAAAGAATTTGTTAAAGGAGTTGGAGTTGGGGTTTAGACCTGCCTTATAATAAAAATAAAGGAATCAGAGTGCACTGGTTCACTTCAAGCAAATTGTCAGAGATGTAAAGAAAACACTAAATTGTGATGGTGCTATTTTCTATCCTTCCTAATGAAACTGAAACATCATGCATAGAGAAATAAAAATAATTTTCTGTAGTTCATTGATCCATAGTAATGCTACAGTTCATGTACTTCAAGTCTTTCTCTCTTCTTTTTTTTTTTTTTCCCTAAGAAAAATATATACAAATTCCTGAAACATGATTAAAATACAGGTAATCCTTAGACCCTTTCATGATTTTATCCATGTTATCAACTCCTCTTTCAATTTAATTTTCCTTTTTCCATAAATGATAAATTCTTTACCTCATGATGATTTGACTTCAGCGACAGTGAGGGAAGGATTACCAGTCAACACAAAAATTAATCTAGAAAACTTGGAAACTAGGGCCTGGATTACCACCTTTTTTGTTCTAGTACTCAGACCTCCCACAGTCTTAACTAATGTTCTCATCATTACATTATTATGCAAAGGGCAGATAGCAACACTACTGACTATATTTCAAAATAAAAACTTCTCTCCAGGTACTGTGACTGAGGTATAATTGAATACATAATATGAAGGGAAATGAGGATCCTACTTCTCTTCTGAAATTGGTTGTTAAACAAGTTTCTGCTAATCTAACACTTAGTACTATGATATTTTTTCTTGCTTTTGTTTTTTTGTTTATTTCTTTTTTTAACAGCAATTTATGGAAGAAAAGTGATTTAATTCCACAAATCATAGTGAGTTAACATATCCCCTAAATCCAAACTCCACAAAGCTTTGTGTAGCCATGCTTATAGGGGACGGGATAGTATATAAAATTCACACAATCTAGCCTACAAACCACGTTAAGATCCCTACCTAGTAAATGAGATGGAGATGTAAACCGCACAGATAACCTTATTTGTTCAGCATAGACCTTTCTTTGACATGCAGGTGCTCTGATGGAAAAAAAAGTGTCATTTTTGGGCATGTCTCAGGACAGTTCTGGAGTAAAAGAAGAGCCAGCTAGAAGGCATTTCTACTACAATTCTTCTAATATTTGGTTTAGACAGGCATCAATTCAGTGATATTTATCACAAAAGTAATTTGAAGTCCTTCCAAGATGAAGCATTTGAAGGTCAGAGAATAAATTTCATGACCATTGACTACTAGAAATAAACAAATAAATTTTCTAATCTAAGCTGAATTTAAATGCTAACGGAGTTTTTGTGGGAGAAATATAAATGCTTGTGCTGCCTTTTTTTTTTTTTTTTTCAAATTAAGACATCTTTTTCCCTAAAATCAATTTAGTCATATAGGCCAAACACTCTGATATAGATTTTACACTTTCTTATAGCCTAAAGTAAAAATCAGCATGTGGTTGGAGTAAGCTTTATTATTTAAGGTTACTCTTCTCCTTTAGTTAATTGGGTATTGTACAGTCCTGTAGACCTGTAATGCATTATTTCACTATCAGTTTCACTATCACTGCATACAATGATGATAGTGTATTTATATCTGAATGCAAGTATTTCAATGATTGTTCTACCACAAACCTCCCGACAGAGCAAAACCTATGAAACTAAGACGCAGTGGTCAACAAAATATTTACGTTTTTCTATTTATATTTATGTATCCAATTTTATCTCCAGGTAAGAACTTATCAATTAAATTGATGCCTATTATTAATGTACAGAATTATTTAACACTTACTATATATTCTCTGAAAAATCGAGGTAAAATTCTTGGAGACAGTCACAGCTGACTTATTGAGAATTCAAGATTTAATGCCAACATATTTGAATCTTATAATTAAAAATATTTCCTCTGTTTAGGCTTCAGCCCTTCTTCAGAGAAATTTCTGAAAAACTATATTTCAGTTTTTCATATAATAATCTCCAAAATTCTTTTATTATTTGCTATTCTTTTTAGATAAATATTTTCCTGATAATTGTTCTTGACTAGCATTCTGTTCTATATGTTTGGGGGATTTTGTTTATCTGTTTGCTTGTTTCCTCATAATTTATTTTTTAGTAGTTATCTTATGCAACAAACTGTCATGGGATGTGTTGAAGAACAGAGCTGGCATTTCCATTGTAAGTGTGTCTATAACCAGTTTCAGATGCCTACTGCATTGACTAAAATAAAAGATAGGTTACTATGAAAGAAAAGCTTGCAAAAACACTTGTTGCTTCCTTTAGTTTATTTAAAAAAATATAGACATAAAATAGTTTGTATTACTGTCCAGCTCAGACTTTTATTTTATTATTTTCAGCATTAATTTAATCATTCGTTAATTTGAACGACCTGGTCCATCAGCTCACTTTTAAATGGGCACAAGGGCTGAGACTCATGTGTAAAAGCATAAGCTTAAAATATATGAGCTCATCATGAATGACCTTCTATATGCTGTTTAGAATGCCAAATGTGTCTCTGAGGCTCTCAGCTAGTGCTGTGCAGATATCTTTGATATCTTGTAATATCTGAAATTTCACCAGATGCATGATAGGTAATTTGATCCCACTGTGGTGTCTATTTTAGTAGGTTGATCAGGAGGTGCTTTTAGAACACTCCAGAAATACAGTAGAAAGGTGAATCACATCTTGCTTCCTGGTCATCACTCTATATCCTGACTTTATCGATTGGTTGTAAGTGCTCTGCAGACCTAGTTACATGTAGGTGAGGGCTTTAGGTTATGAGAAAATATAGCTGTGTTAATGAAGTAACCCTCACTGAAAGTAGAATTTTAATATTAGTAACTTAATCATGATACCTTTTTCCTTTAATATTTCCTTCTAAAAATGTGATTTCATTCAGAAAATAAATGTATAACTCTTATTAAATCCAGGAGTCATTTCAGGTCTTTTTTTTTCTGGTTAAAAATCTATATTTCCTTACAGAAATGATTCAGCATTCTTCCAAATTTTTGTTTTATTTGAGAAAAAGAATGCTAAACTTATTTTTATGTACACAGTTAAGATGATGCTGTGTCATATGCTCAGTTTCTGTATATGTAAAGTTCAGACAACACAATTTTAATTTTATTGTCTGTTATTATCAATATTTGTCAGATTTTTAAGAATACAAGACAAAAAGAGACTTGTTCACTATAGCAAAATAACATGGAAGAAAAACTACTGATTCTCTTGTGCTATGATTTTACAATTTTAAAAAGCAGCTTTGCATCAAGTCATTACTGAGAGCATTTTATTTCAGCTTAGGAATTAGGATTTATTCATTAAGAGCTGATTTACGCACAGTGAAAACATAAAGTAAAAGGCAAAATGGCTATGGGATAGTCCTACTTCCTAGAGTTCAGTTGGATTAAGAGCAGTGAAGAAACAAACAGTATAGATAGGAATTAGAAAAATTTAATATTTTATATAATTAGAGATTCATGTCTATTCCTTCCTTTTACTCTGACAAATAATGAAGACTACAGAAATAAGATCACATGATATTTGAGTGAACAGAATGTCTTAATACAACATGAAACTCTTTGCTTTCCACTTCCTAGAAGATGAACAGTTTACAGATAGAGACACTATGCTGGTTCAGGCTAGTCTTTAGATCCTGGACTTCATGTACTAGATACATATGACTGAGAAATTAATCATTGGGTCTACTACTCTAACTGATAGAAATACAAAGACATGGACTCAGACACAAATGTCACCAGCTGTTACACGCTAGCAGCCTCAGTAGGAATTAAGAAAATTATGGTAAATTAAGAAAAAAAATTAACAGAAGTAGAAATTAGTATAATTAAGTTTCCTAGATGTGACATTTAGAAGTCTGATTTACATTTCTAGGAGTATCTGAGGTCTTTAGGATTTCCATTCTACAGGCTGTGATACTAAACAAAGGCTGCTCATGAGAGTTACTTCTGAAATCCAATTCTTCTCTCAGAAGTGGTAGAATTCTTCAGTAAGAACATCAGTAACAGCAACAAAACTAGTCCATGACAGGGTTGTTGCTGACCTTCCTTCTTTCCTTTCTTCCTGCAGTGTAAACTTCTATGTACATTCTCTCTGGTCTTATCTGGGGCTCTTGGTCTGTGGAGTAAGCAAAGGAGAGAGTTTGTGTTGTGGTATCCACGCAGACACTTGCTCATTTTGTCTACCCACAGTGGGATGACAGAGAGAATAGGAAGAGTAAAAATGAGAAAACTCATGGATTGAGATAAAGACAATTCAAGAAGTGAAAGAGAAAGCAACAGAAAAATTGAAACCAAAGAAATTATGCAAACATAATTGCTCACCACCTCCCACAAGCAGACTGATATCCAACCAACCTTGGAGCAACATCTACCTTGCAATGCAAACACTCTGCATTCCTTTTTCTTTCTATTGCTGAATATGATGTTATATGGCATGGGACACCCCTCTGGAAGGTGGCAGTGTGAGAAACTGAGAAAGCCTTGATGTTATGAAAACACTGTCCCACATATTAACAATATTAATTTAATTATAACTAATAATGACAAAACATTTGTGTCTTATCAGCACAATTTCAGTCACAAATCCAAAACATAATGTCATGCAGGTTGCTGTGAGGAAAGTTAACTCCATCCAAGCCAGATCCAGTACAGTTTGAAATCTGCATTCTCTTAATCCTGAAGAAAATTGAACCCAAGTAGAGTATTTCTTTCGTCAGGCATTCTTACCATCTTTCTGTTGATTGACTTAGAAGGATAATGTCTAATTTACCTTTTTCTTTATTGCTGAACTGTCATGTTGCTGTGCATTTCAGGAACAGATGAACAGCAAGTAAGTATGACTGTGATTCCAGACAAATGAAACAAGAAACTGCTTTCTCTGTTGTTACATATTCACTGCTTAACATATGTACATAAATAGTCCTACAAAGACTGTTTCCTACAATATTATTTATTGATTGCTTAATATAAGTGCAAAAATAACAGTAGGAAGAATATAAATTAATAAAGATTGGAGTGCTTTTAGTTCAAATCAGGCTATTAATCAGCAAGAAATGTGAAATTCGTGGAGTGGGAGACAATATAATTCACTTGGCTATGAAGATGGCAATCCTACTCTCTGGTCTAATGACTGATTATGTGTTCTTTTCCATCCTTTTTTTTTTTTTTTTTTTTTTAAATGAAAACGTTATAGAGGAAAAGAATGAGATCAAGGACTTTCTGTGTTTTCAGGAGAATACCAGAATCATTCAACTATACAGTCACATTTTCTTTTCTTTGATATCTCTTGATCCATTCATTTTGCATAATTTGTTACTCATAGCTGAGAAACCACAAGAAAGTTGAAGCATCACTCCTTACAGTAGTATTCATACCTTCACAGAGCATCAACCACAGACCATGCAGAATCACAACACTAGAACTTCTCAGGTGCATATTTTGAGGCAAGTGAATTGAACTTTTAGCTTCTTAATGATTGAACTATTAAATAAACAGTTGGACTTTGAAAAATGCAGAAATGTTTGAAATTAAGCTTTTTAAACACTGCTGACATACAAAAGTCTATGTTCTGTAGATTATCACACCTGTCTTTTCATTGATCCTTATTTTAATGTACTAGAAAATTGCATCTCACTATTAGCAGTTCTACTAACTGAAGAGTATGTTTGTAAATATTACCAATACTGAAGATACATGAACTAACAGATTTGAATTAAAACTTTTCTTTTGGAGTTAGAATCAAACATTTACTTTGTTCAAAAATTGTATCTTTATTCTGTTACCTAAAGCTGGATATCTGATGCTGTTTGATATTTCTGTGGTTAATTCTCCTGGACCTCCAGCTGTCAACCTGGAAGTTTGTATTTCTTTCATGTCATAATGTTTAGTCTCCTGCAGTCATCTCAAATATACTAAATTATTTCATATATCACTGTAAGGTACTTAAGGGAAAGAATGAAGAACAGAAAGACGAGATAAGAAGCTATGCTGCATTCTATTGTAAGTTATGTGACAAAATTTTTTCCTATATGCTGACTGTTATCATTTTCACACCTGCAGAGTTTAGTTAGTCAGACTCTGGTATGATACTGCCATGATGTATAGTTATTTGCACCTAAGTATTTCTATTTATCAGAAATCCTTTAGGAGGTCCTTAAACTGCAGCATGTAAAATGGGATGAGATGCCTGTGAAACCCACTTTTAGGAGGAGCAATATGAATCCCACCCTTATGTTCCAGTTATCATCAAAAGAGGAAAATAACCACTTATATACTTCATTTCACTGGGGACACTGAAATTTAATTAACTTAATCCTGTGCTAAAAGCACTATATAACTACTATAGCAGCAGAAGTATATCACGTTTTAGTACTTAGAAGGCATTCGATGTGTTAGCAGAAAATAAACATCACATTACTCTGACATCTTTACATGAATATTCACAGAGGTGAAAATTGTGCAACCAGTCAAGGATGTACAAAAATTCCACACTAGCTCATTATGACTAACATGAAAATTCTGTGGGGTTTTGGGATGTTTTTTGTTTGTAATTTAAGTGAAGACCAAGATAATTTTATGTGTAGAAAACATTAGAGGCATTAATCTTAGGATATGAAACAGATTTTGAATCATTTGTGTTTACCATTAAAAGATTCCACAACACAGTGAAATTCCCAGATCTCTGCAAACTAAATAGACATAAATCTACCTGAAATTTTCTGTCCTTATCATTCCATGTTTGCCAATACTATAAAGCATTTTCTCAAATGCCAGTACTTACAGATTTTACTGGGAAACCTTATTTTCTAAGAATAATACCTTCCAAAGCTAGAAAAGACTTAAATTTGAGTTCTTTTTGAACAATTGGAGAGATGATTTTTTAATTTGTGAAAGATTTTTTATACTTCAGATTGCTAAAGCCTTCATAGCTCAACTTGATCCTTTCACTGACCTTTTTGAAAAATCTGCCTTGGCCTTTGACTTCTTAGGGGTAGCTCCAGAAGAAACCTGGAGCTGTTAGTATATTTAAATATCCATCCTTTGCTCACCACATCCAGAAACTGCTTCAAGTCCTTAGGATATGTCTTTTTTTTTCCCCTGTATACAGTCTACTCTCATAATTTTAGGTATTCAGAAATAAACTGGCCAACACTTAGATGTTTACATGCAAGTAATTTTTTAATATTCTAGTACCATATGCAGTGTCTTAGGACATCCAAGACATAAACGCAGGTCTAGCAGAGATGGCACAGGGTAGAAAGGATAGTCAAGGCACTGCGTAAGAGGAGTGACAGGTGAAGGCTAGGTAGGACATTCAAAATTGTTTAAACCAGCATTAAATATCTGCTCATATATTACTGAATCCAGTCCCTATATATGAGAATGTTATTCTGGGATCAGTTCAGTTGCCCACCCATAGATGTCCTATGTGGATTCACAGGGCAACTGAAGTGATCCTGGACCTCTACTAGATGTAAGAAATTTAATGGACTTCTTAAGATTTTATGAGCTTCACCAGGTTTTCTTCATTTTCTCTGTTGTTTCCCTTAGCAGTTTCCACATACTACTATGAAACAAGCAGATAGTTGCTATGGTTGTATAAACAGATATTTGTGCAAAAAAAAATGAATCAATAGTTATACTTGTATATATTTAATATTAAAACATAGAGCTCTTTGTTTGTCCTTTATTAACTTAGAGGCAAGACAGTATTTTAATAATGCAGGATATTGTTGGCTATTGAGTCTACACTCAGTGTCGACCTTGTTGCAGGTGAATGAGCAAACTGAACTGCAACACATCATCCTATAAAACTCAATCTTAACCCTAACTGGTTTGTTTAATCTCCTTTTGAGGAAAGTTTTGCACATCCCTCTGACAATCACAAACTCTTTCAGTTTTGAAGTGTGTGTTATTAAAAAGGTAATAGTGAGATGGACTGCAATCATTATACTCTCTTGTTGCTGCAGATGGCATTGTCTCTCTCCAAACAGCTGTCCTTGTCAGGAAACATTAAATACCTCACCGTACATATGCTATATAACTGATGCTATTCTGATTATATATGCTTCTAGAGTTGGTTTATCACCCAAAAATTAAATACAGGATACATGGAATGATTTTGGAAGTGATTGAATGATTTACAGTTTTCAAACATATTAATAAGTAAATAGAAGAAACTCTTTCTGAAAATGGGGCACAAAAAGGGGGAGGCACTCAACTGGGCATATGCAAACTTCATCTTTTTGGTTCACCTAGTGTATGGAAACATGTCGAGTTTTTCTATTGTTGTTCAGAGGATTTACTTTTTTATTTCAAATCCTGTTATTTGTGAGGTGCTTGAAAATGTTGTAGAATAAATTTGGCAGTATAATTCTGTAAACTGCTTTCCTCTTCAGAGTAAATGCTTGTATTCTTGTCAGAAATGTTTGTGGAGTTTCAGGGTCTTTTCAATCTTATTTGTTTGTCATGTATCAATTAGAGGACACTACTTATATGAGATACTTTATTCAAAACAAAAATTGCATAAAACAATAAAACAAGATTGATAAATACATGAAGAGTTTTCATCAAAGTCTAAAAGATCTCAATGTTTCATTAGCAAATACTTTTTTGGATCAAATTTATACAGTCATGACTACTACAAAGAAGAATCTAGAAATTATTAAATATATGGTGTAAATATTTTTATTTCTTTAATTTATTCTTTTTCAGTAGAAAATGGTTGTTGAATGACGAAATGTAAAATATTCAGTTAAGAAATTGTCATTTCTACATACATTTACAATAGGTACTGCAGGTATATGTTTAATCTACAGACATAAGACATAATATAATAATATATGTATATATAAAATACACATATATAATCAACATCCTATTTAATATAATATAAAACCTAGTATAATTATTTGCATTTAATGTCTAAACAATTTAGTGAATTTTTCCCCCACAATTAATTCTGATGAATACTGTGGTATGAATTGTAAGTAAAGGTTGAACTAGAAAGAAAATAAATATGAAAAGCTGTACAAAAATATTATGCACTTTTAGTTCTCCTTTTCTGAAAACTCTTAGACAACCATTGAGAGTTCGGCTTTTTAAAATAAATAGTTAGATATTATTAGTTGTATAGGTATCCAGAAAAAGTCTCCTTAATTCTGAAAACTTTAGTTTTGTTTTGGTACTTTTATGAAGTTGTTCACAGCCACAGTGTCACTTGTTAAGATTCCTCCATCTAGTAAAGAATAAGCAAGGACATTTACACTAACAAAGGTAAACCAGTCCCTAGTGATTAGACAAAGTACTGAAAATAATATGCAACCTGCTGTTCACACATATATAATTCGTGTGTACTACTTTGAAAGACCTGCCCAAATACTTCATATGGGAGATTCTTTATATTACAGGAATGTCTTAGCTTTTTTTCTTTTGTAGGACAATTTCTCTTCCATTCTGCAAGTACGAAAACACATGGTGTTGCTGTCTATAGCAATAAGTAACTCATGAAAATCCCTGGCTTTCAAAGTATTCATTGTCTCTTTCTTCATTCAACTATACAATGTAACGTTAGTGAATGCAACAATACCTTGGAACTTATTACAACATTTTCATATCCACTGAGCTGTCATAGTGCTTCTTGTCAGTTGCTACTATTATTAAATGCAGGAAAAAAATAGTTTTAGCCCAAAAATCTCCTCTTGGCAGGTTGTCTAGATGTGTCTATCAAAAAGCTTTCACCAAGAAGAATGTTTTTTGTTTGGTGACAACTGGAAAGATCACTACAGAGAAATGTTAGCTTTTTTTTCTCTGCAAATCTACAGTTAGTCTACCTGCAATATTTTTATACCATTATGTCTCAAGTGTAGTGGCCTTATGAGACACAGCTGCTAAAGTATCAGCAAGGCTCAGGAGCAAGCAAACAAAAGAAATGCTTCAGGGGAATATCAGTGTAATGCTGTTGAAGTCAAGCAGGATAAAAGTGATGTGGAGTAAAGGTACCCTCCATACCTGCGTACTCTGGGGAATTATGGTATATTGCACCTGAAGCAGAATATAGAAGCAGTACCAGAGTGAATTTTTTAGCATCACTTTAAAATACTGAAGCAACTGACTGATCAGTCAGTGAAAAGATAGGTAGTACGCCTCAGAAGCATTTAAGAGCTATTGTACTGAAGTTAGGATTGGGAATATTCTGCTCGTAATTTCTGAAAGATAACAGTTTACTTAGAAATACCAATGGCATAGATATTCCTTGATGACATGTCTGTAAATTTTGTCCTCTGATCCAGTGATATCTTAATCATTCATAAGAAATTATTCCTTCCTTTCTGTGAGGCTTCATATTCTTGAAAGCTTGTTCACTTTATAGCATGTTATTATCCGTATGTTTAGCAGGAAGATATGCCTGGTACAAGAATCTAGATAAGAGATCTTCCAATAATTTCTCTAAAGGGATATGAGATAATTTTCCATAAAATTTCAAAAAATACCAATTCATAATTTTCTACAGTGTAATTTCTGTCTGCATCTCTGACTTCTTTCATTTACTAATCTCTGAACTGCAAAGCATGAACTTTCAAGACAAAGTACTGCATGATGAAGATGACGTTGATTGTCTCAGACTTGGAAAACTTTGCTACCACCAGTCTACGCTATTGTCCCAAACACAGAAACTGCCTATGAATGCCAAGTATTTCTTCCAAGTATCAAATAGCATAGATAAAAACAATGATGTAACTGTCTGGGAAGAAGGATGTTGAACATGTCTTTGATGTTACATGGAGAAGGGGTAAGGATGACCTTAGGCTCTGAGGGCAAATGGCATGAACTAGATCACGTCTGTAATCCCTATTTGTCTTACCCCAACAGGGATAACACTTCTTAAGGAAGAGTGATGGTGTCCATACTATGTAATTTTGGGCTCTGGATCATTGCTGTACTCCATGAGTGCTCCTAAAGCCCTTAGACATAGCTCCTATCTTCAAATCACCTTCATTTTAAGAAAGTACACTTGTGGAGGCTTTTGATGATTTCACAAATTTGTCTACAGGCATGTTAGTATATCTGCATTGGTAATGAATAACTGAGATTTATTGGTTTTCCTCTTTTTTTTTCTTTCTTATTTCAAATAATCTGCTCTTTTTTCTTGATTTTGTTTTCCCTCTTTTTGTTGGCTAATAGATTAGAGCATAAAGTAGGACATAAAACCTATGGTAAATGTCACGTGCCAATATACATCTGTGGCCTCTGGACATGAAGAATGCTGAGGGGAGGCAATGTCTGTTACAAAATTTCCCCAGCTGTTCAATATGAATTTAATATGAAGTACAGTCTTGTTCCTTTTGGTTTTTTGTGGTTTTTTTTTTTTTGTTTGTTTGTTTGTTTGTTTTTTTTAAATTAGACCCTAAGGTAAATGCTCCCTCCAAGTTATATTCTAGGATTCTTATTTTGTGGCACATAGATACCTTTTGTGAAGAATCTGCACTTACACCAGGCAAGGTACCTGACCCTTTGGTCCAACTGTGGCCAGTACTCATTCCAGCTCTCCCCATAGCTGAGTCCTGGCTCATACTTTGGTTTCCACACATAGCTGTTCCAACCTTTTGCACTGTGTTCAGTCTTGTAGTTTTTACAACATGGAACTATTGATTGCTGTTTTCACAACTTCAAATGCAAGTCTTACCCCAGGCTTTCAGAGTTAAAGTATTTTAAAAATATTTTCCATATTACTACCACTGGGTAGCACTGACATTTTCTCTTCTACTTTCTGTTTGGTGTCTCTTTTATCTAGAAAGAATTATTATTTTTCTCTCCTGAGAAGAGTCCTGGTGGACAACAAATTGAAGATGAATGAGCAATGCTGACTTATGGCAAAGAAATGCAAAATCAGCTTGGGCTCAATGGAAGTAGCGTTGTCAGCAGGTTGAGGGAGACAATCCTTCTCCTCTGCTCAGCACTGCTGAGGCCACATATGTAGTACATTGTGTAAGTTTGGACTTCACCATATAAGAAAGTCATGGACACACTGAAGTGAGGCCAGCAAAGGACTATATAGATATTAAGAGCCTGAAACATCTGACATATGGGAAGTATGCAATGACATATTACATATATGATGAAAATTTTCAATGACAGAGAGGAACGTTCATACAGTGAAACAACCTCAACAAGTACCTGGAAGGTACTTTCATCAGGAACTATCACTTTTCATCAAACAAAAGGCGTCTTCTATAAATTATTGCTGTAACTGATAACAGTATATCTTAGCCAACTAAACAGTCAATAAACATAAACCCAGTACTTGTTTTTAGTCAGTGCCACAACACAAAACATTTATTTGCAAATCTTTCCTTTACGTCAAGTGCCTTGTTTGTCTAGAAAATGACCCTTTCACAATAAGAAATACAATTCTTTATTTATTTAAAAGCTGACAGCAATTCTTCTTTATATAGATAAATATTGAATACGAAAGGGCATTTTTAGGAAATATAAATATACATTTTCTTTATTTGTGGTTCAGAATGTTTCATTCATTAATCCCCACTTAGAGAAATCAAGAAGTAGTCAGAAATGACCAACAAGTAGCTGATTAATGAACTACTAAAATAGATAATTGATCTGAAATGAGCAGTTTAATTTAGTTACATCTGCCCTTTTTGGTTTAGAGTGGCCAACCTTTCTGAGTGAAACTAATAATTTTCCATACATCTGTATTTGTTGCCATGGAATAAAATGAGAATACAGGGAAATACCTACCTTTCAATATTTTAACATAGACTAAGTTTAAAGAGCTAATGAACTTAGCTTTTGCTTTTATTTGAAGAATTTTAAAGACTAATGTGAGCAGCATTTTGTATTACAGATTGTCATTTCACTTTGATTAAAATTTACTTACTGAGGTCTGGAAGTTCGGGTTCTTAATGTAAAAACAGATTAATGTATAAAAGTGCTGTGATTATCAAATCACCCCTAACCATTATATCAAGTACTTGGATAATTTTCTGTATTCCAGTAAAGTACCTATAATCGAGAATCTCAATACAAACTGGAAAATACTCTGCTAGATTTATTCACCTAGATCAATGATTAAATCACAATAATTCTCTTTGCATGTAAACGATAGTATTTCTGAATTACATCAGTAAATAAGTGAAGTGCAGTAGTGTTAGGTATTTTTTTAAAGTGTAGAAAGAGAACAAGAAGATAAAATCCGCTGTTGTTCTAAATGTAGCACATAAAAAGCAATACTTCTAATGGTTTTGTCTGGATTTCTTCTATATAAGAGTTTCAATGACTCTTATGAGAAAACAAATGGTTACCTCTGGAGTACCTCTGGAGTGCTTTTTCACCAAATAATCTAAGTAGTTTGAAGATGATAATGGAGAGACAGGATCACCTTATAAAATACAACTAGATAATGACATAACCTATGAATAAGAGTGGTTTCTCTGGATAAGCAATTTGAAACTCTCCAAAACCAGCAGTGGAATATAAAAACATTTCCTCTCTATATAAGTACTAAACTCAGAGAAAAGGGATTATGGGAGCTTTTTGGAAAAGACAGCCAATCATAGTTAAACTACTAAAAAACAAACTATGTGATCAAGAGTCTAAGACTGCTATAGTAGGTTACAAACTAGTCTTCAGATATTGAAAAATAAATATCTTTTTTTCCAGTGGGAACAGGATTGTTTAGAAATACAGTCTGTCTCTTATACCCACAATGAAGCTAACTTCAGGGAGAATGTGTAGGTTTTAAAGATAATGAAAAAAAATCTAAGACAAAGGAGTTGGTTTTCTATTGACGTAAACAGAATCCTTAAACTTGCATATCGGATGGGGCTAAGAAGAAATTAAATTCCTTTTTGCAGATGCAAAAGTTGCTGCTATAAGAAATTCAGCAAAAACAAGTTTTGTTTTATGCAAAGGCTTCTAATCTCTTATGTGGAATCGTGACAATAATTTTCTCTCCAAGCAGTCACCGTTTCTTTCTCATTCAGTATTAACTCTGTGTGGTAACTAGAATATTGCAAATAAGGAATAAAAGTTTGATGTTATAAAATTATTTGGATTTTATTATAAGGAGTTAAAACAGTGTGAATAATTCTATGGCCACATGAGAGAAACACTGACTCCCCAGACTCAGTGCAGAGGCATGTGCAGAGCAGCCCTGGTACAAGTGATGGATGCCATACCTTGCCACATCTGCTGACACCCTCCAGCTCACACTTCAAGCAACCTCTTGTCCCACCATGTGGGACACACCAGACCTGAGAACCACTGTGCACTACATGTGGGTTTGTTCTCACTTGAGGGGTAAAAACAAGATCACAGATTAGAAAAAAACAAGCTGTTCTCTGGCAGAACAAGGAGATAGAAATGGATGATAACAAAAGTAAAGTATGATTTTTTTTCCTGCAGACATGGAGAGTTAGTGCCAGATTGCTTGCGCAAACTTCATGTGGCTTCAATTTTCTCACAAGTTTACTCTTCTGCAGCAACATTACCCTGATACTAACAATAATATCTGATAGTAAAATAGACATTTTTTGTGTAATTAAGTTAAATATAGGTTTATTTTAAAAAATAACATACCACCACCACAACTAAGTAACTTTTTGAAGTCTGTCTAAATATGTACACATTTTCTAAGAGCGAAGGGGAAAAAGAGCCTTCTTGAAATATTTGGTATTAACACCTATACATACGGATGTGAGTAAGTCTGTGTTCCTGGTGTAGTTCTGTCTTACGCAGCTAGCTGTGAAGACAGAGCAGGGATAGTCCTTGTTTTTTTTAGTTCCCTTCCTTAGATTTAAATGTGATGGGCTAATTAACCACATGCTGGGTTTAAATTCATGAGTGACATACTTTGGAGAACACTTTCCGAGCTTTAAATCTGTTGTTTGTTTAGGCAACATTTGGTATGACGTTTTGAATAGATGAAAAATACTGCTGACTTGTACATGGACGAACAAAAGCGGGGAGAAGGAATGGTAAGGTGAGGGTGATTGATTGTGTAATTCATGGACGTAGAGGACAGAACTGTAGATATTGAATTTGGGCTGGGAATTACTACAAGTTTTTAGCAGTAACCGAAGTAAAATTTATTCTTTCTTTATGTCTATAACATTTGTAGAGCTGAGTGCAACTTACTAGAAAATAAAACATATAATCCACACAAAACATTGAGTGGATATTGCCTATGTGACATAAAGAGTAACTTAAAAAATCAACAATAATCAGCAACCCGCTTTCTGCTGGTGAATCTTTCAAATAGATTTTACCTTTGTTGCTCCAATTATCCCAAAACCAGGAAAACATCTATTCCCTTTTCTACACTGAATTTTAAAGTTGGATTTCTTAAGTAGTGTTGTTGATATTTTGTGGAGAATTTTTATTTAATTTTTATTTTGACTTCATATGAAATATTTTTAGTGTAGAATGTCATGTATATTCAGTTACTTTCAGTGTTCTATAGCCATAAATCCAACATTACATGTGCATTCTCATAAAATGTAAAATTTACTTTGTCTTATGCATCCGGAAAACTCCTTAAGTCCAGGTTATCGGATTGTAATAATTAATGTAATAGTAATAAATGTAACAGGTATTATTGAGCAATGAGTACAATTTAAAAATTTGTCTCATTATAAAATTTGTTAACTTTAAAGATTGTCAAATGGTTATCTTCTACATTTGTTTTCCAGGAAATACAGTTTTCTTAGGTTTTAATGATGTTAATACTTTTTAATTAAAAAAAAATCCATTGACAGGTAGCCATTTCTATTCCAAAATTAGTAATTACAGTAAGGTAAACAAACAATCTTTTCCATGGGCCAGGAATTCATGCTTGTACTTCAATGACACACAATTTTGATTGAGGCAAACACAAAGAAGTTTTTTCCCCTTTTGAATACAACATTTTTAGAAATCTTTATAAAAACAGAATTCTGTCAAGTGAAGGGAGTAAATTTTTTTTTTCTAATGAAAGTGAAGTGTGAAAGATGCATTGTCATTACAGAAAAACATATAAGAATCCCCACCGCAGGTGCCTGTATTCACAAAGAATTACATTATCCTTCAAATTGAAAGGGACATGAACAACATTAACATACTTATTTACATCTTCAGATTTGGGATTTTATTGCTTCCATTTTTTCTACTAAGACTGTTTACAAAGTTTTGAGATAGATTCTTTAGTCTTCCATATCATACAGATAATCTGCAATGGTAAAAAATCCTTCAGTATTACTACCCACTAAGTATATGAAGACATAAATCAATATGGATGAGTGTACAGTCTTTCTCCAAGCAAAGTGTTGAGGACAAAACTGTGGCAAAAGATGAGGTTAGTGATTATGTCACTAAGTGGCTGTACAACTCTGCGTTGCTACCCTTAATACTTACTCAAGAATTGAACTAATTTCTGATTGTAAAGGATAAATCAGTCTAATTTCCCACCTAGACAGCATGAATAATTTTGTGCCTTTGCTACAACTATATTTTCTTCCTTATTAATGATGAACTTTTTGATTCTTACTGATGCAGCTTCTGATGTGCTGAATTTCAGCAGCTGAGTGGCTGTTAGAAAACCAGAAGTAGCTTTTTGATTTGCTGCCCAGTGTTAACCCACCAGGGGCTGTTGTAGACTGTGCAATGGACCATTCACCACTTGGGAATTGCTGGGACCATATGCCAGATGGAATTTTATCCAAAACGCCTATTGCAATGAGATAAGCCTGTTGCATATTTCTCCGTAGCTTAGCCAGCCACCGGAATTCATGATCTTCTATACTTGTAGTCTTCAAAAATGCTCTGTTATCAAAAATCATAGTCTTTTGTTTTGTAATATAAATATTTCTAAATCTTTTCTTTATCAAGGAAAGTCCTTCATTATAAGTGTTAATCAAAATGCTGCTGACTAGAAAAATAAGAAGAAAGAAGGAATCATTCAGAAACGGTAACCAAGAAACTGCTAACATTGACAGGAAGATGAACATGAGCCAGCAGTGTGCCCAGGTGGCCAAGAAGGCCAATGGCATCCTGACCTGGATCAGGAACAGTGTGACCAGCAGGACCAGGGAAGTGATTCTGCCCCTGTACTCAGTGCTGGTGAGGCCTCACCTGGAGTACTGTGTCCAGTTCTGGACCCCTCAGTTCAGGAAGGATATTGAGGTCCTGGAGCAGGTCCAGAGAAGAGCAACGAGGCTGTTGAAGGGACTCAAGCACAAGTCCTATGAGGAGAGGCTGAGGGAGCTGGGGTTGTTCAACCTGGAGAAGAGGAGGCTCAGGGGAGACCTCCTCACTCTCTACAACTCCTTGAAACGAGGTTGTAGCCAGGTGGGGCTTGGTCTCTTCTCCCAGGCAACTGTCAGTAAGACAAGAGGGCAAGGTCTTAAGCTGTGCCAGGGGAAGTTTAGGTTGGCTATTAGGAAGAAATTCTTCACAGAGAGGGTAATCAGGTATTGGAATGGGCTGCCCAGGGAGGTGGTGGATTCTCCATCCCTGGAGGTTTTTAAGATGAGACTGGATGTGGTAGTTAGTGCCATGGTCTGGTAACCACAGTGGTGTTGGATCAAGGGTTGGACTTGGTGATCTCGGAGGTCCCTTCCAACCCAACTGATTCTATGATTCTATGATTCTATGATTCTATGAACATTGACATGTTTTGAAAAACAAAATACTGCCTAGGTAATAGTTTCTGAACAACCTTTTCTGAATAGAATCTGACATTTGATGATGACTCAAGTTCTTGATTTTTTTGAGAACTTAATACACATTCTTCTAGAAGTCATCAGTCATATAACTGTTTTGAATATGACTTTATTTTCACCTTTTTGAACTACGGTACATTTTCTGCAAATTGTCTTTCGAGTAGTACCCAAGGTTCTAAAAGTTAAGAAAATAGAAAATATTTCTTTACTCTTAACTGAAGGGGAATAATTTTGTCGGAAGTGATAGTATTTTAAATATTAGAGAAGCAGTGCTTTTAGAAAGAAGTAATAAGAAAATATACATAGTAATTTTAATCTAGCAGCAGCAGTTGCTGCAAATGTATTGTATTGATCTGCAAATGCTACAACCTACCATTTTTTACCCTATGATGGCAGCGAGTTGCCTTGATAATGCAAGAATACAGCAGTTGCAAAATTTATGTCATCTGGAACTTCATTGCTTATTATCAGAAAAAAATATGAGGAATTTGCAAAGGTACATCAGTTCAGGAAAGTCATTTTGAAATCAATGCCATCAGACACTGATTTTGGAACATAAACCCTTTGCAAACAGAACTAAGAGAAGTCCATAGTAAAAGACCAATAATATTGTCCCCAATGGTTAATGCACTTCTTACTCAATTCAGGTGAATGGATTTCAACTTGCAAATTGATAACAAAACAATGCCGAGGCGGTTTTTTTGTTGTTGTTTTTGTTGTGTTTTTTCTTTTTTTATGAATTATTCTCTGATTTTTGCCAATGCAAACAGTATTTTCTCAGATTCTATTATTTACCAACTATTTGCTAAACTAAGCTTATAGATCCTGGTTTTTTGTGATTCATAAGATGTGTTACAGTATTCATGTAGTTTTAGACCAAAACTTAGCTAATTTCAGAACATTGTAAATATTTAATTTCAAGTAAAACTATATTCTCATAAACAACCATTTCAAGTTTCCAGTGAAACTCACTAGAATACATTTCAAAATTGTATTAGTTCCCTGATTTTATATCAGTAAAAAATACATAAATATGTTTTACAACAATATCATGGTAAAGTGACTAAACATGCCTGAAAAAGATGCATTTCCTCTATTTTATTTTTTTTTATTTATTTCAGGGCCTGATGTAATTTACTATTTACTCTATTGGGTGTATGTAGCAAGATTTTGGTAGTGAGGTGGAAGGACTGCATGGGTTGCTACTGTGAAAAGATATCAGTTCCAGCTGGCTCTGACAGACCTACCAGTGACCAAAGTTGAGGACATCAGTGGCATCTGTAGCGTCTCTGTGATACATATAAGAAGGGTAAAAACTGTTGTGCAGCAGTATCTGAGACAGAGGAGTCAAAATATGTGAGAGAACAGCCCTGCAAACACCAAAGTCAGTGAAAAAAGGTAGGGAAAAGGTGCTCCAAGCATCAGAGTAGAGATTCCCTTACAGCCCGTGATGCAGACCATGGTGAAGCAGCTGTCCCGTGGTAGCCCATGGAGGTCAACGGGGGTGCAGACATCCACCTTCAGCCCATGGAGGACCCCACTCACTAATAGGTGGATGTCTGGAGGAGGCTGTGACCCCGTGGACACCCCACGTTGGAACAGGCTCCTGGTCGGACCTGTGAACCCATGACAAAGAGCTCACATTGGAACAGGTTTTCTTCAGGATCTGTGACCCCATGGGAGACCCATGCTGGAGCAATCTGTTCCTGAGGCACTGCACCCTGTGAGAGGCAACAAAACTGTTTATGAAGAACTGCAGCCCATGGGAAGGACTCATGTCAGAGAAATTTATGGAGGATGGGACACCATGCTTGAGTAGGGAGAGTGAGGAGAAAGGTTTGGAAGAGACAAAGCATGATGAACTGACTGCAATAACCATACCTCATCCCTATCTTCTGCTTGAGCAGAGAAGGTAGAGAATTTGGGAATGAAGGAGGGTCTGGGAAGAAGGGAGGGGTGGGGAAAGGTATTTTAAGATTTGCTTTCATTATTCTACTCTACTGTTAATTGGCAGAATATTAAATTAAATTCCCCAAGTTCAGTCTGTTTTTGCTGTTATGGTAATTGTTAAGTGATCTCCCTGTACTTATCTCAATCCATGAGTCTTTTGTCATATTTTCTCCCCCTTTTCTGTTGATGAAGGGGAGAGATAGAGCAGCCTGGTGGGAACCTGATACCAAGCCAAGGTCAACTTGCCACACTGAGAAACAAAAATTATTTCCTTTCTAGCACATATTATTGTTATTATCAAAATCACATTTGATTTAAGTTTTATCTGGTCAATATTTTGATGGAGATCTCACCCATACCCATAAGTCAAAGAACTGACCAGTACAGGAACAATATTTACTACAATGATCCAGAACGCTTGGAAGTGTCTAATTTCAAGGCAATGTAGTTTTTCCTGAGTCAGAAAGAAGGAAATTATTTTTTTTTTAAATGTGCAGAAGGCAGATGTTTTGTGCCTGTTCAGTGTACAACAGCTGAAATTTTATTAAGGGCCATTACTCAGCAAACCACAAATGGGTAAAAAAAGATAGTTGAAAGTCCTAGCCATAAACAAGGTGAATGATAAAATTTTTCAGTCATAAGAGAGGGCATCCTGACTGACCTGAATTTCTATTAGAGATACTTCATGTATTACATGATCCAGTCAATCTCTGCCGTCTAACTGCAGACCACAAATTAAAAAGTGAGCTTTTAAAATGGAGACCAGAAAATGAACCTGTAAAAAAAGCATAATAATTTCCTCATGGTAACCAACAAGCTGTTACTGAATTATTCAGTGGAGTTTTATTTTATGCAGTAATTCCTAATGTATTCAGTTTATGGACTGTCTCTTTATAAGTGAAGAAAAGGAAAGCAAGATATAAGAAAAATGTGGTAACAGCACAGCTTAAGCATGAACTGGAGGAGTACAATAATTTTGTTTGTTAGATCACTTCTCTTGAGAAGCATGGAGTCTATTTTCTCATGGAGTATGAACTAAAGCTAAAAAACTAATGCTAAAAAACTAATACAAGAAAATCTACATGAAGTAATTGAGATTTTCAGCTTCATTCAAATACCCATATGTAAGGGTGGGCATTGAAAAACAGTAATACTTATGTAAGATTAAATAGAAATTGTGGTAAGACTTTTTTTGGCAGTAAGTTTGTCTTCTTCTATGCATATAGTTCTTATCTAAGCTTCTCTCCATCATGATTACCACAGATACACAATTTTATGGTTACAAGCTAGGGGAGGGAGCTACATGATGAATATTCATACCATTACATGATCTGAAAGGGGCCACCCCGCCCACCTGGTAGGGAGAGTTCAAGAAAGGGGTTTTGCTGTGGGCCATGACTGCTTTGGAGTCTCAGCTACCACTGGTAACCATCCCTGCCTTGCCAGGACAACAGCAAAACCGGGAGCTGCTGCCTTGCCCTCGCCACTCACCCACTACTCACTCACTGTGTGAAACCGCTGCCTGTGCTGGAGCCCCTGCCGCCCCTTGGCTCCACAGCCCAGCCAAGCCCAGCAGGCCAACACACCATGCCAGGGGTAACACATGGCAGGGAACAAAGAAACTTCGAACAAAGAGACTTAAGTATTTAATTAAGACCTGAACCTAGCCGGGTGGTGTGGAACCAGTTTGGTAGTGAGGCTCCTTGTTAGCAGTGCCGTTCTCCTGGGTTTCTTGCTTTTGCCAGCATTCTCCCATTGTTTTCTTTTGCTTGGTTGGGCTGATGGGGATGGTTGGCAGGGAGGACCCTCTGTCATTCTCTTTCCCTTTTGTTCCTGGGAGAACATATGATGCAGTGAACTCCTTTCTTGTGGGTAAGCCATTTCCCTTGTATCTTTGTGGTGTGGCTGGTTTTCCTTGTTAGTAAGCTGCTATTTTTTCACTTATAGCCTCCTCACATTTTTTGTTTCTCTCTATTAGGGGGGAATAAAAGTGGAGGGAGTTCATTTGATTGGAGTTACCCCCCCCCCCCCCCCCCCCCCAGTATTTGTCTTTACACCAAGACACATGGGTTCTCTTTCTGAAAGCTGTAGACTCTTTGAAGACTATTGGGTGTATGATCTTCCCACTTTTACTTTGGTATTGTTTTAGCTATAACAACAAGGGTTAGTTATAAAACATTTTCTTATTTCAAAATTAGAGCATCAGTGTATTTTAATTTACCAAGGTTGAAATAGGTATTTCAGGGACCAAAAAAAAAAACAACCAACAAACAACAACAACAACAACAAAAAAAACCCCACACCAACCCCCCCCCCCAAAAAACCTACCAACCAAACAAAAAAAACCACAAAAAACCAGTTATCATATAAGAAAAAATCAGATAAGATTTGTTCTCGTTTTTGTTCAGTTCTAATGCAAATACTTCTGTACATGTAATTACACGGAAGTAAAAATTTGCATGACTCCACTCATTCATTCATTCATTCATTTTCACATACTTCCATTCATCCATTCATTCTATTGCCTGTCACAAAGCTTTCATTTATTGACTTGTTTTCATGTATTATGACTGCTGTGACATATGTAACTGTTTATTCAACCAAAATGTACTCATCTCAATTTTATATTTGAGAATTTTCCTGAAATTTCAAGAATTGTGTTGGTTTGGTTTTTTTTCCCGATCATGAGATCTACGTTTAAAATACAGTAAGATATGTAAGCAAGATTTCCAAAGCTTTTACTTTTACTGCATTTGTCATTTAGTGACTTAAGAGTTTACAATACAGGCTTATTTATTTGAAACACATATCAATACTCAAAAATATATTTGATTCTAAATTTTTTAGCTTTTTCAATTTACATCTAATGTTGAAATTAGACATTGATAACTATAAAAGAAAATGAGAGATAGATATATATAGTATACTGAAAAATCAGAAGTTAAATATGAAATGTAAAAAACACCAAAATTGCATCTACTATGCTACACTGGGACTGTATAAGCTCATATTGCTTACTTTTTTTTTTTAAATTTTGCTTTTAACTCATGTTATTTTGTTGATTTTTTTTTATGAAATGAACATGAGACAAACAGGGATTCCTTCTTTTTCGTAGTTGTAGTTGCAACAGGTTTCACAGGTTAAACTTACACCTGCAACTCTGAGACAGTAGAAATAATTTCTAATCATAGAATAACACATCTTCTGCAAACTATGTCTTGTCCACAGACACAAAAAATACTTCCTGTATGATATGCACATGTTGCTGAACTGATATTTTAAGTGCTGCCCTAGTAACCTCTATGATATTACTTAATGTTTTGAAACGCAGCAAATACCACAAACACGTCTAACTCCAACTTTAGTATGCTTTCTGACAAAATTTACTTAAATAGTTACTTTCCAAATTGCCTAAATTCATCCACCTCTGACTTTCTAAATTAATGAAACCTACATGACTTTAGGCAATGGCACAATGTGTAGTTTCAGAATTAATGACCTGAATATAAATTAGTCCTTACAAAAGTAGATTCTAGAATTTTGGCAAAAATCTTAAGACTGATTAAGTAGGTTTATTCACATAAAATTTTATAATAATTATTTTCATTCTCAATTGAAAATAGAGGTGGAGGTCATGTTTTCACATTTTATGGCTTATACATAGATATACAAAAGAAGCCTTTCTCTTGGTCAAGGAGGATTGGGTTAGAAAACACCTAGGCAAACATGACATCCATGTCAAGTTCATTTGTTTGTCACATTAATTCTAAATTGATTCTGAGTCAAAATTCTCAAATTCAGGTGGACTTTAGTAGGCTTTATCTAAGAAACATTAGTTCAAAATGTCGTTCTCATTTCTCAGTTGCTAAGAAACTGCATAACCATTTATTCATTACTTCCATCTTCCTCAAAGTCTTCCATAGTTGTCACCAGTACTATCAAAGAGGTCAGAAACTTTGACAAAATCTTTGTTTTAGGAACCCTTGGAAACAAGTCTAAACATATTTCATTATATCTACTGGCATAGTGGAGATTACAGGAGGGTTTATAAAAAGAAAGGGTTACACTTCTTTTTTTTTTTTTTCCTAGCTGATTGACGATGAAGATGAGAGGATCACATACCTTTTCTACTCTACTTCTGCATGATCAACTACTTCCTGAGAAAGCAGTAGGGGGAAAACGATCTCTTCCACTCAGTAGTGAGATAAATATATCGCTTGGAAGCCTACATATTGTGAGATCCCCATTACCATGAATTTAGTGTACATGCTTTATTTATATTTTTTAAAAAAATATTATTTTTTATTGCATATTAAAATCATTATTAGAAAATCAGCTCTTGATTGACTTCCTTAGTCAATACTTCTGCACTCATCAGTGGTGAGAAAGGAAACGAAGTTGCACAAAACCGTAACAGCTGGAGCTTGTGAAGTGGCACAATTTATGCAGACTGTTATTAGAGTGTAAATATATGGGTCATTAAGTTGCAATGCTTTTTTTTACTTGTTCAGGAAATGTTCATCTTAATATGATGGTTTGCTGAGAATGAATTAAGCACACTGCACATCAGAGCTGTACACTTAGCTTTTACTGAAATAATACGATCATTATAAATTTTCTGGTAAAGTGGGATCATGGAGACTCTGAAAACACTGTACATGCTTAATATGATTTGTGAGGAAAGATGTGTGGAAAGCAATGGTCACAAACAACTTCTCAACAGAGTTATTTGTTCCAAGCCAATTTACTTAGAAGGTTGATAATGACAGGCCTGAAACTGGACTATTTTCAGAAAGCCAGAAGAAAACCAGAAGAATAGCAAATTAGCTCCCCTGTATCTGGTGAAGTCACAGAGAGAAAATATCAAATTATATCTTCACCCAGCTGTCTCAGATGAAAAAATAATCATATGCTGCTGTTTTTGGTGAGATTGTATTTGTTATTTTATCCCTTTCTAATATTTCTTAATCTCATTAATTACTTCTTTTTTTTTTTCCTTACACATAGGACTGATTTATACAGAGTTTGAATATGTGGAAGGTTTTCCCCATGCATTAAATCATAGCAAAACTTGCCACCTTCGTTTGCAGACTTCAGTAACAGATGAAGCAGAGTCATACAGTTTATGGCATCGCAGATCATTGCATGTCAGAAAAGTCTTTACCTTGACACTCAGGTGTCAATTGCTTGAGAAAGTAATTACAGAGGCCTGACAAGCTAAGAGCTTCAAAAAGCAACAGAAGACACAGCAGGTTTTTGCTAATCCCATATGCAACTTCAACTCTGTAACAGTCTAGTACCATCTGTTAAAAAAACAGAAACCAACATCAAAAATTTGTCATAAAATTTCCAAAAAGCCTAGTATAAGCCATATTCCTTGGGATGAACCTGTACATAGCAATCCTGGCGTACATTTGGTGCAGACAGAACCACAGGCAAACACACAATGAATGCCCTGCCATGTATGACAGATGTCATTGAGTGAGGCTACTATGCATACATATGTTACTCAGTGGCTCAGTCCCAAAAATATGAGCCAGCTGCAGATGATAAGCTGGAATATCTTCCTAAAACATGCCCTGACAATTAAAATTCAGCCAAGTCATTGACCTGAGGACATTACTTCACAAGACACTTCACTCTGTTTTACCTCAAAATCAATGTTGCAGGTATCCATGGTAATAAGGGTATCATACGATTCACCTTAATCTCTCCCTTTCTAATATTGATTAAAGAACTACTGGGACCTACTGTATGGAATGCATGCATTATGTAGTGACATCTAAATGAGCAGATATATCTATGAAGACTTTTAATGACTACTGTTGATCTTTAGGTGAGGTAAAGTATACATCAGGAACAAAGGTTAAATGCATTCCAATCTGTGAAGGCAAATTTGTCAGAAAGTTCCTGGGGTTGTTTCATTGACTGCAAAATCTAAGAGAATTCTTCACAGATAAAACTCTTCACATCTAAAAAAATGTTTCAACTTTTCCACGGTGTCCATGGATACCTCTTTGTTTTCCAAAGCAGTTTCCACTTGTGATTCACAATGCAGTTATTGAAACAGCTGATAAGACTTCTGATCACTGCTTAGTCGTAAACAATTTGTCAAAGTCTTCCACAGTCAAACATGCATGCATGGAATTATCCCCATGTGAACCAAATACCTAATGCCAAATGCCTAGCACAATATTTGTTGATGTCAATGAAAAGTAGTCCAGAAAATTATCATGGCTTAAGTCAATTGATTAAGCATAAGTTTATGGTGCCACTTGAGAAGTCCTATAGCCTGCTTTTCACTTTCCTCTCCTGAAGAGTTTCATGTTCACCAACCCTCCTTTAATCTCTCAAGGAGCTTAAAGTATTTCAAAGAAGTCTAAGCGCTTATGAAGGCCGACCTTTCATCGTATGTCCAGTCTCACCATTTCCCCTTTTCATGTAATCAGCAGCAAATACACCACACATTTCTGCACTTCAAAAGAAAATGGATAATTTGTTCTAAGCAGAAGTAGTCAAACAGGATGCTATTTAGACAACTGAGAAATTAAATTATTTGATCTGTCAAGTACATCAATCCCAACATCCATTCCAGTTTGAACTGTAACATCTACTATTTCGTGAGATATCAACCATTCTCATTATGCTCAGTTTCTGTAAAGCTACACATACCCAGTAATACTGAGGTGTTTATTCCTGTTTGATTTAGCCATTCTGTGGCTTTCTTCAGCTTTGCTCTTTTGAAGGTGTCAGTAATTATACAATCCACTGCTCCTAAACTCACATTTTTTCACTCTTTTTACACAAATGATCTTGCTAGGAGACACAAATCAGGTGTCATCTAGATGGTGCATTATTTTCCCAGGTCTTTTAACAGATTGGTTATAACTTTAGGTACCCGCAAACTTTCAACAATAAGGGCTTAGATAATAATCAGTCTATATAGAAAAGACAGGGTATTCATTAAAGAGTATCTACGTGTCAAAGCTCTAGCTGTTTTGGGGGTTTTTAAATTATTTTTTTACAATGTTAACATATTGCAAATTATACGGTGTTTACTCAGCTGCTGACCACAGGCATGGCTCAAATTTGAAATTTTTCCTGAGTTCCAGATGCTTGTGTTTATATATATACATACATACAAATATATATATGTATGTATTCATGTATATATATGTAAGTGCATATATGTATCTATAAAATTTATTATTGTGTGAATTTTTTCAGTCATTCTTTATCACAGATTTTTACGAGCTGCAAAGATCTTTGCATTAAAAAAACCACTTCACAAGATCAATTATTTTTATGATGTCTGAAATGCACTGCCTCAAAATTAATTTTTTTAATAACTCACTGTGGAAGTTACAGTCTTTTTTTTTTTTTTATATATATATTTTCTTCATTGTACAATGAGCTTGAAAGGGAGGCAGCAGAGAGAGCACCACTGCTGGACAATTTCTCAATAAAATCTTGCTAAAAATGTAAAAATTAGGAGATGTTGCCAGTTATATTTTTGTGTAATTTTAATTATTGACTAGTTTAAAGAGGCTGTTATTTTTCCATTAATCATAGTCCAAGAAATTAATTTCTATTTATGTTAATTATCTTTTCTTCTGATTGTTCTTGGATTCATAGCTGTAGAATGTCCTGTAGGGTTTTCTCATTCCCTGAATTGATGTTTTACCAGGACTCATTTTCTTCATTTTCTTCAGTTTTAAGGACATCTTTTATCTAACTTAGTCTCTTTTCTACCTCTTACTTCTCCAACAGCATCTCTTGACTGGCCATCTGGACATTTGTAGATATAGTAAGGGATCAAATGCAAAATCACATATTTCTCCTTAGCACTTCAAGCTGTTAAGCAGAGACCTTACAACTTAACTTACATTACCATTAAAATTAAGAAATTTAAAATTGTAGGCAAGCTAAACAGAAACAAAACGTTATGAGAGGGCTCTTTCAACACTTAAAATTAACTGATGTTCCCCCACAATCTCTACTTCTAAGCATATAGTTGGGACTGGACTCTCAATTACTGCTGCCACTCTGTAATTAGGAATAAATCACACCTGTGTGTGTTTAAATTGATAAACTGAACAGAAAAGCTGCTGAAAATTTTGTTGCTGGAGTATGTCTCACTAGACAACAGCATCATATTTTAACTTTTACCATAAAAAAAGTGATCACATGAAGATGATACACACAGGTAGGCTTGGCATGACGAGTTGGGCAATAGTGTTTGGCCTACCACAGACATAAGATGTGAAAAAATTCCATGGGAAGCCACAGGTAGTACTTGCTGTCTAATACCAAATCTCATTTTAGGGTGGAATGAATCATTCTCTGAAGGTATCTATATGCCTTTACTGATTAGATAATTAAATGCTTTTACTTAATCTAGGTGATTAATTTTCAGACAGTTAAATTCTAGCTGTTCAAGAGAATTTTAAGTTAAAACAGTGATATGCCTTCACAAGTGTCTACTGCTATATGTTCCTAAAAGAAATGAAAAACAAACAAAGATTTTGAGACATTTTAGATTACTGATTTCAACTTAAGTCCCACAGTGTACCTAGTAAATGTCTAGGGATCCTTTGTTACTTCTTTTCTATAATGTAAGAAAAGTGGATTCTTATAGACTTCAGTCTTTTACACTTTGCTGGATGTTACACTCTTTAGTTACATAGTATAGTACAGCAGGTTGTATCTTACCTGTTTTCTTGCTGTAAGACTGTGGTGAAGATGTTTCCTTCCTGATCTCATAATAAATTGCTTTCAACTGATGCATTTATTTCTATCAATTGGGATGTTTTAATACTAATTTGCTTTTTGTTTTAATAAATTTCACATACCTTGTGGACTTATTTAGAATGTCGGAATTAACAGTGTCAAAGTACCAACTCATATTATTTCAATCTTTTCCAGAATAGTCTAAGAAATGGTTGCTTTTACTGTAAGTGCTTACTATTTTCCACATATCTTCCAATGTAGGCATATCCGAAAAGGGGATGTGGTAAGATTTATTTAGTTAATGACTTCACAACATCTTGCTTGAGCAACATACACATACATTGCAAGAGTCTGTCTGAAATTGTCACCTTCAGCTCTCCTGAACAGTTAATGGATATAAATCATATCCTTTTTTTATGTATAACTATTAAGTATAAAAATAATACATGTTTTATATCCATTTAAGCATTAGACATTATTGCTGTGTGTTATTTACATATTTTATGTACCTATTACCATAAAAGGCAACATTACTGTCCAATTCAAGCTACAGTGACAATATCAGAACATGAACTCCCTGGACAATATGGGTACAAGGCATGAATCTCAAAAATGTGTTTTTCCCTAGAGAGCATAGTGGAAGGAGATGCTGCTAACACTGCCATTTAGCCATCTGCATTCTGTCCCTGGTTCTGTAGCTATTGCCAAGCACATTTCCATGTATATTACCAATGGCTATGGCTTTGCATTTTTTAACTAGCAGTCATTTTCTTCTTTTTTTATACAATAGTTTAACTGTTCCTGCCTGGTTTCCTGTAGCAGCTGCCCCAGTATCTTCTCTGAATGCCAAGCCTGACTCAAAACAGAGCCAAAGAAGTGATTTCTGCTTCTTCTTTTAACTCCTTTTTTTTTTTTGAAATTTATTTTCTAAGCTGTTCCAAAGGCATTTAACTTCCATTTACATAGATTTGAGCAAGAGAACATTATGTTCTAGTTTGCTCACTTCCCACATATGAAAAAAGTAAGGAAGTGTTTGTCTTTACAGATTGTTTGCTTTTCTTCATACTAGATGCAAGGAAAGTGTAATACACCCACAATCATATGCACATGCACTGTCACCTTGTTGATTCAGTACTGTAAGTTGGAAAGCAATCAGGTACTGAAATTCAGATAATATATTTGGCCAGGGTCACTCTGACATTTTAAGTGTATATATTTGATGTGATTTTTACTGTTAATTACATAGGCTTTATGGATTCCTATTTAATTTTTTCCACTGAAACTGGATGTAGGGAACCACACAACCCTGTCACATCCTGTAAGAGAGATTCAGATAAAAATAAACAGTGGGAAATTTCCCCCTTTTTTTTTGCACTGTTGTCCCTATAATGTTTTGTCCTCACCCAAGTGCTCCTCTGTGCCACCTATGTGTTCTCACTTGTTTTCCTTTAATTATCAAAAGGGAGAGCCTTATTGAAATAATAATGACAAAATCACAATATCTAACTTCAGAAATTGGAGGCAAACAGGAGGGGAAGAATCAGACATAAATGAGGTAAAGAGGCAGCAAAAGCGACATGAAAAGCTTGCTACAAGTAACTAGCTAGAAGTAGTTTATCTGAACGAACTCTGCATGACAGAGCCATAAACTTGGGAAAAACTGTCATCTCCAGCAGGATTTCTTGCAAAGAAATTACTCTGTTTTCATCTATAAAAATAAAGTCCTTCAACTTCCTAACCAAGAGGTTAAACTACTAAAACAGCTCATTATTAAACTTCCTTACTTGGTGACACAAGATAGACACATGGCAGCAATCCTTTTAACAATAGTCCTCATCCTGTGTTAAATCCTCAACACCTCCCAGATAAATGTTCAGGAGAATGCTTGTTGGCATAAGATGAATATGTTTTAGAGATCTTTTCCAACAATATAATCAGACAAATAGTAGCCTTCCAATGCCTGGAAACTGCCTGTCAGTCTTCAATTTATTAGAATCTGCATAGGTTTTCCTTTGTTTTCTCCATAGCATGGGTGTAGCATATGAATCAAGTCTATTGTACTCCTAGAGTAACTAATTCTGCCTTAGAGCTTACCGTATGTCTATGCCAGTATAGTGCTACACAAAGTTAACACTGTGCTACAAAAGTGGGCTATATTTTTTGGTTTTTGGGGGTTTTTTCCCCGAAATAATTTATATTATAGAACCAAAATATGCAAAACCTGTGATACCCTTACATCATAATGACACAGTATATACTATTTGGCCTGAGCCAGGTAGCTAAACCAAGAAAAAGCAGAACTAGGACTACCATCCTCTGAACTCTGCAGGTGTATTACCTCCGAAGGACCAAGGGAATCTCAGTCACTTCATTATACTGTGTGTGGCATGAGCATTTTTTCTGATTTTTGGAGCCCAAAATTTGCAGTCAAACTAGTATACAGAAAATAAGTGGAGAAGAAAAATAGATAGATATACATATCTTCTTGTTTTCTAGATTAGTATATTATTCTGCATTAAGCTTCTTCCTACCTTCCTTCCTTATCCTCTTTTTTACCTCTCTCTTTCCCTCTTTCCATCCCCTGGCTTTCTTTGTTACTTGGCTGCAAGCTGCTTCTCTAACAAACTACAACATTTTGGGAGGAAGAACAAAAATTTCTCAGTGCTGAATGGAAAAATTAATTTTGCAAAATTGTTTTCATCCAATTTAACTCCTCAAAAATGCAGCTGATTTTGAAAAAGATCCTCCTCCTTCAAAATTTGTATTTTTTGTAATTACTGATTATATTATAGTTTTAATAACCCATTTGTAATGTGATGATTCATATCTTTCCAGAAAATATGTGGTATACATGATTGAAGTGAAAATGGACACAACTTCTTTTTTATAAAAATAATTTGATTCTTAAAATGGCAGAGAATTTATATATTCTATTTTTGAAACACTGAGCTACTGTACATATAGAGAAAAGTTGATTGTAATATAACACTGAAGTTCTTGTATTAGAGAAATTATCAATCTTGTATATATATCATGAATAGGAGAAAAAGTTTCTTGTTTTTACACTAACGCTTACAAGCATATAATTAAGAAGTGTTATTTAAGGTACAGATATATATACATGTGGTATAGAAATGCCACATGCATTCTTATACATTAGGTTCACCTAGAATTTTCCATCATATTATCAGGCTAGCCAAAAAAGTTTTAATAAGTATTCAAGAGTTTGCCTTCTAATATTGACTTATCATGTTCTCTGTTAAAATATTTAAACACACCACTTTTCAATTGATTAATTGGTTGTTTTCATCCTTTAAGAGAATTCTTGATCACAGAATCCCTAATTTAATTTTGGAATGTGGTACTGTTATGATCTTTAAAGTTATTAGAGAGATGCCTTTACCCAAATTAAGGTTCAAAAGAGACCATATGCTGAAGTCAGTAGTACAGCTTTTTAATTAAGCGGTAAATCTGAGGTAGAGAGAGACAGAAAAAATAGGAAAAAGAGAGAGGGGAGAGAGAGTGACAGGGAGATAGATTTAATAGAAAAAATATCACCACTCCATGGACTCCAGTGGTGTCCCATTGATTCTCTTCTTGTGGTCTTCTTGCTGATGGTGAAAGTCCCAGTCTTTTTGAAGCAAGGGTTGCAGTCTGGCTCCGTTGAGGGAAGACCAGGGTGGTGAGGTAAGCCTGTGTGGTGAGGGAAGAAGCCCGTGGTAGTTAAGGAAGTCTCATGTGGTGAGCGGAGTGTGAGTGAAGTGTATTTTTATGATGCTTAGGTTAGGTAGAAATGCCCCTGGTACCTCCCCTGGGGTGGGGAGTTTTATGTTGAATTATGTAATACTGGATCATGAGACATTTCAGGAGTCTTCTAAGATGTTATGTCAGCACAGTTGAATCCATTAGGTACCATTATGGCCCATTAGCAGAGATTAATATCTTCAGGCTATGTATGGATTGTTCTGTATGGAGGGGCATTATCACAGCTGAGTCATTTGTGTAAAGGATCCTGCAGGATTTGCCTCTCTCCTTATCTTGTTCAACACCCAGTTTGTAGCCTCAGGTGTCAGATGTGCATGGCCTCAGCACCCGGGCAGTTATTTTACACATCATCAGCTTGCACCTTGATTTACTGAGCCATTAGGTGGTGAATTCACCCTCCCTGGAGGTTTTTAAGATGAGATTGGATGTGGCACTTAGTGCCGTGGTTTAGTAACCATGATGGTGTTGGATCAAGTGTTGGACTTGATGATCTTAGAGGTCTTTTCCAACACAGTTGATTCCATGATTCTATGATTAGCGTTGCAGTGTCTCACAGTTGTGGATACATTCTTCTCCTGGAATGCTTGGACTATGCTACCACCTTTACCTTATCTCATCACAGTCCAAATTAGGCGGTATATTCGGGGCGGGGTGGACTTCCATGAGCAGTTGCTTCTTTACACAGTCTGTTACAGTAGACAAAAGTCTTTCAGCCTTAACAATGTTTAAGCCATAAACTATTTCAATCTTTTGCAGGCACCTTTAAATAGTCTTCTACTGCCCTATCCATAACACTGTATCTTTTTTGCCTAGTAATCTTTCACAGACTAGAAGATTAGACCCCTTGTAGATTCAAAGAATTTAGAATAAAAACCAATAATCTGAATAATAATACAAAGGCTTGAGACTGTTTGAGATTTCTTTCCTAACTCTATGCTGCCAGAATACAGTTATAATACGTCTAGCACATCAAACATGCAATGGTGTAGAACACAAGTGCGAAAACCTCCCTATATTTCACCAAAATTATATTGCACAAAAATTTGTCTCATGAATGTATTCTAGGAGAGTTATTTTTACACAGAAAGTTTTCAGAAATATTCAGACCTTTAGTAGTGGTTATTATTTTTTGGTGGGTTTTTTTTGTTGTTGGGGGGGGTTGGTTTTGGGTTTGGGTTTTTTTTGTATTTTTTGTGTGTGTTTTTATTTATTTATTTTTATCCTTTTTTGTTTTTATTTTTGTTTGGTTTTGGTTTTGTTCTGTTGTTGTTGTTGTTTTAAGAATAAGTTTTTTGTTTATTTACCCAGAGATATTTTAGAAATACAAGACGCAGAGCAGCAAGAAGACTCAGAGGCTACTGAGTTCATGCATCTAACCTTGCAAGGAAAGTACATTCTTTAATTAAATGGCTATATACTGTCATTTAAGATTAAAAGAACCAGGAAGAAAGCACAATATATAACACAGGAAATTAGGTTGAGTCCTGTCTATTTTATTTCATTTAAAAACATGCCCTGAAAGTTTAATATATAATAAGAGAGGGAACTTGGAACTCATTAGTTCAGGTACTACAATTAACTTAATTATCTTCTATGATTACAGGGTAGTTATACGAGCTTTATTAAATTTGACATTAGAAGATGTCATTTTCAAGGTCTTAAAACATTTTCCATCTGGAAAATGTTACTAAGGACACGTTTTGAGAGAAGGGTAATTTGTTATAATTTGTTACATTTAAACTGGAGTATCAGTAAACTCAGAGGACTAAGTTCTTTATTGAATCTATGCAGTTTGTCACACCTGACAGGTGAAAGTTCAGATTTAGAGTTGCCTTTTTCTGTTTTTAGGAAAGAAGGTCAACAGAGATTGAAGAGTAGAAAGAAAGGACTGTGAAACAAGCAACATCAGAAGTCTTCCAGTCTTAAGCTGGAGCAACCCTGTTCATCCTTTCCTCTGTATGCAGAGATGGCATTCAGGAACTCCCAAGTAATTTCAATACTGTGGTTTTTCAAACAGGCTTACTTTTCAGAATGGGGCCTAATTTATTCTTTTGCTATATTTTTACTGAAAAGTATGTTTTACTTTTGTGTAATTTAGCACTGAGGAGAACTGAGATCTAAACTGTATGTGATAATGTGCACTGGTAAACTAGTTTCAAAAAAATTGATCAAGGATGTATGGAAACACAGTAAAAACTCCAAGAGACAAATTTGCCATCTGGAGAAATTTCAATCTATAATTTTTATTGTAGTATTACCTTCATTACTCTTCCTTCGCAACATCCTCTGTACTTTAAATTTTGCACATAGAATACAGAACTTATCGATTCAGAAGAACTCAGTGACCTTAAATGAATACTTAGATTGCATAGGTAATGCAGAGAAAATAAGAGCAACATAATGAAAACAAATTTAAGCTTAAGAACAGTCTTCTCTGTAATACACAATACATTATTTTCACTTAGAGTGACATAAAAAGTCCTATGAACATATAATGTATATACCCATGTGATCATCCCTTTGGTACTCTTCTTCTGTTTGCCTCAGTAGTTTTTTGTCCACATTTTTTAAATGGCTTGCATAGTTTGATGTAAGAAATGTAACCCAAAGTCCTTGAATGTTCTTATGGCAGATAGTGTTCTTCTGAATCTCTGTCTTTTTACCACCATAACTTGATTTCAGAACTGTTCAATGGTTGAAGTGAGGCCTTTTTAGATTTATATCACTTATTTGTTGTCTTTTACAGCGCTAACGAAGGTTCTTCTTTTCTAAGACTTCTCTCAACTGTCTGAGATTTTTACTGTTGAGAAAAGAGTACTGTAGTCTTTTAAGGGTGCTTACCCACTATTAAAACTACCCCTAAAAAACAAAACACAACAAAACAAAACTTTTATGTTGTTTCCTATTGAACAGTTTCTGAGTTTATGTACATTTACAATGACTACGGGGAAGGTGGGTGATATGACAGTAAGTTTCTGTGGAGTAGATATTTAGGTCTGAGATAATCACTGTAAGTATCCTTTACAGAGAGATGGATAGAAATATGCAGTTTTAAGACTGCATTAGTAGATCTAATATGAAATAGACAAATGAAAACATTATGAACTACGTCATAAAAGTGTCCATCTACCCACTGTCAAAAAAGACCTAACCAACTCCCTCTGATATTTTCATCACAGATGTCTACATTTAGGTGAGCTATTTATGAAAAAATGGAATTAAAAAAAAAAAAGGCATGTTTAAAATTATGTTTATTTTTCATTTATTTTTTTCAAATAGCACTAGGTTACTTGTTGCTTATCCTGATTATCATTCTAGTGATATGTGTGAAGTAATTAGCTAGTAGATGGAACAAGAGGCATATATGAAAATCATTACTCATTATGATCTTCCTACAGACTCTTCCTATCCAGTTTTAGATGCCAAACAGCAAGAAAAATGCTACTCTAAACTAGGACTATAAACTATCTGATTAGTATATACATAAAAGTACAGAGGTAACACAGACAACTTAAATTCACAGTACTTTACAATGGCACACATTTTGCAAGTTCTTCTAAGTATTTATCTCCATTAACTTATAGGAAACTTGAGTGCTTAGGCTCTGCTCCTAGTAGTCTAAGTTTCAGGTAGCTAAATTTTGATCAGATTACGAACCAAGAACTTAAATGGCTGTTTCTTAAGACATACAGGAGACCCTCAGTCTTGACAATTAACAGAAGGTTAATCCATTCCAGTCCTGCAATCAAGTCATTTATTAAGATGCTGAAGAGCACAGGGCCTAAGATGGAGCCCTGTGAAATCGCTCTAGTGACAGATCACTATTCTGGTGTTCCCCCATTCACTATTGCTCACCCATCACATGATGCGTTTATCCAGCTGTGAGCTGGACATTTTGTCCAGGAGACCATGAGAGACAGTACTGAAATATAAATTAAAACTAAAAATAGGTTCTTGATGAAAATAAACAGAATTTTTTATAGTAGTCAAAGCAGAGAGACAGAATAAAGATACTCCTAGTCTGAAAGAATTTAAAATCTAAGTGCAATATATAAGATAACAGATGATCACAGATGGGCATATATGCAAAACCAGGGAAGCAAGGAGATAACATGATTTATTTTTGCGTATCTGATATTGCTAATTTTTTTTAAATTTATCATGAAGAAGAAGAATTTAGGAAAAAATAATAATGAGATAGTTTTTTAGATGTTTATAGGTCAATAGTTCCAAAAAGAATCTATACAGAAAGGTATAAATGTTAGCTGAAAGTATAACATGGTTGATAGAAACTGGTTACTAAACTGAAAAGAGATATAAACATTATCTTTGAAATGAGTAACCTAATATAATCTATGATAAGCCTTTGTTTTCTAAAAAAATTACATCAAGATGTAGGAAAATAGTGTCTTGATTACTTCATGTTTATCTGGTTAGAAAAACTTGTACCTGTCAATAAAAGACGTGTCATCAGAGAATTATTACGGTGGTTATACTACACTCAAGATATTCTGAAAAGGATGTTGTTTTTGTCTAGGAGGGGGAATATTAACTAATATTGTAAGCAAAAATGGAGGAAAATTGGAGTTCTTTCTGTGAAGAAAACAGAAACAGCAGTAGAAATGGAGCTGAGAACGTCGCATCCTTTAATAAAAAATTTGAGCTCATATCTATAATCCTATTTCAGTGGCTTTGGTTGTTTATTCTAAGCCACTGGAAAGTAGACCATAGGATCACACAGTTATAGTTCATTGCATTTGATTGTTCCATTTTGAATTTAAAATTTCAATGATGACTAGGAAATGGAAACAATTAAACAAGAATATGTAACATATTCATGGCAATAATTTTATGCCTCAGATAGCTAAGTCTAACCTGAGTATTTTTTTATTTCATTTTTATTTTAAAAATTTACAAAAAAATAATAAATAATTAAACATTTTACTAGTCATAATAGATTTGTGAACCAGAAATATAACAGTGTTTTGGAGGTTATATTTTACATTATGAAGATTTTTGCATACAAGCCAATTTGAGTTCTATTACTTTTATATATGTACAAGTGGTTCCAATTAAAAAGATCAAAAGTGTCATTTCATAAAAGAAAATTCTGTAAATATGCAAATATGTAAGTTTTAAATCCTTGATTGTAATACCTTGTGAATACTTATAATGTCAGAAGAGTTATAACTGTGGTATCATTTCTGCTTATAAGCATAATAAGCTGCTGAGTTGAGCAGCTCTGGTGCCAACATGATACACAACAAAATGCTCTAGTGCAGTGTACAAAGAGGTTTCCTAAACTAAAGCAGCCTCAAGTTGCAAAAGGGGAGTTTATAAAAATGTTAGTTACAAATTTCTTCACCAAAATGGTTATAAGAATTGGAACAGGCTACCCAGGGAAATGGTTGAGTCACTATCCCTGGAGTTATTTAAAAGATGTGTAAACCAGGCACTTGGGGGCAGAGTTTAGTGGTGGACTTGGCAATGTTAGGTTAATGGTTAAACTCAATGACCTTAGAGGTCTTTTCCAACCTAAATGATTCTATGATTAGTAATAACTACTGTTATATGAAAAGGGAGATGACTTTCTCAAGTCCTTTCTGTTTGATTGGTCTGTCAGCACCTCAGGAAAGCCGAGACCCTTGTGCCCAACCAGTCTGTCAGTGTCCCATTATGGGACTCTCCACTGAGTAGGCTGCTGGATTGGAGGGTGGCTGACATTTGGGACATATGCCAACAGCATAAGAGAGACCCTCTCCTGGTATTCCACAGTCAAATGTGTTACCTGCTGCCAGCAACTGCCAGAAATGCTCCAGTCCCTTGATAATTTTTGTTGCCCTCTCCTGGACCTGTTCCAGGAGCTCCATGTCTCTCTTGTCCTGAGGAGCTCATAAGTGGGCACTGCAGTCCAGATGCAGCCTCACTAGAGGCAGGATCACCTTCCTTGACCTGCTGGTGAAGCTCTTCCTAATGCACCCCAGGATATTGTTGTCCTCCTTGGCCACAAGGGCACACTGATGGCTCATGGAGAGCTTGTTTCCCACTAGGACCTCTGGGTTCTTCTCCTCAGAGCTGCTTTTCAGTAGGTTGTCCCCCAACCTGTACTGCTGCATGGGTTATTCTTCCCCACATGCAGGACTCTGCATTTCCTTTTGTGAAATTTCAAATAGTTCTTCTCTGCTCATCTCTCCAACCTGTCGAGGTCCTTCTGAAGGGCTGCACAGCACTCTGGGGTTTTGACTACTCCTCCCAACTTTGTGTTATTAGTGAACATGCTGAGAAAACATCTACCCCTTAATCCAAGCCACTGATGAATAAGTTAAACAATACAGTGCCCAGTATGGAACCTTGGAGGAAACCACAACTGACAAGTCTCCAATTAGACCCTGTACCTCTGAGATCTGCTGTTCAGCCTCTTCTCGCTCCTCCTCACTATACACTCATGCAGTCCACACTTCCTGAGTTTGTTTTGAAGATATTGTGAGAGACAATGTCAAAAGCCTTGCTGAAGTTGAAGTAAACTGCTCTCCCCTCATCTATCCAGTTAGTTGTTCATTGTAGAAAGCAATCTTAGCTTTGTTAGACAAAACAAAATAGCAAAAGGTTACTGTTCTCCAGTCATGTCTCCAACCACAGACATTAAAAGCCCATTATCAAAAACTGTAGGGTAGTCTATTAACATTTCCATTCAACATAAGGCCCCTCTTTTGTCTGTTCTTTTTGCTTACAGAGATGCATTTAACTTTTAAAAAATCAACTTGTCAACTCACAAATATCACATGTAGTGATAAAAATAAAAATAACAATCTTGAAGGGCATCTATGAAGTTATAAAACTGTAAGTGTACACATGAAATGGTGAAGGATCCTTTGCCATATTTCCACAAGACAGTAGCCACATCCTCATCAAGCAAATTGCAATGACTTGCATCATAAACCAAGTTAAAGAGGTAACCATACAGATCACCTGTTTTTATTAACATGATGCTCTGTAGAAAATTGAATCCCTGAAAACAATCCCACAGAAAATTTTAAAACACACAGTCTTCTCTTTCGTGGAGTTTTTCTTTATGCACCCAGGCTGCAAAGCAAAGCCTTGTTTCTGCCTGAGATCACTGATGCATTGGAGACGCACTGTGCTGGTACTCCGCATCTGAGTACCAGGCAGCGTAACTTGAAGATTTCTGCTTCTGGTGGAAGTACAGATTTAGGTAATCTAAAACAAAAAAACAAACCATAAAAAAAGGAAAACCCACCCAAAATCCAAAACCACACACTTTGAAATCTCTTCAAAATGCAAAACTTCATTGATTTCACAAACCTTGTGTGTATCCTCCGGAGCCTTCTTTAGTTCAGCATCGTTATATGTATCCATGCATTATGTCTGTAGATGCAGGATTTCTGAAGGGTTTCAGCACAGGTGCAGCAGAAGAAGAATAGATTGCCATTTACTCTGACAGAAACCATGGGGAAAAGACAATAAAATGGCTACATTTTTACTTTGAGTGTACAAAAATAGGCTGTTGAGTTGTCAAAATTGTCACGTATAATTTCAGGTTTCCCAGGAGTATATTGGTTTATTTTGCTGCCGAAGGACTACAAACAATTAAATTTCTAGGAATGATCTTTCATCAGGGCTTGTTTTTTTAATATAAGTAGACTACTTTTGCCACTAAAATTTTCACTAGAATTCAGCAATGCAGGCATTTTATTTATAAAAATTCTTCAAGTTCCCCATATGATTTTATTACAATGGTCTGTTCACTCTCTTGCATAGTGGTAATATTGAAGCTCTGACTTTTTGCATACTCTGTTGTGATCCAGGGTAATATTTGGTACAGATGTGAAACACCTTTCAAGCTACTGAAAATTGTTGGTGCATCCTCCATGCTGAGCAGCACAGGAGGATGGAGAATGGGGGTTTTGGTGATTTATAATGATGTGTCTCTGTTGCTCCTTGGTCCTCATACTCTTCCCTTACTCCAGTGTGAGGCCCCTCCCATGGGAGACAACCCTTCAAGATCTGCTCCACCATCGTCTTCGTCTTCATCATAGGCTGCAGGGGAGTCTCCATCTCCTTCCTCACTGACTTCAGTGTCCGCAGAGCTGTTTCTCAGCTGTTTCTCCCCCTCCCTTCTCTCTGTTGGGCACAATTTAGCATTTCTTAATATGCTTTCCCCTAGTGTTTCTCACTTTTTTCTTCTCTCCCTCTTCTTGTGTGGCATTTTTTGCCTTTTCTCAAATACTCTTTCCTCAAGTGTTCATCACCTTGGCTGAGGGGCTCAGCTGTGCTCTGCACTGGGTCCACTGGAACAAGTTGTATCTTGCACAGGGCAGCCCCAACCTTTCCACACAGAGACCTTCCCTGTAGTCTTCCTGGTACCAAAACCTGGGCACATGCACATAGTACAGGTATTGAACAGAGAAAATAAAAGATTTAATCCTCCTCAGTTTTAGCCAGCTGGAGGGATAGGAGGGCTACATTGTTTACAGAACATAAAAGAGTACACAACCACACAAGAAGAAATCAGCATAGGATCCTAAAAGGGATCTATAGACTGACCTAGGTAGCTAGATCATGTTTTCATCACCTTCTCTCTCACTGAATGTATTACAAAAATCAGCGCTAAAACCTCATTCCTGTGTAAACTACAGGTTTCCCTCAAAGTTTCATTTCTTGTTGACAGTAGTAACTTGGTTCTGTTTGCAAGTGAAGAACCTTCTCTGTACACTTAGCTGTGGGCCATGCAAAAAATTTCTATCCCTCTCCAAACTGTCCACTCCATAATATTCTGTTTGTGGGTGAGGGCCTGAACAGTTATGATTTTCAGCAGTATTGAAGAAAATGGAGAAATAACTTTTCAGCTCTCAAATCCCAGTACTTAGGAAAAGCTCCTTAGTTTCGCAGTCAGTTTAAAGCCTATGAAATATATACTCAGGGTGGCAACTTACACACATGTGAATTCATCATCTTGCATCCTTTGCTACATTTTTTCTTTCAAAAGCTATCCAACTAAAACATAGTCAGCAGAGCCTTTGATGTTACACACTTATGCAACTGTAACCGCTAAACTTTGCATCCATAAACAACACAATAAAGACCATAAGATGTACCACCTTTAAGCTCTCATTCTTTTTCAGTTTTCCTTTTCCTACCTTCCTTTTCATCCCATTGTGGTTTTGGTGCCAAGTCCAGAGTTATACTGTAATTCAGAACATATTCCCCAGTTTGTACATATATTCTAAGTCACTGAAAATACTTTTTTTTTTTTTCTGTTTCTGTTTTTTTGATGATGGGTGTGAACCACTTGGGTTATTTTATATTTAAGATCTGTTTATAACACATACCATTTTTCTAGCCTTTATGTTCATGAAGCTTTCCCATGCAGGCTTTACAAGTGTCACATAAATTCTTAGAAAATCTATTTGTTTTTTTAAGGGAGTTTAACTGCCAAGACCTATTCCCATTGTAAACATTCCCCAGGCCTGTACAGCAGTCTGTAGGCTGCACAGTCTCACAACAGGCAGGCACAGTAGTAGCATTTATATCTGTGAAAGTCTGACAAATGTCTGACAAATCTAACCTTTATTTTTTTTCCAAATAACCTGAACAATAAAATAAAATTCAACACTGAAAACACTGTCATTTGGCTAAAACACCCGCCCCAGTATTTTTTAAAACTCTGTCAGGATGACAGTACACATATTAATATAAAACAAATAAATAAAAACAATATAACTCAAAAAGTAAAATCTTGTTGTACACTGACCACCCTACTTGGCCAGGCAGCACTATTGCACTGTAAAATAGTTCTGGATGTCAGATCCCTCAACACTGTAAGACTCCCAGTAGAACGTATTGCCCCTGTTATTTAGATCTGTTGAATATCCCTAGTTCTAAAATTTCAGAGTGGAAAATAGATCTAGGGTACGGTGTATCCAATCTCCAGAGTCTTTTACAGACAACCAGATAGAAAGTTTGACCAAAGCAAATTTCTATTTACTTTGGAGATTACTGATCAAGTCTAATAATTTCTCTGTTCACACTGCTTAAATATATACATAAAAAACATAGAGAGCCATGCATGCTGACAGCTTCAAGACAGACCTCAACGTAATCAACAGGTTCAAACAGTTGGTGTAAACCCTAACTGCAGAATTGTTCTGTTCTATGTACAAACATTTCAGAAGCTTCATGTAGAAATACCCTGTCCAAATTAACAAACCTGTACCCTTCAACATATTGCCTAGCCTTGAACCTCTAGTTTGGCCAATCCCACAGCTGCACATTCTCTAAGCTGCATATTACACTATCCCCGTCTCCACTGCAGCATTTGATGGAGAGGATAGTATTTGGTATTTGAGAAGTCTTGGATATATCAAAGCTTGTAGCACGTAATGGCATGACAAGCAGTAAGTTCATTAACAGTTGTGGTCAAAGGGTTTTTTGTTACCACCCATCATTTCCATGGTGGCACTTATGTCAGTTCTCTATTCCCAAATTTCTTCTATTCACAAGCCCTTATCCTAGTGGAAGACTACAGGCATCCCAACATCTGTTCAAGGGAAAACACAGCAGGATATAAGCAATATAGAAGGTTCCTAGACTGCATTGATGATAGTGTATTTTTCCAGTGAGTAGAGGAGCTAAAAAAGGGAGATACTACACTGGACCTTGTTCTCACCAAAGAAGAATGGCTTTTGCCCTCATGAAGTTCAAGAAATTCAAGTGTAAGGTCCTACACCTGATTCCGGACAATGTCAAGCACAAGTACAGGGTGGTGGACAATAGATTAAGAATAGCTCTAGGGAGAAAGACTTGGGGTGTTGGTTGACTAGAAGCTCAACATGACCCAAAAATATGTGATTGCATCCCAGAAAACCAACCATATCCTGGGTTTCATCAAAAGAAGTGCGACCAGCAGTGCAAAGGAGAAGATTTTTCCCCTCTGCTTTCATGAGACCCCACCAGGAGCACTGCATCTAGCTCTGGGACATCCAGCATAAGAAGAATGTGGAAGTGCTGAAATAAGTCCAGAGGAAATCCACAAAGAACGTCAATGAGCTGGAGCACCTCTCCTATGAACACAGGTTGGTACAGTTGTAGTTGTTCAGCCTGGAGAAGAAAAGGCTCTGTCAGCTTTTCAGTACCTAAAGGGGCATACATGAGAGTTGGAGAGGGACTTTCTAGAAGTGTATGTAGTAATAAAACTAGGGGTAATGGCCTTAAACAGAAAGAGGATAGATTTAGACTAGATTGGAGGAAGAAATTATTCACTGTGAATGTGGTGAGACATTGGAAAAGGTTGCCTAGAGAAGCTGTGGACACTCCATCCCTCGAAGTGTTCAAGATCAAATTGAATGGTGATTTGAGCAAGCTGGTCTAGTGGAAGTTGTCTCTACCTATGGCAAGGGGTTTGAAACTATGTGGTCTTTAAGGTCCCTTACAATAAAACCAGTTTATAATTCAGTGTTTCTAACTACCAAGCCCACTTTTAATTTCTTCTGAAAAATATAATTGTTTTCAGGATTCCTTTGATGATTTTCCTGTACAAGCTCATAAGATGTTGTCTTCTTGTTCTCACTTTCCATTATATTTGACAGTGGTGCATGTGTTGTGCTACACAGCACAAAACACAAAGGTTTCCCCAGCAATTTTATATGGTTACTCTGGAAGTTTGGAGCTGAGGGTTTGAGGCCTCTAGGTCAGACTCCCACAAATGGTCTCCTCTTTGCAAGGCACAGGCATTCAGTAGTTTTTTCATGGGTGGCCTCACAGGAGTCATCCCTTGATCCACAGATATGTTCAGTTTTGTGTATGTCCCTTTACCCTCTTTAATGGCATGATTCCCCACTTAAGATTACCATCCCCAAAATGTGTTGAGAGTTATTTCAACCTTCTGAAGCCATGAGCCCAAACCATCTTTTGATTTGTTTGACCTTTCTATCCACATTTAAACTTATTTAAATATTTTAGATTAAATAATATTTTAGATGCATTTTTTACACTTAAATACATTTTTGCATTGATTTGTAGTACTAATGTGTATTAAATTTCTAGAAATCATTACTAAAATTTGCTCATTTTATGTATATTCATTTATATATATTGTATGTCCTTTTTATGCATACACTTACATACATTGATAGGTTTATGTTTCTAATATATATGTGACTATATATAATTAAACTAATATATATCCTGCATCTATTTATATACATGCATGTATGCATTTATAGATACATATTTATGAGGAATTTCTGAGCTTTCTGAAGCAACCATGTGATCACAGAATATTCGTAAATCACATATGACAAAATGACGTCACACTGTTGGGCTATGGGAGGGACTTGATGTACTTCTAGGATTCAGTTATCCTCCAATCATTGGGCATTCAGGGATCATATGAGGCAAATTGAGGCAGGTAATCCTGTCATGTGATGCAAAAGGGGCAGGGCTTCTAGGCCCAGGAAATTAGGTGGCTGTAAAGGGGGGATGGGGTTTCCACTTGGTATAGAAACATGGTGCATATAAGTAACTGTTTATCTTGCATGATGATTTCCCTTCAACAGCTGCTTTTTGGTAAATAGATTTTAAAATGTATTATATTGCTTCTCCAACTGGTCTGCATCTGTATATGCCTCCATTACACATCCTGAGGTTTTCTTCTGGTATCAACTCGTGTAATATTTTATACAAATATGAGAACTAACAATGCATGGAAATGGACAGCTTCCGAAGATCCTTTTAATGAAAAGGATACTTAAAAGTTCACTTTAAAGAATTTTTTAATCATCATTTCCTTTATCAAACATTTCTGCTGGTTTCTTACAATTCTCTTCCTGTCGTTTACCCAAGCTAGCAGATTTATTTTCTAACCAGTAATTTGTCCTGCTGTGACTGAAATATAACCCTATATCCTAACATTGCCGATTTCCGAAAGAAAATTTAATAAAGAAATATAAAATAAGGAGGTTCATGTGTTTAAATGTATTTTCTAAGGTAATATAAGTCGTTACATACAATATGAATTCACATGCAAAAGCTACCACACTAAAACTTTTATAACATCTATAGTTACTTTCTACTGTGATGAGAGGTTTGGGAACAGTGATGAGTTGGACCAATGAAGAAGCTTTCAGTTCTCTATGTTCTATAGATAATGATAAAATTTAATGAATGACTGTGTCTGAAAATGTTAACTTTTTTAGTTTTTGACTTTTAAGTGTAACCAACCACCTACAGTGTAATATGGAAGCTTGTGTGAGATGCATAAACCCTTTTTACAATTCATAATCAGTTATATGCCTCTGCATTCAGACTGGAACAATGGCTCATTGAGAAACCACCTCTAGGTAGCCAACAGGTGCTTACAGCCAACAGGAAGTCTTAGCTTCCTGTACTTTAATTGAAGAATCTGAAAGGTATTTTCAGGTTGGCATGCAGTTATGCAATCCATTCTCCCTCTCATGAACTGAATGAATAGGTGACATTTCTTGTTCCCAGGTAGCTCCAATTCTGCCAGTTCTCTCACCTCCCTAGAAACCTCTCTTTTCCAGCTCAGCAAAGGTTTTATCTGGTACTTTTTCCATTACATCAAAAAGAAATTATTTCTTGCTCTATGCGTTTGAGACAGTTTGAGAATTAATCAAACTGAGGATTCAGTTTCACATGAACCTATAATAAAACATAAAAATGAAACAAATACTCTCTCCCACCCTGTTAATATTTCTACGTGGTCTGGACAGATGCATAGCAATGTCCTGTTAGTCAAATTCTTTCTATTGACACTTTTTGCACCAGGAGTATACTATACAATTTTATATATGACTTCAGAAAGCCGACCCAGTTTTTTCATAGTAAATAGACCAGAAGTAACAGAATTTAGCACAGAATTCAGAAGAAACAGGTACTTAGTCGTTCTGGAAAAAAGTGCAGTGTCCTGAGAGCAGACTGAATACTACGTGAAACAGATATTTATGTCATGGAGACAATAACCAATCCTGAAATAGTAAGAGGAATGTTTTGATTGTCCAAGAGACAATTTGATGATGCCAAATGAACTCTGATGACATTTCCTTGTGCCAGATGTCTGTCATATATAGTGGAACAGCTAGTGAATTTCACTCTCTTAATTCAGTTTCAAGCAATGAGTTGTTAATTGCACACTCTGCATCCTGTGTTTTAAGTGAATGCCTGTGAAGGAAGATATAATGCAAATGTACTGAAAGAGATATGGATGACAATTTTTGGAGACTGGTTAGGGAAGTGTTTTCATGAGTTGGAGAGCTGAGAGGAAATGTTCTAAAGAACATTATCACTATGACACAAAACCCATACATTATAGTTCAAAACAAGCAGCTGTGTCTGCAGTAACATCTCACATTGTTTGCATTCTCAGAGGGTATATTGCCATTTTGAAATATCTGCAAATGCTGATCTGCCTCCAAAGAAGGGTAAAAACAGCAGGATACAGTAGTTACCTGCAGGTGTCAAGAACTGATAATCCTTTAAAACAGGTGATCATGCTTGGTGTAACAAAGAGTACCTTTGTTCATAGAACTAAAGCAAAGGTAACTACCTACTAAAAATACTGGGAAACTGATGGAATCACCTGTCTACAATTACACATCTTCTGAATATGCACCTTCTGAATATGTACCTTCTGAAGCCATTTGAGCTCTGTTGGCTCATCTTGCTTGTCTTCTAACTACCACTGTCAGAGGAAATGACTTCACATATGTTTTGTGTTCCAACTGCCAGCCCCAAATGGATAGTTCAGGTATTTGTCTAAATTGCCACTAGGTAGTTATGTTTAGATAAGTAAATTTAAGGAAAAAAAAAAAGGAAAATTGTTTTCAGACATTAAATGTTTTTACGTCTCCTGAACAACTTCATAAACTCAGTTATTGATCACAGCTGACACAGTACATAAATAAAGAGTTATTTTTAATAAATGTAGCTTCAAACAGATTTTATACAATAGGTGAGTCACAGAAAAAATCTATAGAAATTGAGCTTGAGAAATGAGTAAGGTATATTTCTGACTAAATTTTAATGGAGATAGATTAAGTCTGGTTTGGTGGGTTTTTTTCTTACTTCATGTATGTCTACTAGCTGTTATAACTGTGTAGTCCACTCTGGATATTGTTTACTTTACCTTAGCTAGAAATGAATTACTTTAAAGTAGATGAAGAACAGGAACTAATTTCTAACCTAGTAGTAGGGTCTATAAAATGAACTCTAACAATGTAAAATGAATCGTTACCTCTCTCTGTTTTTAGAATAATTGAATAAAACCAGAGTAAGTTAAAATAAAATATCTTGTATGATGATACAAGGTTATCTACCATAACCTACACCAACAGTGGAACCCTCTGTTCCTCCCTTCCTTCCTTCCTTCCTCTCCCTCTCTTTCTCTCGTCTCCCCCTCTTTCAATAATCTCTCTCTTCCCTTTCACTCTACCATTTTATCCAAAACTCCTTATACTAGGAGGTCAGGAACTAACATACCAATTTCCATGTGTGCAGTTTACTAAAAAAACTTTGTAAGCTTTTGCAGGCCCTCTGACTTCTGTAGTTTCTTATGACCTCAAGCAGCTACAAATCTTGGGTGCTCCCATCCCCTTAAGGATGGGATGTCACACACCCTGACAGGCACAGGCTCTGTCTGCCCCTCTTCTACAGCTAGATGCTTGAGCTCTTGAAGCTGCAGTCTCTCAGAAAAGAGCCATTCAACTTCTTTCTTTTCATCTTTGATGCTGCTCAGTCTGCTGACCTCTTCCTGCAGCTCTTTCATTTGGTAGCACAGCTTCTTGACAACTGTACAGCTGCTACAAGCTGTAAAACCATCTGGCCTAACCTCACTGAGATGTCCCAGGCACTCCCTGCAGCTTGAGATTTGTAGATCTGAATCCTCCTTATGAAAATTTGTCTGGGTCAAGCCTTGGATGTCACAGGGACAATAGCTGTAATGGCAGCTGGGAACCATCCAGTGTCACCTGTGACATGTTAGCACCATAACTAGGGACATGTCTGCTGTTTGGCACAGAGCTGCTGGCTCTGGGTTTGTGCCTTTCTGCACAAACTGCTGCATATGTTAGCTACCTCAGTTAGCTGCACACACACTGATATGCTGAACAGAACAGGAAGCATAGCACAACAACTCACCCTACAATGAGGTAGTCCTTATGTACTTATTTAAAAATTAAACACTTGAGCCCAGCTCATCATTCAAAGTGACTGACTTAAGTGCCTATCTTAACTTCTGGAGCAGTCTGTAGAGGATATTAAGAGATTCCAAAGGGTAGAACCAGATCTAAAACTGCATCTCAAAGATAACTAATGACATGCTAGGTACAGTGTTTTGGGGAATATTTTTCCTTCCTCCTTTCATGATTTCCTGATATCGTCCTCAAGGTAGTTCTCACATAGAAAAGCTGGTGTTTGATGTCTTTTTATATTTCTTTTAAAAGAAAGTAAAGGAATAGATGATGGCTACCTGAAATTACTGATCTCATTCACCATTACCTGAAAGGATGTTATTCTGCTCAAGGCAAAGGTGTTTTAGTTTTACATTTTTATCAAGCCAGTATTCGGTGAAAAATGCATATATTCTGCTACTAGGCAACTTAATTTCAGCAAACATCCTATGCAGTTTAAACAACAAAAACAAACAAACGAACAAGACAACTGAATAAATCTGCTTATTTCTCTAGGAAATAAACAAATTACATTCTTTGTTCTGTAATGATTTCATCTGAATTTGCAAAGGGTGCAACCAGCTAACATATCCTACCACACATAGTCTTGTAGTTTGGTAGTCTTGTTGGATAATACATTCTTCTGTGAATGATGTGGATTTCTTTTTCCTCTGGCTTACCAAAAGATGGGTACTACTGTACCTTTAACCAAAAGGGAAGGATTTTTCAGAGATAAATATTTCATACCACCATGTAATTCGGAGCATGGGGGACCACCACTGTCCAAGCCGGATCAGGGAAGACTGCCCTTGGGGTCTCAGAACCTGCTGGAAATGTGGGTCCTTGGAGTGGAGCATCCCAGGAACTTGGAAGACAGGAGGTAAAAGACCAGAGCAGACATGAGCTCCTCTCTCTGTACCTGGTCTTTGCTTACAGAAGCACTGCGACTCTCAGAGTGTTTCCCGGAGTAGCTGCCCTGCCTCAGCAGCTATTTCAAAAATGGCCTGGAGTCACTGCTGCCTCAGTCAGGGGGCCGCTGAGCAAGGGAATCTGCTAATTGATGACAACAGCCAGGGTTTTTTTGTGGTTTTGTTTGGTTGGTTGATTTGGTTTATCTGTTTGTTTCAACAAGAGTTAAAATGAATTTTTCTCCTTTGGTATGAAAAGCAAGGAGAAGGGATAGAACTGGTGTCAAAGAAGAAAGTATTAACATAGATATTTAAATTGATCATATTGTGGTTAACTGTTTCAGGCAGAAATAAACGTATCTGTAATAGTACTTTTAATCTTTAGCTTTTTTATATTACTCATTAAAAGTGTAAGTATCACAAAGAGAGCATAGTACTTGCTCTTTTCTCTAAATCACACAAATTTTGCCTCTGAGAATTCCTGTACTGTGCAAGTCAAAGTTTCTTAATTTTAGTCTGAGGACTCTGTTTTATACATAAGATGTGGTAGAGCAGAGTATAAAACAAAAATCTGCAAGCTATAAAAATAACTGACTTGTATGCACAATACCCCAAATATTCAATAAGTGATACTGAGAAAAATTTACAGATACGTGTATGTTCAAAATTTCTATTTATTTTTCATAGATACTTAGGATTATAGAAAAATTAAGGTCAAAGATAACTCTGAATATCATCCTAACCACTATTCAGAAGTTGAGTCTTGACTACCTCAAGGGTGGAGATTCTTCAACCCTACAAGACAAGCTTTTCCAATGCTAGACCGCTATTGTGGTAATTTTCTTCCCTATTATGTGGTGGGAATTTTCATTGTTCCACCTTGTGTCTGTTGACACTCATCCTATCACTGTGCATCTCTCTTGACAACAAAAAAAAAGACAAAGACAATGATTGCCTCATCTGTGTTCTTTGTCACTATCCCCCTGCCACAACCATTAGGCACAAAGGTCCTTTAAACTCCTCACCTGTTTTAATAGGGGGAAAGAAGTAATATAATCTCTTTTATTATAAATAACAACAACCAAACAAAAAAAACCAAACCAAAAAACCAACCAACCAAAAAAAAAAAACCAAAACCAAAAACTATCATAAAGACCCCAGACTAGAGCTGACAGCACAACACAAACAAAATCAACATAGAAGAGAACTTCACATCTTTTTGGCAAACATGTAAAAAGCTGGAGTAAGGGAAATAAAAATCTGAAGGACTAAACATATAATCCTTTTTCAAAGATTCTTTTTCAAATTAGTTTTGTCCTACATGTGAAAAACTCACCTGAATAAGGTTGCTAACTAGAACACATTTGAAAGTCATGTTTTTAGCTAGACCTAGTCAGTTCTAGTGCTGCTGGAATTTAAGGGTGAATTTTTACAAGATGGCAGAACAAAGAATAACTGTGAAGGTGAGAAATACAGTTTCAAGGTTTATTTGTGATATTCCTATTAGGTAAGATGACAATGAGTTCAATGTGAATGCTCATAAACATGGAATGATAATGTTTCAGTAAGGCTAGTGATTCAACCTTAAGTTCCTTTCTACACAGTTTGACTCATCTGTGCAGTTTATTCCTAGTAAGACAATATTGTTTGTCCTTAGCTAAGGCCTCACAAGAGATTTAGGTGAGGTAGACTCAGATAAAACTATGGAGTGAATTAACAATTAAGCAGTATGGTTAATGGTTCAAGAGTCCAGTGCTTCATCTCACTCCCAGAATCTCTTATCTTGTTATACAGGCTTTGTAAGACCATTTATACAAATAACTGCTTACCATTGCACATTTGATTGCAGTCATAGACCACTACCATCATTCAGCCTGAACACTACAAAATGTTTCAGTGCTCGGAAATCCTGAAAAAGAGCCCAATGTCTAGAACTGTTATTTACCCTTCAGTGAAGTGAAGCCAGTGATGTCAGTGAAGCCAGATGAAGCCAAAAGAGTTTTTTTCCTGCAGATGAAATTGGTAAGATCTTATGGAACAAGATTTAGTTGAGAAATCTTATTTAAAATTCAAGTAAGAAAGGCCTTCAAGATCAAGCCCTATATCAACATTAGATTTGGTCTAGTCACTGTGACAATAGAAGAAAGATTTTATCCTGTTTTGTGCAACTCTGGTGAAGGACTGGAAAAATATACACAGGTATGATTTCCCTGACTGAAAATGCCTAAATCAACTGTATTGTTTCTTTCATTCACCTTTCAAAGAAATATTAGTTTGCAGCGCTCTTTTAGTTGTTATTAAAGTCCTTTACTTGCAAGACACAATAAAAGAGCACAAACTGTATAAGGAATACTCAATCATCAAATCTTTTCTGCTTGAGTTTGTAAAACAGGATTTGTTACCAGTGGAAGAGTAATAGAAAAATTTCAACCATACTTTTAGAATTTCAGGTCTGTTACGTGCTACATCTTAAGTACTGAATTAGCTCCTAGATAGAACACTTTTATTTTTTAAAGCTCATTAATACAAATACCCTAAATGTTAAGAAAAATAATGAGACATCACTGGTCTGTTAACTGGGCCACTTTAAATTTTGGTGTTCATTACAATTTTACCCTGTGTCCAATCCATATATTTTTATTGTCCATAACTTCTTCCTTTATGAGTCACTTATTTGACAAAATGAACTTCAAACTAATTAAATTATTAGATGTACAATTCTTTTTATATTAAAAGTCTTGTTGTTCAATTATTCAGTTTAATCAATTATTAATACACCTGCAAAGAAATGGATCTCTTGACATCAAGTGATAACTAGAAATAAAAAAACCCCCTTAATTTCAATTATTAGCTACAGAACTTTATGTCTCTTTACTCCTTTTTAAGCTCTATGTATAGGATCCAATCTATTCAATTTCATTACCTAAGATGCACTTAGTTTTTATGCTCCCAGTGAAAGAGCTAAACAAAGAAAATATTTCATTTAAGTTGAATGGTTGCCACATCATGTGTCAGACAATGTTTACAACCTTGTTACTCAATACCTTCGCTAACCACTGCTTCTAAAATGACAAATGTGAAATAGATTTTAATTTTTTTTTTTTTTTACTTACTATTTTCCCTCTATTGCTCATCTACATAACCAGACAATGAAATGACAGAGTATCATAGAAATATAGAGACATTTAAACTATGACATAGGATGTTATGGTGAATCCTAACATGTGGCAACTCTGAAAAACAGCAATATAAGGAATAACAGGCTGCTGCAGATAACGAGGTAAGAGTGATGCATACACAAAGGGCTGACTCTGACCCAGAGTTCCATTAATAAGACACCAATATAAAATACAGCAGGAAACCACACAAAACAAAAGCAGTAGCTTAGCAGAGTTGCTGAACAAGATAGAAATTACCAGGGCAATCAAATCATAAACACCAAATAAGGTTATAAAGTCTGCTAAACCATGGTCAGAAGAAAAAAGTAAATAGAAGTGAGTTGTTTATTTGAAAAGCAATGAGGGTGGTAAAGGATAAGAACTTCAAAAGGAAAAAGAGAAGTAAAAGGTGAAGTAAACCAATGTTTGGATCTGTTCAGAATACCTGTGGAACAGCTTTCTACCTAACCATATCAGACTGAAGAAAGAAAATAAATCTATTTTATGTTATTTTCTCCAGCAAAACTTATACCTGGATGTCCTGTGTAGGCAGGGAAGTGCCAGCCTGGATGCTCTCCCTAACACTGTGAGGAGTCATCTACAGGAAGTCATGTGAACATCCTTAGTGCAAAGAACAGCAGCCTTAAATTATTTGAATTTCATGAATAATAAAATATATCACAGACCACTCTACTAATTAATCACCTTTTTATTTAAAAAAAAAAAAACAAACTAAAGTGATTTACTGCTGAACAACTACAAAACAACTTTAAAATTCATATAAATAATGGATCAGCAGAAATTAGTTCATTCTACCTGCTGAGAGTTCTCTTTGACAGAGATTCCAGCACTTCACACTAGACAAATATTAATTTGTGCATTTAGGTATTTGTAAAGTATCTGAAACATTACAGTAGTTACACCCAAGTGTCACTGTTCCTCACCCTGATCTGCCAATTTGTTTTCCTATCTTGACCTCAGGTCTGCCTTGTTAGTTCATACTTCTGTGGTGATCTGGACCCCTGACTGAATCTGGTTATTCTTCCATCAGCCAAATGAGTAAACATCTGTAATCTTCTGAAAACATGTAACCAAATCCTGCAAATAATCCAGTACGCAGTGAGTACGAAAGTTCTTTGTAAATTAGTCATAATTAGCATGAGATAAATTAAAAGTACTTGCAAAACGGAAAACTGGGGCCTCAAAAATTATTTAGAATATTCATTGACTTCAAAGTAGTAGAACTACACTATTTGTAAATTGTTCTAATTTTACTGTTTGAATTTTTTCTGTTTCAGACCTAAAGAAACATTGGTAGTTTGAAGGCTTACTTATTTTTGCACCTGAATGACAGAAATTGCTTCTCCCTTTAAATAATTTTACTTGAATAATTACTAGCAGATATTTATACATTCTACTTGCAAATTTTTCCTATATAGATAATTTGTAACTTCTCTAAGCAGTATCCACAGCCTTCATTGTTCTTGTAACTGTATGCTTTTCTTAATGTCTAATTACAGTTCATAACTGACATGGAAAACAATATAATCTACATAATGTTCAGCTGTGTATCTTCCAGACTGCCTGACAACAGCTCGGTCCTAGCAAGACTAATGGAGAAGAGTCACTGGAGTATATTACTGTGACAGTCCTTCTTCCTTCTATTGTTAGGCACACCACAGTAAATAATAAGTAATATCACTGTTTATAAAACTAAGTTATGAACCACTTCCTCACAGAATGCCTGTTGCCTAGATGCCATAAACATCAATAAGAGTATATTTTCTGGAATGATTTTTTTGCATATTTTACCCAGTGATTCAAACTTATGAATCATTGCGTATGGAACAAAATAATGGTAGATTGATCTGATGACATTTTTGAAATTATATTCACCACCATGAGTTTACTGAAGCTGTATATTCTACAAAGGAAGGTAATTTGACAGCAAGAAAAGTATTTATTCATAGCAAACTTACCTTATTTCCACAGGCTGTGGGAGTTGATTACCTTCAGCAAATAAAAACTGATTCTTCTGAAACACTGAAGCCATTGTTCACAGAATATAAGTTGTACGTGTCACTGCTACCTTAGAATTGTCCTGGATCAAGAGCATCAATAGAAACTAACACATGAAGTCAGCATGAATTGAGTATGTGAACTTGTGTTTTGACCAAGATTAAATATATAGTTTAAAAAGTGTTATTACTAATAATATCTGTCAAAATATTGCTGCTTTCCCTATTTTTTATATACATTATGGAGACATAAAACTGAGTCAAAACTCAAAAAGCAGTATAGCTGATAAAACTTCCATTTAAAATTCTGCCAGGGTTTCTCCTCAGCCCAGTGATAAGACACAGACTCTGTTTTGATTTTACTTTTTCTTTGGTAAACAAATTTTAAAGAGCTTTACTTGACACTCTTAGGTGTATTATGGATACATCATTATGTATATAGCCTTCTAAAAATATCAGGCACATAAAAGCATGTATTGTCGTTTCTTCTAACAACCTAACCTTTAAGCATTCGCCTGAGTGCTCTTATCATCTGCTTAAGACTTTTCATTTTTCAGCTGTGTAGTTTTACACTGAGAAGTGGTTCTTAAAAATCTTTTTATTCCATTGCAATTGTATTGGTTAGCATAGATAGTAAAAAAAAAATTAAAATACCTCTTCAATTTTAAAGAGCATACTGACCAGATATTTTCTTTGTTTGAGAAACATTTATTTGAAAACAGTGCTTATTAAAAAGTTTAATTTTTTTTCCTGTTTTTTACACAACAATAAGCTGATTCAGTTACTATGAATTTATTAAGAAGGACTTTTTTCCTCACAGAGAGAACAAAATTATTCTTTTTATATGTGTTGCTATTATATTCTAGCATTTTTCTGGTCACATACACTCTTGTCTATAAATGAGCATATTTAAAGAAACTAAACTACTTGAGAATGTGTGCATTGACTGTAAAGAAAAGTATTCTTTATATTTTTGTGGTATGCTGAAATTATTTGACTTATAGCTTATTAATTTATATTTTGTATTTTATCATTAAAAAACTTAAATACATTACTTGTGAGTCTATGACTAACATAAGCTTTCCTAGATCTGGTGTTTACTCTGAGAGCAACATCTGTATTAATAACAAAAAAGAGGCCAGAGCATACTCTTTGACTCTAAAGTGAAATGGCTTATCTTGGCATAAGTATCTATTATAAGAAAACAACATATACAAAACAAAGGCTTTGTCCAAAGTGAATGTTAGTTGACATTCACCCTATCACAGATCACATCCTACACTGCCTCTCAAGCACATCACACCTGCCATGCTCTCATTTCACCTACTTCGTTCCCAGAAGGTCTTCAAGCACAAAGACATACACCACATATCATACACCAAGTAAAACTCAGCACACGGTTTAAGTCAGCACATTCCCGCTGATATCTCACACCCAAATCTGTTGTCACCACTACAGTTCTTGGTTATTTCTGTCCCCAGTGCTGCCAGCACAACTCTATCTTATGTACTTTTTTCATTACTAACTAATCACCTAAATGTCCTCCATTCTCTGTACCAACAAATTTGATATTTATATAAGTATAACCCTTAAGTTTTACTATAAAATAAACTGTATGTGGAAGAAAATTTGCAAGGCAGATCAGTAAAAATAAACAACAATCAAACAACAAACTATTCAACTAATCAGTCAGTAGGACTAGAAGGACCTTAATAACATTTACAAAATGACTGATTTATGAGCTCCAAAGTGTCTCTGATCATCATCAGGATGAAACTTATGACTGTGCTAGTATGGTACTAGGAGGGAAGTTGTGGAGTTGAAGTAAGAGAGACAGGACTGGTTCTTTCTTTTTGTTCTGCTGGGTATAAGGCGACTTCTATTCCTCTTCCCAAGGTCCAGTCTGTGGTGAGACTGATCACAAATCCACAATCACTACATACTGTCTTTACAAACACGCCTAGCTACCAGCAGGCTAGGGAGGGCAAGCAGGGGAGCTGAGACTTTATCAGCACCGTATACCCCGTCACACAGTTCTTACATAAACATAAGAAATACAAATGTCCTGACCCTATTCTAACCACCTATTCTGTCTCAAAGTTTGCTGAGAAGATGGTACACACACACACAGATGTGTACACACATAACAAGTCTGTCTCATATCTAGTTCACTTATGGTTTCACCAGTAACTGACCCTATCGTGCTATTTACTGTTAAGTTCAGCTTTAGGCTGTTCACACAGTTGTTAAGTTCAACTTTACTCTGTCACACAGAGAGCATATGTAGGAAGTAAGAAGGTAGTTTAAAGAGAACATAGAACAGGCTGTGGTGATCAGATGCAGGGCTCGGTAAGGCATGTGTACTTGCAAATTCCTTTCTTAAGTACTACTGGCCCATTTTAGCCTTCAGTTTACCATTCTTATTCCTATGTGATTTACCTTAATCCCTCTTTTGAGCCTTCCTCTAAACATCACATAATAATATTTGTGTCTCTTTTCACTCAAAACATCTCAGAAGAAGTTTTATGCAATCTCTCAAACTCCTTCAAATGTCTCATAAAGAGGTTTTTTTTTCCTTTTTTATGGGACCTATGGTAATTTTGGTAATGGTTACAAAGTTCTGTCTGAACAACTCCACGGTTACCCTTGAGTGATTCCTTTAGTGGCCCTTCAACCTAAGGTATGTGGTCCTTTTTATTGTCTCTGTTTTTTTTTTCCTGTTCATAGGTGTTTGTGAGTTTGGTTTATTGCTTTTCTTATCCTTAAGGAGATAGCCTAATAAATCAAGTGTTCCTACAGTCCACATATCCTTAGATTTTAGTATTTGTACAAAAGTAAGATGTTCTGATATAGTGTTGGACATGATAGTCTATCACAGAGACTGTTGCAGAGACCAGTTTTGTGAGACTGATAAATAGATCAAGAAAAAACATGCAGAAGACCAAATCTGATGAAAAAAGAGTACAAATAACAAGGATCAAGTGCCTAGACATATGACTGGAAGTATTTGTGACACCAGCATATAGGTATCCAAAGACTCAAGAACACCATCCAGTCCAGAAAGTGTCAAATTCTTTGTTATGGTCCTGACCATCTTCCCCTCTCTAAGCTGAAGAAAGATAGACTATAAGAATATTTAGAAGCTGAGAGCATCTGTTCATAACACCCCTTAACAAAGATTGATCTTCAAAAATGTTTCAGGTAACATCAGGAGGAAAGATATTTTCAAGATACCAGCTCTCATTTCTGAATAAATATGTTCATACAACAACCTTGATATTCTCAGTCTTGAGTGTGTTATTTATCTTAATTTTAGCCATCCTTATCCACGTTTGAGCTGCTTACACTAGTAGGAACTTAGGATGAATTGCAGATATAAGTGTCCATAATGTAGTTACAAACATTCAGATAAATCATATCTGTTCTATTTCTGTGACATGGATCACTCACTGATTCATATCTAACACATACCCTGCTTCTATCTTATATGTTGACATTGATTTTCCTCTTAGACCATAGTTGTCTTTATATTGAAAGTTATAGATCTCAGATATTTTCCTTGTATTTTAAATATTTTGAAGTCTGAATCTGTCCCCTGGTGGTATTCATTGTGTGATACAAATTGATTAAAAACATTAAGACAGACAAGGAATTTAAAAAATGTTTGACTCTTCAATCCAAAAATGTTTCCAGCTAGCCTAATCTGTTGTAATCTGAATATATGACAAACACGTTCTCTATATTATTATTCAGAAAATTAATAAAGCAGTCGAACGGTGCTCAATGTGAGAGAAATCCTTGCTGTAAACTTGCTAGACTACTTGTGTCTTCCCAAACTGACAACAAATAATTCCATAACTACTCTTGGACTATTTCTTTGACTGTTTCTGTTCCTGTGTTTAGTTTTACATCTCTAAAGTAATTACCTAGCTTCTTATTTCCTAATGCTTATGAGAATGTCAAGTGAAGTTATCTCAAAATTCTCTACCAGTCTTCTTAAATCAGACTAAATTCACGAGTCAGTGGGGTGCTTTAGAAATAACATTGTTGTGTATTGTAAACTGGTGTTTTTCCTCTGATATTTTGTAACTGAAAAATCCATACTTGTTTTTAAATACAGGTTTTATACCATGTTGTAATTAGAGATCAGTTAATAGTGTTGGGTAAACTAGGGAGATTCTCAATACATTAAAAATTATTTACCATTCATTATTTTTCCATTTATTATGTGGCACAAATTGTTTATCAGGAGTTTTTGAATGCAAGAAGTGCAAGTGAAAGCAGCTTGAAAATGTTATGCAATTTTCAACTTAAGATGTCCACATTTTTATTAGCATTTTAATACTTTAGTATTCTTCCCAAGTAGTTAGCGTTTAATGAAGCAAACAACTCAAAATCACTTCATAATCTCTGAAAAAATTATTTTTACTGTTCATTTTCTGACTTTTTTCCTGACCTCTTTTTTTAAAGATATTGAAAATATTTTAATAAATAAACAGTCTTCAAAACATGTTTCAACATCAAAGACTGACAATTTTGTACAATACATAAGGGAGATATGGTCTGGGAAAATACCTCAAGATTTTTGCCTCATCTCAGGAAAAGTTTCCTGTTGAGTTAAAGGTAAAGTAATCCATTTTCACCCTTATTATATCTCCTATTGCAAACAAAATACACTGGTTTATGCTCATATTAGTCTGACTGAATGATAGAAATATTGCATAATACTGCTAAGGGTACCTAGTTAATAGAGGGTAATGGAGCAGAAAATATGTTCATTACTGAAAAGGTGGAGAAGAGATGCTTTTATATTGTTAACCTAGCAAATCCCAAATGACTTAAAGTTATTTGTCTGTAGAGTTCAGGAAATGTTATTAGGATATTGGCATGGTACAATGACTCACTCAAAAATTCCCTTTCTCATTTTATTTCTCTTAAGTTAAAGTTAAGGACTTAAAGTTTTAGAATCATTACATTTTGCCTTTCCTTCTGTGACGATTTCTACCATTCCACTCTAGGGTAAGACTTAAAACTCCAGCTTCTAATGAAAACCTGAATACAAATATTTTTAGTCTTGTTTTAGAGTTGGCATTTATTACAATTACAATCAAATTTAAAAAAAAGCAATAGTAAAAACTAAGTTTTATTGCATACCAGAAAAAATATATTTCAGATTTTTTTCTATTATATAAAATTTTTGTTCTTATATCACATTTTCTACCTGTATCTTTCATAATAAAAATAAATTAACTTCCTCAATCTGGCAAACATAAAAGTTTGGCTTCTTTTTTGTATGTATAAAGGTAGAAAAACTTTTATTGGGTTAACTGCTAAAACTGAGGAGAAATAAACCCCTCATCTTTATGAAAGAGTAATTAAGCATGAGATATAATCTTGTTATATAGTACATGAAAAAATGCAATTTGGTGAGTTTCTGAAGTCTAATTTCTGCCCTCATTGACTTAAATTTGAATAGGAATTGGCTCTAAAAGCTTTTTCACTGTAGACCATTTTATGCAAGTAATGCTAAAAGTCAGAGGCAGCAGTTTTTTATACAATCCTTTCTTAATCACTTTACATTAATCTTCTTTAAATGACTGTGGCAAGATGCTTGCAAATGTCTCCAACCAAGATGTATCAACTAACAGGGTAGGGCAAGTGAAATTACCAGTAAATGGTGCTTTATCTATGCTACTCCTGATAACATTGAAGTGCTCATAGTGGTCATATGGTGTTCCACATTCAACAGCCCATAGATAACATTAAAAATAAAGATTAGGCACAGGGTTTTGTTCATAGCTTACTTATAATGAAAATATTATTATATTACATTATTACAATTATTAATCTGAAAAGTATTCATTCTTGTAAAGGGAATAAGTGTATAAATAGAATATATGGGTGGGTTAGCAATGATATTGGTAATATTGACTTTAATTTTTTTTCTCAACATTTGGTTATGGCTGCATTGCATCCATCCTTGCACCTTAGCTCTGAGTTTGGAGCCCTTTTACCCTCGATCTACTCTTAAGTCATTGAAGTAATGTGCTGTATCTCTGTCTGCAGGGTTAAGAAAGATCAGATTTAGGTGGTCTGACAAGACCTTCAGAATTTTATGTGTTTGAAGGACATAAACATAGTATGTAATGAGCAAACAAACATATTAGACCTCTATGTTACCTTCATAAACTAGTAAATTCAACAATCAATGCAAAAGAACTAATACATTGCAAATGGTAAATGGAGTTTCCTGGAGACTAACTTCCTTGTGTGCAAAAATCTTTCAGTTTCTAATCACTTTATATTTGGACTTTTAGATGTTATTAAAATGAAAAAAATTAAAATCGTGTATTTTTCAAGGCTTCAGAGGAGTTTCCTATTTTTGGTATCAATGTTCTCTTTTCTTATAGGATTTAATCAACTTTGTTTTCTGATGTGCTGTGTTAGTAATTTTCCATATTTTAGATGACATAAAAATAAGGACTGAAAACCACAATGGGCCTTTGCTTAAGCTCTGGGAGTTTAAAACAGTAACAGTTGCCCATTTTGAGACTTTTCTTGAGACAAAATTGATATTTGCAAAACAATAAAGCCAGAAGAGACTTAAAAAATTTAGGAAAAAAGGTATAGGAATAGTCCATAATATTTTCCAGTCAAGTGACACTTTATTTAGTGACATTAAATTACCGAATAAGAAGTAAAATGTTTCTAGGTTATTGTAGGATACATGTTTGCAGATTTTGTCTGCTTTCAGTCGATGTTAAAAAAATTTCTAAATTTTCTCATGGTTCTTGTTGTCTATTTTGAAATATTGTTCCTGACATCAAGATAGAAAAAGCCTCACTTTCTACAGAAATTGGTCTAAACTGAAATTATAGGTAAAATAGTTTTCATTTGAATTTTATAGTATTGTATTCTCAAGGATTTAAAAAAAAACCTCCTTAGGATCCAGGATTCCTTTACAAATTCAGTAATTTCATAATGCAGAATATTCATACTTTGTACTGTTCAAATTCTGGGTCTTTTAATTATTTTAGAATTTTTCACCCTAAGATCTCCTAACTCTTCCTTTTTTTTTTTTCCTATTAAAAAGACAAAAGTGAAATACGAAAAAATGTACAGAAAAATATTATAATTTTTGTATAATCTTGAGGCTTACTGAAAATTTCCTGGAATTCATGATGTTAGGGTTTTTTCTAGAAAGACTTACTCTTCAACACCAGAACAAAGTACCATGTTTCAAAGTCTTCCTAATATTGATTCACATCATTCAACTGAAACCTTAAAAATAAATTTTCATTTATCCACTAGTTTTTCAAAGATGAATGTAATTAGAAATTCTGTCTGAAAAAATAAATGGTGTAGACACTCAATTTTAGCAGGTATAAGACAGATAAGATGTCTAGAGTTATTTCACATTTCTTAACATATTTTTGTTCAGCAAATAGAAAAAAAAAAAATTGAAAATTCAAACAGTGAATTGGTACTTCAGTTTTTGTAAAGATCTCTGAATTGCAGAGAAAAGCCAGGTGAAAACCTTTCTCTACTCCAGAAAAAGAAATCTGTATGAATTTACTTTCTTTGCAGTAGGGAAAGACCTAATTATGAATGAGACCAACTTAGACCTGAAAGGAACTAACTCCAACTGGACACAAGAAAGACCATTCTCAAAACTTTAAGGCTAAATATCTGATTTAACTGAGCATGTGTAATAATAACTTCATTTTCCTAAACTCTCTTAATGTGCTTGTGTGAGAGAGAAAGACATCCATGCATCTGACTGCTACATTTACTGCAATACCAGCAGTCAAGGTTCAGTTTTTGTTATTCAATGAGTGGTAATCTGTCTCATTTTTCTATGCCTGTCAAATAATTTGCATGAATTTCCAGCCTTGATGGAACTTATCCCTTGAGTGTTTTTTAACTTTTTTTTCCTTTTTCTTCTGGATTCAGGGAAGTACAAACAATGTACAAAACAAAATTTGTTTTGTTCTCTTTAAATAAGCATTTGGTGACTACGCCATGGAACTTTCGTTAGAATCCCTCTACTACCACCATCTATAAGCAATTAGGAAAGAGAAAAGAGTCACAACTCTCTCTTGTCAGTCCTGCAGGCTTAAACAGACAGGAAAAGTGATTATTACTATAAGTGGAAGTAGTAGACAAAGAATACACAGGACAGTCTTACCCTTCAAAGAATACTTATGGGACTTTTATGCCTCTCCAAAATCTGAAACCCAAAACCCAAACAATTTTCATGCCACTGTGACCCTTGCAGCTTCTTATCACACACAAAAACCCCCCAAACCAAACAAAAACAACACACACAAAGAAACGCAAAACTGAAATAAAAAAAATGAGAAACAAAACAAAACAAAACTGAAAACAACAAACAAACCCACCAAAAACAAACAAACAAAACCAAACAAAAAACCCCAACAAATTAGAAACATAAACAAAACCCACAGCTGATCCCTTTGTCCTGAATAAATTGCCTGCCCTGCAGGAATAAGAGCAGTTATGTCTTCAATCCTGAGGTTATACCAGATTTTGTGAAGGTGATAGTGAGTTCTCATCTAAGCATGGTCTGGGTTAAGGAAGCCATTCCTGGGGCTGAAGGTAAGGTTTTCTGGAAAACTTCTTCAATAAACATCTCCAAAGTTCCTAGTCACTCTAGAGGACCAGAAGATAGGCTGCACGAAGGGGTTTCATGGTTTTTAATTAATGTTAGTATTTATAAAGATGTTGAGATATGTCATGGATGGAGTTCTTCAGCCAGGAGCAGTCACACATTTCATGGTTCAAGATCACTAAATGGGTTGAATTCAAGTCTAATTTCAGCTTTCTACTCCATCACCTTTTGTTTCTTCTCCTTCCTTCTTGTGACAGATTTATCTCCTGGTATTTTGAAGGTGGAGGGATGCACTCTTTACTGAACTCAACAGCATCAACAACAGATATCTAGTGGTACAGAAGCAAATCTAGAGAGTTTTTGTCTAGGTAGGGTAAACTACTTCCCTGTGAAGAATGATAGCTGTGCAGTGTTTTTCCAGAATTAAATCCATTTCCGGATATAATTTCAGGTCCTTCATGAACTGTTCATCTGCAATTCTAAATTACTCAAGATTTCTGATGCTATCAGCAGTTCACCAGCTTTGTGTCTTAGGTTGCAATGTACTAATAGACAGGTTGTTCTATTTGCATTTATTTTAAATTATTTAATTTCAAACTGGACTAGTGTCTTTTTCTGATAGCTACTGAGTCTACTATGTACTGAAGTACAGGCATCTACTTTAAATTGCCTTAACTCTCTAAACCAAAGAATCTAAAGCTCCAATCACGCTGGATATTTTACAATTATATATTTACTTCTACACAGGTAGACCAAGGTGCTTGGTCTCTGAACCAGAAAAAAGACACAAGCTTACATGTATATATATATACATCTTTTTCATTGACAGTGTATACAGCTTTACAGAATATTGTTATGATGTAGCTAAAAATATCTAATTGTGATTTATCTTCGTATGTTGAGAAGTAGAAAAAAAAAGACTTGATAAATTTTGAATTAGTGAAGAAATTCTTAAATATTTATGTAAGAAGTTTGATAAATTGCCCTCCAGATATTGTCCATTTCTCTCTATTGACCACAAAGAAATACAGGCTAATTCTGATTTAGAAGTCTCCCTCACTGATGGGTGAATTAGGGGAGCTGAATCCCACCTCTCACCTACATTCTTTTGTGTGGCGTACAAATACATCCTACCAGACATACAAATAAAGAAAAAAAAATAAAAAGCAAAAATTAGAGACATTCAAGAACTAACAGCTTATTCAAAATATTTTTGCCTTGGATCTTAGGGGACCTTTTTTCAGCTTTATTTCAAAGCGTATATTAAGAGGCTGCATCCAGACATGTGCTCAGAGCAGATGCAGAATTCCTCTGCCTTTGTTCCAAATCAACCAGAAACGTATGCAACCCTATTAGTGTGTCATTGCTAATATACAATAATATGCTCTTAGATGCTGTTTTGTTTTTTTTTTTCCCCTTTGGATGCCACCTTCAGAACAAAGGTTGAGAACCAATATTCCTGAAAATCTGAGATGTAATTTTGAGGTCTTTTGAATTTATTATGGGTCTATATGTCTCATTTGCATTTAAAAAACTGTTCAGAAACCTACATACTTAAGAAAAATACTGATATTACTGATGAAATGGAGAGAAAAGTGCTGAATTGAAGAAAAAATGTAACATTCAAGATAAAATATATTATATACAAATTCAATTCCAGTCTTTAGTCCTGACATACTGCTAAAATTTTAATAATATATGCAAAAGAGAAATATAGCAAAAAAGCAGGAATTAAACTGTTAAAACAGCACATACTCAGATAAAAATATTTTTTTTAAAAAGAGAGAGAAAAGAAAAACAGAATGGGAAGTAGAAAACAAGGTGCAAAGGTTTTCATCACTAAATTTTGTGTTAAAGATAAGCTGAACAGATTCTTCATTCTGAATGTAGTCATAAAATAATACTTGAATAGTAAATTTTCTGTTAGATAAAATTACATGTGTCCTATGTAATGATAGTTTGCAAAAAACTTCATACAATCACATCTGAGAGCATCAAGGAATTCATTATTGTTTGTCAGATTTATGAAAATACCTGTAATATGAGAGTTCATTTTTTATTTGTCCTTTTCAGAATGGCACAGTGAATATAGATGCTAAAATACAAACATAAATAAAGTCTTTACTGTTAATAGACTGGTTACTGGAATTTAACATGATTAGGAAATACAAAAATCAAATAACATGTGAGTTTTGATTAATAGATGATACTGAATAGGGGTGTGGTGGGAAAGTCTCAAACCACCACAAAGGGCTTAATTTTTTTTTTGTTGTTTCTCTTTTCATTTTGTTTTCTTATAGCTGACTGAATAAATGTAGCATTTCAAGTGGAGTAATACACAAATAGACAGGTGCCATGAATCACTGTGCTAGCTTGCATCCTAGCCCCAGTGTCAGAGAAGTTATTTAAATTAGAATTCCACAGGAGTTCCCTAATCTCCATGATTTTAAATAATTCTGGCCCATTAGAGTCATTTGGGTATGGTTTTAGGAAAAAATATGTACACTTGTGGATTCTGGTAATTTTATGGAATATGGTGGATTTGGGAAGCAGCTTTGGGAATGTATGGAAGTACACATTCAAAATTTAAAAAGAAGGGAAACAAAGGGGAACTGAAAGAAAAGTGACTTATTAAATAATGAGTTAACACAGCCAAAATACTAAATTTATTTCCATATCATAGGTGAATAGGTTTACTGTGATATAAGGGTTTGGAAATATGGGAAGAGATTATTCGAGCTGTGTTTATATTTTGTCTTTCAACTAAATCTCCAGCTTCTGGAGTTTCCTTGACAATATTAGGAAGATTAGCTCATTAACTCTCTTAAACTGCAATATGAAGTATGATATCCTTCAGACTACTAAAATAGAATATAAAAAGAAAGCAAAACTAATAGTTCTGCGTCTTTGATTACAATATCCTGATTTTGGTGAGAAATGAGGAGAAGGGAAAGTTTGGGTTCTCGATGATAAACCCTAGCATATAGAATTGGCTTATTAACAATCTGTGTGTGTTTGTGTGTTTATCTTCCCTAATAATTCTGCTTACCTATTGCAAATTATTGCTAATGAAGAAGTGAGAAGAGAATTTTGTCTTTCATTAACGGATGGAGACAATAAAAAAGTACTTGAGTGCTTGCAATAAAGAAGCCAAGAATCATCACCCTCTCTGGGCTAAAAATTTGTGATGGATAAGGTGTCCAGATAAAATTTTGTGTATTTCATATTTTTGGCAATAAAAACTACAGAAGGTCAAAGCAATACTGCAATGGCTGGAAAGGAGGTAAGGGTACAACAAAAAATAGAAAAAAAAGGGGAAAGGGAAAATCTTTTTGGACATCAGCGGGTATCTTTGCATGTTGATTACAAAACAATTCATGTTCTTTCTCCTTTAGACATGTCATTTTAATTTAATATAGGTTAATTGAATCTTTTCTAAAAATTCTATTTAAAACAATTTCCACAATGCGGAATGAGAGGCTTTCTTTGTATATCTGTTTATGCTTACGTGTCTGTTAAAAAGGAGTCTATTCAATATTGGAGATGAATGATAGACATTCTTAGACATTCAATACATTAAGTAAAAGAAATGTAGTAAAATATGGAGTGGAATTGATATTTCTTTAAACTTACCATAATACCATAACTGAGTTTCTAGTACTACAAAATATTTCTGGTTCCTTCTTTAGACAGTAGAGTTCAGTGGACTGCAGTGACTTTCTTAGTGTCAATAATAGAGGTAATTTTATTCTTCTCAAACACTGTAAAGACAGTAGATACACAGGAAAGACTTTGAAGTATATTTCAGGTCACTGATTATTTCATACACCGTGACAATCTGGATTCTCAAACAATTTTCTCTGAGACCTGTCAAATTGCTACCAGTATGATTTTTCTTGCTGAGGCTGTGAATTAGATGACATATACAGATTTCCAAGTATTCACTAGCAACTACTGCAAATCTCAATGTTTAAATTAAAAGAATATTTTTAATTTCAGTTCTGAAGATGGTCCATAAAGTTCACTTCGAAATAACTGCTCCATTGAGTAAGATAGTGTAATGGTTATCAGTATTTTATTGCCATCTCACAGACAAATGGAGAATAAGAGGCTCCTTTTTCATAGTGAGAGGGGAAAGATGGAGCAAGAAAGGCCATGGAAAAACATTACAAAAAATATATGGAGGTCAAGAACCAGCATTGAGAAAGTGATGGTAGGAAAACCATGAATGGAAACACATAAATAGTCTCGTGTATCAGGGATGAAAGTAGGGCATAGATAAAACAAAAACCAGAATCTTTTGGAAGAAGGAAAAATCATAAAATGAAGACAAGGACAGCAGTATGTATTTAAGCCAGATCTAAGTAAAAAAATGAGAGAACTTGAACAGTATCATCTAATGCATTTCAGCAAGTCAAACCACGAGTTGATTCTGCAGAATATGTGGTATACACTTGTCTTCCATTTTTTTTTCTCCCCCCTAGTACATGATATTTTTTTGCAGCACAGAGGAAGCAAAAGTAGAGTTAGCATTCTTCAAGTATCTTTAAATAGGATAACTCAGGAGATATTTCTGTCTGTTCCTACAGATCCCTGCCTCAGGCAATAAAAGCCTTTGACATTGTCCCTCTTCTTAAAAGAGAGATTTTCCTACATATAATAACCTTGTTCAGTATGCTAATTTAATATATTTCAATATTTATGTCACAATTAGATGGTCTTTAATGAAGAAAATGTGACTAAGTAAACTGTTGCCTGCACTTTCAGATACTGAAGAAATGGAAAAGTGTTTACAGAACAGCTACTGATATCATGAAAACATTTAGAAACATATCCTAAAGACTCAAGAAGTTCAATTTTTGTAGCTTTCAAAATAGTATTTACAGAATTTGGTGATCATGTATAAATACTTACTAAAGGAAACCAAAAGTGTAGGAGATTCTACACTCTAACAACTAAATATAGCAAGATTCAATGGCTAGAAACTGAAGCTGAAAAAATCTAAACTATGAAAATATCAAAATCTTACAGTGAGAGTAAATAATAGTTGAACCAATAAAGACTGTAGTAAGGGTTTTTTTCAGTGTAAACTAGCATTTCAAAAGTCCCAGGGGGATGAAACATCATGTTGGTCCATGCCTTAAAAATACATCTCAGATTTATCAGACTGATTTATTAGAGACTTCTGATACATCAGTGATATCACAAAATTGATTCAAATTACAAACGTTAAAATAAAGCATTTAAACAAAATCAAGATCTTGTTCTTTCAGTTGAGATCCTGTTCTAATCAGTAGATACATTGCTACTTCACCTTTTGAAACACATTTTTCACTTTTTTTTTTTTTTTTTTGTTGAAGTTAGGACTCATTCTAACTTAGGAATTCCCAAATGATATTGGATGAAAGTTACACAGAGTTTATATATCATGATGTATATGAGTCACTTGAATACTGGGTATCCAAAAATTCATGGGTTTGAACTGGTTTTTAGCATAAAAACTCAACATTATTTCCAGCATCTTCTAGTGAGTGCACTAGAGTAAGTCAAGCACGTAGCAAAGTGGTATGTAAAACCCACAAAAAAAACCCCCAAACTAACAAACAACACCCCTGCCCCCCCAATCAATAACAGCAACAACAATTAAAAAAAACAACCAACCAAAAAACAACAACAAAAGAAACAAAAAAAATCTCAACACCCAAGCAAACGGATTCTTGCTTTACCCTAATGTTTCCTCTCCCACGGCTCGTAGGCACTTGTCAAGGTTTGTACCATGGCAGGAAAATATATTAGAGCAGTTCCATTCTTCCATCCTTGGTCCGTGGGTGGTAGGCAGAGAAAAAACAGATGAACTTGGTGCCATTTATTGCTGAAATAAAGGGATACTGACAACTTTGCAACATGGATAAATGTGTTGAGTTGTACCATTTCTAGATGCCTAGTTGTGCAATCTCTCTGCACCTATTTTCTTATAGGAGGCAGTATTGTATCAAAAACATATTTCTGTTCTTATCATAACATATTGCACCGGCTTGAGTTGTTTGCTAACCTTATGTCTTGTCTCCTCTCCACCTTTGTTCTTTTACGACTGCCTATTACCTTCTCTGAATTTCACTCCAATATCTGTCCTGCTTTTCAGTCCTTGTCAAAAGCAAGACTATTTCAAATATTTTATTACCAGAACTTTTTAAAACATGTGCAGTTGACTTCACAAAGAAATTTTCGCCTTTGTTACAAGAGATGCCATCTTACTTGAAACAACGTACTGGTCTTATTGTTCTTAAGGAAGAAGTTTGCATTTGGACCATTTCCTGATTTAACTTTCTTAATATTTGCAAAGAAACATCCACATTACAGTGTTGTCAACTCTGAGAGACTAAATTGCATGAATTTGTATGAATTGTATGAATTGCATCTTTCATTAGATAGATCTGAATGTCATATTCTCATGATAAATGAATTATGTGTACTCACCAGGTTAAGCAATATAAATATATATTATATAATATGTATTATATAATATGTATTATATACATACAATATATAATAGATATTAAGCAATATAAATTTAAAAATCCACATTTCTTTCTTATTATTTCTATAGATAAGAAAATTTCCTATGTCAATGCATGTTTTTGGTGGCCTGATTCAGAATATAAAAAGCAGATGGTGTTCAATACTTATAAATAGTATATAAATACGTTCATGAAGATCATTTTCAGACAACACAAATTTTATAGGTATTTTTTTCAGATTCGACTTCAGTAACAGCCAATTCAAGATTAAATATCATAAAACAATTGGCTTTTTTAAAGACATTTGTTCTCCTTATCCATCAGTGTTCCCCTAAAGATGTATTGCTGGAAGTTTGTAGGGTGTTTAGAGGCAAAAATGGGGTGATTAAAACCAGTGAAATTTCAAATCTCACTTTAGATTAAGTTATGATTAATTAAAGAAAAAGAGTCATTTTTGAGAATATTGAAAATAATTCCAGTTAACAAAAATAGTTTGGTTTTATAGCCTTATATCTTTCTGAGAAAAGGCAAACAGAATGTGTGTCCTTGGTGTAGGAAATGAGACAGAAAGGTTAAGTCATAGATAGATAGATATATCTATCTATCTATATCACTGGCTTTTTTTGCTTGTGAAACAGGTTAGAAAAATTGGATAAGGAACTATAGAATGTAAAAGGAATGCCAGTGCTTCTCTATTTAGTATGAATAAAATATCTCACCTTTTATTTTTGCTGTGCCATTTAAATTTTAATTTTCACCTTTCAATTTTTTTGAATTTTGTAAGAATTCCAAAAGAATAAATAGAAGTGTGTACAGATATATGATAAAGTCCTGAAGCATCAAATTGAACTTTCTGGCAGATAATAATTTCCCACACCTTTGCAATAAACAAATTGATATCTACTCTGAGTCAAAACTTTTTTGCTGCTAATTCTGGGTTTGATATTGTTACCAAATACCTTTGTCTAAGATGCAAAAGCAATAATGTCAGTGAAATCAGACTGTTAATAAATTGTTCATGACATAATTTTGATTTTCAAATGTGGCTATAACTGATCCTTTATCTTAACCTTTCAATTTAGTACAAACTAATGCAAGGAAAAATAAATATTAAATGTAAGATGAAGGTTCAAATGTGTCAATGAACAGAAAAAAGCTTACTGATGGAAAAACCACTTGTAAAACAAAAAGAAAAAGAGCTACTCTGTAATGAAAATCAACTACTTTAAAATGGGTTTGTTATGGTTGGGTAGTTGGTTCTAAAATCAGAGAAAAAGAACATATCACCAAAATTCATACATTTTTGAGCAGTTTTCCTCTGGACGCTACCAATCCATCTTTCTTATACACACGGTACTAGGTAAGAGTTATTGATTTGATGTATTTAATATATTCTGATTTTAATCAAATTAAAAGGGGGAAGAAACAGGTCAGTAAAAAATTTGATTTAATATTTCCATTAATTTACAGAACTAAAGAAGGAAAAAAGCAAAAGAACAATTCTTATTTTTTTTTTCTCTCTCTTTTTTTTTTTTTTTTTGGAAGAGGAGTAGGCAACAAAACCAATAAATCAATCAAAAAGAAAAAATAAACACCACAACAAAAAAAAAGGAGACCCAAACCCAATCAAAACTCCTAATCCCTTTAAAAACTAATTAAACCTAATATATTCATCAAAATATAAGGTATTACATAAGTTTGACCATATTTTGATCATCTTTATTTGTAAATCTAGTAGATAATTTGACCCAAAAGGAATGTGGATAATACTCCCTTTTTACTTTGTCATCAAAATACTGTTTATTTAGGAGGAGAACATTGTTTCTTCAGAAGGAGAAACTGAAAGAGATAGATTATTTAAAAATACACAAAACCCTTACTGTGCAACAGGTTTTTATGGACTAGTATTAAGTGTTCCTTTAGAATATGACCAAAAGTCCTAGAGTAATTAAAATCAAGATGAAATTAGATATACTCTTGCAGTTTATTACATATTTTCTGTCTTCAGACTTCCCCATAGTCAAATTCCATTCAATACATTTGTCAGCTTCCAAAGGTATAATAGGAGCATGAAGAAAAGAGATAGAATGAAAGATTAAACAAGGGCAAGAGTTTTGTTGGCTAAAAGTTGATCATAGATAATTATATTGTGTAGAATATTGACTAACCATATTGTCGACCCACGCATTTCCTTTGCTGGACTTATTTTACAACCAGAAAACTAACTTATTTAATTTCAGACCGTATTTGACAAGAAAAGGATCTTTTATACTTCCATTGCCAAAATACAATAAAATTGTTCAACAATTGCAGTCTTCTGGCTACCAGTATTCTGTAATGTGATAACACAGAAGAAGATGGATGAACATTTCAGTTGCTATTCAGAGCAGCAATATTTTTTCTCAGTTTTCAGTTAAATGTAAATGCAAAATATATTCTATTCAAATATTTTAAGAATCTGACTTGCCAACAAGAAAATCTGAATTAAATGGCCTTTAATTACAGAATGACATTATATACATTGAAATACTAACCTTTTTAAGTGGAACTGACTCAGAAAGTCAAACCCATGCATTTTGAATCCTGTTTATTGTCCTGAGTGTATGGACTCCTTTCTTTTTTTAGTAATCCAGGGCTCTTCTCCTTTCTGCAGTGCTTTCTTGAAAATCCAAAGATCTTTCCTGTTCAAACTAAAGATCAATAGTCTTTTTCAGTTTTATAGTATTCTAACAGAAAAAGACAGAGAGATCCCCAAAGAATATCCTTCCAGACTGTGCATTCCTTTGGGGAGCAATTATTTAGGCCTTAGACCTTTCAGTATAGTGTTTGATTGTTCCCCTACAATATTACTTGTAGTTCAGTGTTTCTGTATATGTTGTAACAGTACTGGTCAATTGTCACAATCCTAGCATTTTTTTTGTTATTTGAGGTAGACCAATATCTATTTCTAGTTTCAAATTTTGTAACTGCCTATAATACATGTATATTATTATGATACATATGATGATCATATTTTCATTATTTATGACTATTAATGACCACCTTTAGGAGCATTCAAAGCCCAAGAAATTAAACTGCAAATAATTGTATTTAAATACAGTTTGGAAACCCTTTCATTTCAGGGGTGGAGTAGCTCCCAGCTTCATAGTGAGACCTCATCATTCTAGTTGCCTCTGATATTGTGATTTCCATAGGAAATACACACAAATACACTGAAGCACAATACCTAAAAACTATGGCACTAACGTCTCTGACTGAACGTTACCTAAAACACCTAAACTAGGGAGTAGTAAAAAATGGGAGATAAACTGTGAATGCAATCATTGATAACAGAAGGGTAATTCAGAGCTGAAGTAATGCTTAACACTTCTGATTCACTAAATTTATGCTAATTTAGCTACTAAATTCCCATGAAATCCAAACGTATGTATCATAAATATACCATGGCATGATAGTTTACTGAAATATGTAAAAATTTCAGCAAATATCCATAAATGAGACAATGCAAATATAATCAAAAAGAACTGATATAGATTCTTTATTTCTTCATTATTTTTCAGAAAAAATAGAATAATGGAGAATAAACTGTGATTTTCAGACATGTAATTAATTCTGTATTCAAATTACATGAATATGCTATTTTTGTTATCCAATACCTCGTGAAAAGGTGAGTATCCAAATCTCATTTATTCACTTTAAAACTGCAAAGAAACACAATATGAGAGCATTTGCATTACTTTAAAATAGTGAGAATGTGATATTTAATTAGTAACTCTAAATTTATTTTTTTTTTCTAAATGGGAAGACTTTGCATGGATTTGCTTTCTAAAATTAAATGGATATGGCACTTCACAGTACTGAAATTCTAAAGAAAAAAAATCTCCACAAACCCATAAAATAAAAATACAGGAAAAGGGATGAGAAATGAAAAACAAAGTTGATATATCAAGTTATTATAATATTTATGGTCAATAAAAATAAGGTTTTTAAATTGCTGGCTGTAAGTCATAAACATTTAAATTAGAATTTAAATTTCAGAAAAATGTTTGGTGTAGTGAAGGGTAATCTATTATTAAATTTATCATGAATATACATTTAAACTGAAGGGGTAAAACCTCAACTTGTGTAAATGTCAGAAGTCAACAGACTGCAGTGGAGAATGGTAATGTTTCTTAGGCCATATTCTGCCTTCAAATGTCTGTATCAGTTTTGCAAGACCTGTTGAAAGCTCTGGTCACTATCTACAATCCATCTCATGGTGTTTCTCACAGGGAGAAGCGCAGATTTATTACACAATTGCTTTTCTCTTTCTCTTGGTGACGTTACAAAAGATACTACAGAAATAGTTCTCTCAGTCATATCTTATGATATTCAATGTATAAATATGATAACTGACATAAACTTAATATAAATCCTTAGCTCTTTTTGCTTACCTAGCAAATGCAAGTCCTGTATTGCAGGGGAAAGGTGTCTGGATGAAAAGCAACAACTGAAAGTCAAGCATCAGATGAGAAATAAATTTGATGGACCAGAAGAAGCACCTAGAGATGATATGTCAGATAATTTCTAACAAAAAGGACTATATTTATAGATAATTGAAAAAGCACGGATAATTATTGCCACTGTTTTATGATGTACAGCAGAAACCTATACTTTTAGAGAATTCAATAAATATTTTTGTCTGTTCAACTACTTTTCTACCTTGAAGTCTTCTTATGTCCAAAGCATTCTGTCTGGGGATGAGCATAAAGTTGTTGGAATTTGTTACTACAATTTAGAATTCCTCTCCCTCTTCGTTTCTAGCCCACTTACCCTCTGCTGTATAATGATGAAAACTACATTTGTCTCTTTGACAACTGCAACACATCTTTCCATTTCTGACCTATCTTTCCTCATGAGTATTTTTTACTGATACTTTCTCCTTGGCAGTCAGTTTAAATGCCTATTTCATTCAACTGGGTTTTAGCTGGTTCATATCTTTTCCATAATATGGTCTGTTTACAAGCTTAAACAAATCTTTTAAAATAATTTATAATACTGACTTTAACTGCTCCTCCCTCTCTTGTTTTCAGTAACCTTTTTTGCCTGTGGGATTGCCTGCCATAAAGAGGTCACAGTTCTAACAGCTTATGCTGGAGGCCAGCTTCAGGCTGTGCAGCTGGGTTTGCATATCCCTTCACATTACCTGAGGACACAGTAACACAAACACAGCACATGTTTTTCAACATTCAATGAAACCATCAGCATTTTTTGTTATGCTTTGGGAAAAAAGCATATCAGACTATTTCAATAAATATTTTGCTCTGTCTAGGTGAGTTTATAAATGTGATTATATTTTAAGCTGAAACTCTTGTCTCCAGAGGTCAACTACCATCAAGCAATGTGTTGAAATGTTCCCTACAGCTAGAACATAGTAGGGCTATTGCAAAATTCATCTTGTTTATTTAATTTCCAGTTCTTCTGTTACATTGAAAGGATGGTGGTGGTTTTGTTCCAGCAAAGAGGCTAAAAATTTTATCTAAGTCAATATCCTTCAGTAGGCCAAGATCAACATGAAATGTTGCAAAATGCTAAGGATTCCTTTCTAGTTCAAAAAGTATAACAGTTTTTTTTGAAGTAAAGTTCTATGCAAGCACATTTTAAGGATGTGTAAACATTTTATTACAAAACATTATTCATTAAAATTTAATCTTTATGTTACCTTGTATGTCAGTGAGGGTTGTTCAGAGATTAACTTATTTTAACTAATAAGAAAGAAACAAACAAATTTTACTCATTGTTATGAGGCGTTTTGAAAGAATTCGTTTATCAAGGTCATGTATTCACATGTTTGTCTCCCTTTTATGTTCTTAATTTATCTCAGTCCACAAACATTAATCAGGGAATATAAAAACTTCAATCAAGGTTAAAAACGTATTGTTTATAGTGTTTGTGAGATGTTAGCATCTCTCAAGAGCCTAATGATCTCTTATGAGAATCTGAAACTCATAAAGAGATAGTCTTGTAGCAAATTCACAGCTGGAAGAATTCACTTGCTTAAAAGGAATCATAAAACCGCAGAATGGTCTAGGTTGGGAGAGACCCTGAAGACCGTTCAACTGCCCTAGCATGGTCAGGGACACCTTCCACTAGACCAGGTGGCTCAAAGTTCCATTCAATTTGGTCTTGAACACTTTCAGATATGGGGAATTCACAACTTCTCTGGGCAACCTGTTCTAGTGCCTTACTACCCTCACAGGAAAGAATATCTTCTTAATATCTAGTCTAAGTCGACCTTCTTTCAGTTGGAAGCCATTCCCCCTTGTTCTATCACTACATACCTTTATAAAAATTCCCTCTCCAACTTTCTTGTAGACCCCCTTTAGAAACAGGAAAGGCAACTATGAGGTGTCACTGGAGCTTTCTCTTCTCCAAGCCGAACAACCCCAACTGTCTTTACCTGTCTTCACAGGAGAGGTACTCCAGATCCCTGATCATCCCCATGGATCTTCTTTGGAGTGGTACCAACAGGTCCAAGTATTTCTTATGTTGGGAGCCCCAGAATGGAATGTAGTAGGGCATGTGAGGGTTCACAAAAGCAGAGTAGAGAGGCAGAATCACCTCCCTTGACCTGCTGGCCACGCTGGTTTTGATGCAGCTGAGGACACAATTGACTTTCTGGGCTGCAAGCACACATTTCTAGGTCATGTTGAGTTTCTTGTCAGGCTCCAAGTGTTTATCCACTGGGCTGCATTCAATTCATTCTCTATCCAGTCTGTGTTTGTCCTTGGGATTGCCCCAACCCAGGTGCAGAACCTTGCACTTGGCCTTTTTGATCTTCATGAATGTTAGACGATAGATCAATTATTATTGGGTAAGAACCAATTATGCAGAGTGTGTGTGTGTGTGTGTGTGTGTGGAGGGGGAAGGGATGGGTCGAACCTCATGGAGATGGGGTGGCATTGCATCTGTCATAGCAGCACCTGGAGCCCCCATGGGGAAGGCCTGGAGTAGCTGTCAGTCACCGACAGCCCAGGAAAACTATAACACCCCACACCTCCTGCAGCCCCTCACCCAGCTCAGATTGGCAGGGACAGTGAGGACACTGCCCCTCAGCCTGACCTGAGTGGCTGGTGGGTCAGAGACCCAGAGTGGCTGGTGGGTCAGAGACCCTGCCTGGAAGGGTTGGCCACAGGGATCAGAGCAGATAAAACCAAAGGCATGTATTTTCCTTGTGTCATGACCCTGCCACTGGATGTGTGAGAGCTGGTCTTCCACAAGGCTTCTATGGCAGCTATATCATCTGTCTCTCCCTCTTTCTCCTTCTCTCTTCTTACCCCATCTGCTTCTCTTTCTTTGTTCCTTTCTTGATGCTTGGTGTGGTTTGGAGCTGGAGGCATTGAATCTTGATTTAAGTGTTTAGGAATTGGTTGTATTCTGCCTTAAGTGTTGTTGGTTTATTGAATTTTGACTTAAGCGTTGTGGATTAATAGTATATGCTGAGTTTATGTTTACTCAGTATTATGTTTACTCAGTATTATGTTTACTATCAATTGGCAAACTATAGGTAGATTTGTTAAATTAATAAAAGAATTATCTTTTCTTAGAGAGAGAAGAGTCATACAACATATTTCAGCTTTTTAATGTTTATTATTTTTACTGTAACATTTATATTTATAATAAAATAATATAATTATAGTTATGAAAACATAGTGGGTTTGCAAAGCATTACTATATAATTCCATTCTAGATGTCTTAGCTTGAGCTAGCCTTCTTCAACTGACTTCATGGACATAAATACTTTGATAAAGTAATTGTTTTATATAACCCCCTTAACATGAGGTGAATTATACAGAAGTGATATCTCTTTTATTTGAAGACAAAAGTATCTCAGATTTAATAGCTCAGATATAGAATTTAGGTGATTTTTATTGTCCTTACATCATCTGTGACACCCAAATGGTCCTGGCAGGTAAGATGCAGGACCCATGGCATAACTGCACTCTTTTGCAGAGGTAGATTAAAGACAAAATGAATGTTCTGTGGTTACTGATAAGACATCATGTGTTTTGTTACAGACTTTTTTTAGTTTAGTTGGGACTTCTTTAGCCAAGCACAAATACAAAATGCTCAAGCTGCAAGTACAAAGCAATTATCCGTTGGTTATTGCAGATATCAAGGATTTAGAGAGTCATCAAGCTGAGCACCAGTATGTTTATCATCCCAGAGCAGTGACCCAATAACCTATCTAGTTATGAACTAGAATAATTGCAAAATACACATATCTAGTTTCAAATTAAACTACATTATCTTATTTACAGTGTAAACGTAGAGAGAGGACTGGTAGATATAAAAAGGACCTCCAAGAAATGCAATCTGCATCAGATATCTCAGAGTTCCTGAAATGACCATGTTCAGGATGTTGAATACCACATAAAATGAATTGTGCCCTAAAAATGGTTTTTGTTTTGGGATTTTTTTTCCACTTTCCATTGTCTATAAATGCTGCTAAACATAACTGGGCTTATTGTTCATATTTGACATATTTGGCAGAACAAAATTCTCTCAGAGTTTTCAAGTACAGCTATGTGTTCATATCAGGTTAGCAAATACGAACACTGGAATATTGTCTTTGTCATTAGTTTTAAAAAAAAGCAATTAAATATAAAGACTAAATGTAACACAGTTGTCATAGAAATGGAATTTATGTTATACCGTACTACTATTTGTTTTGTTCTAGGGTCTTAAGGCCAGATCCACAGAGGATCGATGACTTGGTGCTTTGTATAACCATTTAGAGGTTAATTAACGATATACTATTATGTACCTACCACTAAGAACTTAATCCACAACATAAATGTGGAAAACTGTGTTCACCTACTGTCTAACCCTGAAGGTAGATAAAATGTCTAGATTTCTTCCAGTAAAATTCCTCAAAGCTTACATATTTTTTCCTCTTCATACTGAAAATTTCCAGGGTCCAAAAAGGATATCTGTCGTGTCCAAACACATGGACATAGGCTACAAGTCCAGAACAATAATATTCTCTCTCTCTCTCTTTCTCTGCTAGTTGAAGGTATAAGCAGCTTTAAGATTGATAAACTAATACTTTGAAAATAGAAATGAAACAGAAAATCAACCCAATCAAAACTGATGCCATATCTTACATTTTTCCTGGGTGAATGTTTCTCATGCTTAGTATGTCATATAAGGGCATACATGTTCCTTGGGAACAACCTCAATGAAGCAATTGTTCTGGACAAAACAACTAAGTTGAACCTAAGAGATATTATTGGAAAGGTTAGGAAACAGTTAAGGACTTTGGTGTAAGAAATCCCAGCATTAAAATCTGTCTCATTTTTTAAATATTTTTCTTTCCATTTGGTGATATAGTTGCAGTTATGAAATTTTGCACCCTCTTTCTGAATTTCATTTTTTCTGTCTTTTTAGTGGAAATAAGTGGTGTAGAATTCCACAGTCAGAAGCAGCACCTGTAGCTCTGAGGGAGACCTCTAGCTAGAGAACTTTTACACAACACTGATTTTACAGGTTAATTTTGTCAATAGTTAACAAGAAAGAAAAGGTCTAACTAAAATGTAAGTAGAGGGAGAGAGGACAGTACCTTTCTAGATGTCAGAATCAGTCATATGAGCAATCAAAAAAACTTGACTTACAGTCCAGCTTAATAGTATTTACTATTGTGTAGTTCTGGTGGTTCTTCTCTGACACATGGCATGCTGCGAGTCTAATTTTGAAATGGTGTAATTCCCTGCCTATTCAATATTCTGTTAGTTCTAGACTGTGGTGTTGCCCAGAAAATTGGTAACTTGAACAGATAAGTCCTTGAAAGGATTGAGTTGTTGAATGCAGAAGATTGCAAGAAAAAACGTGAGTGATTGGCATACATGGATATACAATACAGTTCATTGATTTATTAATTATGTGTTTTACTGTTCAATATAGTACATGATTTTCACTAACATTAGAACTATGTGTCTGTGTACATAGAACTACAGAATGTTTTTGGTTGGAAGGGACATCATTCTAAATCCCCTGCCATGGACAGGGATACCTTCCACTAGACCAAGTTGCTCAAAACCTCATTCAACCTGACCTTGAACATTTCCAGGGATGAGATATCCACCTCTTGGCAACCTATTCCAGTGCCTCAACTCCCTCACATGTCCAGTTTCAGTTAGGAAATATTCAGTGTTATATTTGAAGTGATGTTTTACTAAATTAGCATAACACAATGATAGTGATTAGTTCTTAAACTATTTGTTCATACTTAAGACTATAAAATTCAGCAATTAAATTAGATATAGGTTTAACGTTTTAAAATAAATGAAATAGAATTAGTACTTCTGCACTGATGTTAGACTGCTACCAGTGTATAATTATTTTCCTTATGAATGCTAGTGAAATTCCTTCAAACCTCTACCAATTCAGTATGATTTTAAATGTCATCTACACCACTTTAGAATTCTCTGTAAATTAAATATATTAGTTGTTTCTTATTCAGTCCTTGTTTGGCAACTTCCAGGTTTGAATTTGTTATGAAATTGAAATTTTGTCTTTTATTTTTTTCTATTTATTTTTTTTTTCTCTGACTCTCTTCGGGATGCAATTGGTATTTTTCAATGGAAATATTTTATGAGGCCATATTAGTTTTCCTTGAACTAATAAAAAATTTTAATCACAGAATATTTCTTAGCCACCATCCTCTGGAAAAAGAAAAGTTAACTTCTTTTGTGAAACTGGGAAAACTTTCAGTTTCACTTTCACAAAGGTGAATGTCTTCAGGGGATAACAGGTAATGTTTTTAAAGTCTAATTTGACAGATAAGCTGTTAGTTGGCCTGTAAATTTGTGACTAGCAGTCAATCACTTTATACTATAAAAGTCCAGTCTCCTTTCATGCAGTCAGGTTCTTCTAACACAACCCTTATTGAGGTTTATGTGTGGAGATTCCTCTCTTGGGCTGGGGACACCCCAAAGAATACTCTCGAGCTTGAGAGAAAGAGATCTCCCTCAAGCATTGGTATGGGTGAGTTATATCAAATCTCTACATAATAGTTATTTCTTTTTGCCAGCTTCAATATAACTGTTTTAATAATTACCTCAATATAGTACACTATCCTATCTTATACTATACTACTAGTACTTTTAGCCTTTATACTGTGTAGTAAATAGCTCTGATTAAGATATTTTGTCTGATAATTTGTATAAAATAAATTACTCATTTTTTGTATATATATTCTCATTCTGTCAATCATTAGAACCTATGGAACAAAAGTGGTTTAATCACACCTCTATATTTCCTTAAATTTAAACTATTAGCATAATCCGAGGCTAAGACTAGATGCAGCTGCACCTCAGCTTCTCTCTGAGAAGGGGTTTAGAAAACAAGGCAGTCTTTTCTGCATCTTATGATTCAACATCAGAACTTTTTAGTAAATTTTGTCTAAACCTTCTACTCTTCTGTGACACTCAGCGCACCCTTGTAAATGATGAGGAAGTAGATGAAAGAGAGCTATCGTTCCTAAAGTTTCCATGAAGTCTGCCTGGGTGTAAGAACAGTTTACAAACTACTTAATGTTATAAATTCAGATTTTTCAAATACATATTTCAGATCTAATTCTATCAGATAATTAAGCTTCTTGGAAGAGACCTTATATTTTCACAGACAGGGTGTTCATCACGAAAATTTATAAATAAATTTTAAATAAAGTTCACTTGAATATCCATTTGAGGATTTAAAATTATTTAACCAGACACAAAGTTTATTAAACACAATACAAAAATCTTTTCAGAGGCCATGTTTTCTTCATTGTGATGTATCACTAGCCTCATTTTCTTTGGCATAAATGTATTTGTGTCTCTATAATAGGAGATAATAACAATTGTTTTTGGTGGAAGATATGTAATGGGCCATTTCCTTCATAAACTTAGGACTTGTTGCATTGTCCTGGCAGCATGAAGGCATCTTTAACGTTATAGAAATATAACAGTAATAGAATTGCCATCTGCACCACTTCCTGTCTTCTCAGGATTGACAAAACAGTTAAATAGGTAACTGGTGAAAATGAGAATTAATCTCTTTATATTTCAATTTTTATTTTAGTAGAATTTTGTGATTGAAAGTAAGAACAGTAGCATATAAATGAACATGTATAAACTGGGAAATGTTGAATGAATAAATATCTATTTTAAAGTTATTTGTGAGAGATACTCATTTATTACGTAAGGTATCGTACTGATGGAAGCCTATTCAACCTAAGGCAACTGAAGGCCCACACTAAGACCTTAAACCACCTTGTCCGGTAGCTGCTTTATACTGATGGCGCCGCCCTCATCGCCTACACAGAAGTAGCTCTGCAGTGTTTGACATCCTGCTTTGCAGATGCTGCTGAGCTCTTTGGGCTGGAAGTCCAAACACAGCTGCTCAGAACACAGCTGCGTTGGTCAGGACACATCTTCAGGATGAAAGAATATAGCCTCCGTAAGATTGTACTCTATGGTGAACTTGCCACCGGTTGCCGCATGAGAGGAACCCCGAAGAAAAGATACAAGGACTCCCTTGTATCTCAGCCTTGACCATATTGATCATCATAACTGGTCTACTCTGACCTCCAATCTGGAGGTCTGGAGACACACCATCTATAAAGTTGCTGATGCTTTTGAGAAAGCACACAGGATCATTCTCAAGGAGAACAGACAATGCAGAAAGAATCATGTCTTGCAGAATGTACCATCTAAGGAGTCTTTCTGCTGTGCCTTTTGCAGCCAGATGTGCCTGTCTTGTATTGGCCTTTTTAGCCACCAGCGCACCTGTAGCAAATGTGTGTGGAACCCTTCCCAAATCTTCATTCCCAAAGCCTAGTCACGATAATTTGATTTTTTTTTTAATTAGGAAATGACCAGTATTTGTATTATTAGTGCAATCCTAGTAATTCAAAATCCTGAACACAGTTGTGAACAGAGATTGAACTTGGAAACCTCTAGAAGACGATTTTTTTCTTTTCTTCCCATCAATGACCAATATGAAAATTATATCCATTTAACTTGTAATTTTAACACCCCCATTATATCTCTTGTCACACTCTCTTGCTACATTCATTTTCTACAATTTTAATGCTCAGAAGATCAAAAGCTACAACTCATTTATAACTGAGAGAAATATCTCCTGAGGAACATATGAAAAACTCAAATCTCCATGGCTTCCTTATGTCTACTTGGTGCTCTGCTTTGTTCACTGGCTGTCCCAGGAAGTGATGACTCAGGACACATCTGCCGGCAGTGGGATTGTTTACCTTCTTTTTCCTTCATGCTCATTATTTTCTACAACCACTGTGTTCTTTTGGGACTGTTAGCCATAAGATTGTTCCATCTCTGCAGGAGACAAATTCTCTGTAAGAGAGTAAAAACAAAGCTTCTCAGCAGTGAGGCAAAAAGGAAAAGAAGAGGAAAAAAGAAAGAAAGAAACAAGCACATAAAAACACTCAAACCAACAAAAAAACCTCTACATACATCAGTGGCTGTCCCAAGAAAGGAAGACTAGAATCAGGCTTGCTATAGGGATGAGGTATCTAAAATTCAGAAGATGAAGGAAAAGGTGGCATAAATATGAGAAAATTGGCAGTTCTTACTCTTTCCCCATGCCTTTCTTTCCCAGCATTACTTACTCTCCCAAGAGTTATTTTTCCTGCTGGTAGCAGCAAGCCAAGTTCTTCAAAGTTCTGCTGTAGGTGGAGTAGATTTGGCCATTAATCCCTACCTAATGGGTTTCCTTATGGAGTTGTATATGGCTAGAGCTGTTCATTTATCTTCTCATTTTGAGGAGCTAGGATGTAGTAGCATTTAGCTTTGTGAAGTGTTTTATTTCATGAGTGTGATTTATGAAACTGATTATCTGAATTTGCGGGGCAGTAACAATAGTTTGCAAACAAACTAGGTTTATATAATATTTGCACTCATTCTTATGGTATTATTTGCTTGGAACAATTACATATTTCTCCAGCAGTATAAGACCTTGTCCTTTCTTTTAAAATCTGCAGTATACTGTGGCAGTTAAAGAGTTAATTTAAAAATTACTAGATTTACAAATAAAATTTAATTTTATTTGATATTTAAAGAAAATATTTAGAAAAAAGATCAGCTCTTGAATACTTTTGTGCATAGATTGAGCTAATTTCCCATTAAATTAATTTCTAGTGTTTTACAGTAACACCTATAATAGACCGATTTCTGAGTGAGGCTAAAAATTTGAATGAAAATGACCAGGATTCATCATCATAGACTTCCTGTATAGCTTAGGCAGCTCCTTTAGTCCTCCCTATTTGATGATTAAAAGGGCTAAGTCTCATTTCTAAAGTTAGAGTGACCTAATCTTTCCATAGTTGGCCCCTAAAGTTTTTCATGTGTAAATTAAAAATGAAGGATTTACTGCTTACAAAGATGAACACTAGTGAAAATGTCTAATTGACTAAGAATAATGACCTTCCTCCATATTTCTATTCCTTAAAAAAAAAACAACTTTCCCCACCTTGGAATGGTAACAACTAATGTGTGTTGACACTGTTTGATTTGTTTGGTTTTTGGATTTTGTTTGATTTGTGGATTTGTTTGGTTTTTTTTTTTTTTTTTGTGTTTTTACACCTTTTATACACTTCATTTGCAAGGGGAAAAATACCCTGAACTAACAGGTTTTTAAATTTGATGAGACTCTCAGCAAATCTGTCTTTTTTTTTTTACTTATATGTCCAGGACTATATAACTGTCCTTTATAAAGAATTATATAGTAGAGATTTTTAGAAATGTAAATATTTATAAGACAGTTTATAGAAAAAAATCCAAATTTACAATTCAACACTGAATTAGAGAAAATGTCTTTTTCTGGGAATTAAATTTTATAATTTAAACTGATTTTAGTAAGAAAGAAATGCAAATAGAAGTAATGCAACTTAGGTCCAGTCTGTTACAGCTAATACCATACCTAATTTGCAAAAATAATTTAAACAAATGCAACAAAATGTTAAATTTAGATCTATAAAAGGGATGGATATTCCCTCTGATCATGTCTTCTCTAAAATATTTACTATCATACTTTCAAAAGAAATAGAATAAAAAACAAGATACAAGAGAAAACCAAATTCTTTAATGTGCTAACCCTGTGTATACAAAAGATTTCAGAAACACTTATCTCCATTCCAGTCTTTGAGAAATGAAACTTGAGATCCTGTAAATTGAAACAAAACAGGAAAGTTTAAAAACAGTGCACCACTTCTTCACTCAGTGGCCTTGGAACAATGAAAGGTTGAGACCAGCAATCATCTGTCTCCATAATTTCAGTCACAATTGGCAAACACAATTTAGAAACTGCCAGGAAGTAAAATTGATCTCACTCTCTGAGAAAGGAGTATTTGTCTCTTATAATTTCTTTACCCCACTACAAGAACAAAGAAATTGAACCACATTTGTGGCTATCCTTATAAAGTCCCTTCAACTTGTATGTCAGTTTTAAGTGATTTTCATCTACCCCAAACTAAAGTTTGAAAAGTAATAAACCTAACTAAGACAAATACTGCAAAATATGCAGGCAATTTTCTTTGAGGCTACATTGTTAAAACTTTGAGACTATCAATACAGCATAGTTTTGATGACATTAAATTCCTCACTTCTAGTAATATTTAGTTATTTTTAGCATTGAATTTTTCATTTTCCTTTGCTAACAGCATGATAAGACTGAACTACGGACGAGCAGAAGGTTTCACATTGCAAAATAAGCAGCTTTTGAAAAGCATTCACTTATTTTCAAATAAACTAGCTGAATGAAAACTTTCAACAGCTTGTTTCATTTACATACTAAAAACTTGGGAGACTTAGATTAATGTACTTGAAATAAAAGAGGAGATATAAAAACATAGATTCCTATGTATATACTACTGAGAAAGAGCACTATTTTAATTTTTTAAACCACTTATTACAGTACCTTGTTTTCAACTGTTACAAGTGTTCGTTTACACAAGCTACAGTTCTCAGTGTCTGATTTCTACCTAAAGCTCAAAGTGGGGTGGATAATTTTAGCTGATATTTTCAAAGCTGGGGGAAGTATGGCTAGCATTAATGCTAAGAACATGGTTAGGAGTTGGGTTGGTGGAATACATTCAGGGGGGCAAACCAAAATTGATGTTTCTTCCATACCCCCACATTCCTATGTAGCACAGAGGGATGGGTAGGCTGAGATAGGTATCAAGCAGAGGTCAAAGACGCTTTCTGCATTAAATAAAAGCAGACTAGATGTGTTGGGCCCACCCTGGCTGGTTACCAGATGCCTACCATGTGCTACCAGGTGCTCTTCCACTCACCACCTTCAGCATGCTGAGGGAAAAAAACCCCTCATGGATTCAGATAAAGGTAGTTATATAAAGAAAACAAAGACTACATATGGAAGAAAAGGAAAAAACATAGAGAGACTTATTCTGTACTTCCCATCAGCAGGTATCATCCATCTATTTCCTTGAAAGTAGGGCATAATTACATATACTGGTTACTTCTCAAGACAAATACCTTAATAATGAATGCCTGCTTCTTTCCTTCTTTCTCTTCTCTTTCATTGGTGAATATGATGTAGTATTGGTATAGAATATCCCTTTGGTCAGTTCCATGATCTTCCCAGGTACAGGGGTGAGGTTCACAGGTTGGTAGTTCTAAGGGTCCTCCTTTCTACCCTTTCTAAAGATGGGTACAAGGTTTCCTGTTTTCCAATCACTTGGGATTTCACGTGACTACCATGACTTTTCAGTTATCATGGAGAGTGGCTTGGTAACTACGTCAACCAATTTCCTCAGGAGTTTGGAATGCATCTCATTTATGTACATTCAGGTTCCTTAGGTGGTCACAAACCTACTGAGCTCTTTGGGCTGGAAGTCAGCTTAAAGAAGACAGAAGTTCTCTATCAACCGGCACCTAAGGAAGTCTTCCATCATCCCCATTATCACCACTGGCAAATCAGAGCTCAAATCAGTCCAGCAGTTTAATTACCTAGGCAACCTCATCTCCTTGGATGGTAAGACTGACAGAGAGATAGACAACAGGTTATCAAAGACATATAGTGCCTTCGGAAAACTCCATAAAAAAGTATGGCGTAACAAACACTTGAAGAAAAGCACCAAGATCAGTGTTTACAGAACCATTGTACTGTCTACTCTCTTATACGGATCTGAATCATGGGTCATCTACCACCACCACCTGCGACTCCTAGAACGCTTCCATCAACGCTGCCTCCGTACAATCCTAAACATCCACTGGTCAGATTATATGACTAACACGTCTGCTCTAGAACAAGCAGCAGTCACAAGTATTGAGACCATGTTGCTGAGAACACAGCTGCCCTGGGCAGGGTACGTCTCAAGGATGAAGGATCACTACCTCCATAAGATCTTGCTTTATGGTGAACTGCCACATGAGAGGAACCCCGAAGAAAAGATTCAAGGACTCCCTGAAACAACATCTCAGCCTTGACCATATTGATCATCATAACTGGTCTACTCTGACCTCCAATCGGGAGGTCTGGAGACACACCATCTATAACGTTGCTGATGCTTTTGAGAAAGCACACAGGATCACTCTCGAGGAGAAAAGAAAACGCAGAAAGAATCATGTCTTGCAGAATGTACCATCTAAGGAGTCTTTCTACTGTGCCTTTTGCAACCAAATGTGCCTGTCTTGTATTGGCCCTTTTAGCCACCAGCGCGCTTGTAACAAACGTGTGTATAGCCCTTCCCAAATCTTCGTTCGCGAAGACCAGCCATGGTGATATATAGTTCCACCTATAGGATCTCAACCTCCTTCCACCAACAGGAGAAATGGTATACTAGGTGCCCATGACAAATGTGTCACCATGAATGCAATTTGTAGGACCCATGTGTTTTTTAGTAGGAGTTGAGATTGAACCAATTTTAACATGCCATGACATGCTATAACCAAATAAAAGAATAATCAAACAAAAAAACTGACAAGTGATTCACAATTTTAATTTCATGTATTAATTTTTACCCCTTCTGCCCACTAAATGCTACACCTGTCACTGTGACTTTTATTGTTGGTTTCTGACTCACGTCTTCATTTTCATAAAACTCTTACCAAAACATGTCCTCAACTGCTGTTTACTGCTTTTGTCTTGAAAATGTTTTCCTAAGGAGAGAAATATTTTCCATAGCAAAAACTAGGAATATAAAATAAAATAATTGGTTTAATTTTAAAGTATTTACTTATGAAACTGACAAAATAATTTCTTAGCTGCTTGCCATATAAGTAGTACCTTCTTCTGTAACTTGATGTTTATATTTTGACTTGTTCAGCAGCTCTTACAGTGATCCCAATTTGCAATAGAAGAAGAAAAAACTTCCTTCAGTTTTTGGTTTGATTTTATTTTTATTTTCATTTTCATTTACTTTTGGATCCTCTGGAATCTAGATATTAAATAGTAGTAGACAGTTATTTGGGTTAATGAACATACAATGGAGATCAGCATATAAGGAAAAAGGAACAGAATAACTGGAAAAAATAAGTCTTTTATAGCAGTTAATGAATATATCTGTCCACCTGTAGCACCTACATAAATATAAACAGGATAAGAAGACATTAGATGTAAAACAAAGGAAAGAGAACAGAGAAGACAATAACATTGTGTCTGCTATAATCACGTCAAGTAAAAGAAATACATTAGCATGGAACAGTATTCACGGAAATGTTCTCTGTCATGACGAAAGAACAGTAGAGATGATGCTGTCAGAAGAAAAATGAAAATAAAACTAACTACATCAAATATTTTGAAGAGCTATCCAAATCTTACGAATTGATATTGAAGAGAAATTGTAATAATTTTATTAGTCTAAGTATGATTCATTAAATCAAATGAAAGTCAAGTGTTACATATCTGCATAAGTGCTAGGTAGTGTTCTTATAAAGAGGTCTAAAGGTATGTAGATGTTAAGTGAATTACCAAAGAAAACAACTCATCACGAATTAGCTGAGGAAGATCTTTGCTAATGCAGAGTTCTTGTACAATAAGATTATGAAATATCGTGTTCATTGAACCTAGCTTTTAGAAGCTATTAAGAAACTGACCTTAGCCTGATTAGTTTTAGCTATATAGAAAATGCACAATAGTGAAAACTAAATGTGATTTTAATTAACAGAAAGCCTAGTCACAAGAGAGGCCAGAAACTTTTTCTTTCAAAATATTTGTACACTTATTTGTTATCTGTTGTTTAACTGTGTTGAAGCAAGTTCATATTTTTTTGCCATTGGGTATTTTTTTCAGCAACATTGATAAACTTAGCATTACCTTATTTGCAACAATAACCCAAGTTAATTTCCTCAGCCAATTACACAATTAGTATCTTCATTTAATTCATTAATCTATGTCACTTCATTAAAAGGAAAGCTATGGGTTATTTCAATGCTATAAAAAATTCAATATGCTGAGTACCTACATTTTAGAAGAGTTAAGTATCTTAAATTAAGAACAAATTTCTGCTGTGGTGCTGTTACATAAATTAATTATAATTAGTAATCTGTACTCTGTGTGGCATGTAATTTTATTTATTAAATATGAAGTAATTTAAAATATTTGTCATAAGAATATTTTCTTGTGATAGCCATTTCTACCTCTATCATCTTCCTTTTAAATACTTCTGTTATTGTGTGGTATAAATTAGCATCCTAAAATACTAACTAGTCAGATGATATCTATCTTTAAAAAAACTAAAATCATCAAAGCAGTCTATTTCTTGACTTTCCACCATAAGGTGATTCCTTTGAGATATCTCTTCTTGGATACATCTTGCTATACATGCAGTTAGCAGTTGTCCATATATTGAGAAATAGTCCTTAGTCACAGAAATTTTATTGAATTCATATGTCTAAATCAGAAATGGAAGAAGTCTTCTAATTGGAAAGCAGAGCCTTCAGGTTCCTGGTATGAAGAAAACTTCAGCTTACTTATTTTGAAAAGAAAAGCATATATTTTATAAGAAAAAGAAATATTTTAACATCTTGAGATGTTCTTACTGAGACTGTTTATTCAGAAACAGTAAGAGAAAGGAGAGATTCAAAAGAAAAAAAAAGAAAGAGAAAAAATATAAAATCTAAATGCAGGAGAGACTGTAATTCATTCACTTGTTGGCCACTTGCTCATACTGTTAGCAGCATGATCTTGCTACTTTTATCTAATAAAGCCCCAATTCCTCTGTTTTATAACAGGAAGCAAAGCCCTTTAGCTACAAGCGTTTGAGAGCTAATTTCCCCTGTTGTGACTATTTTTGCCATCTCCTAGGATATATGGAAGTATTTAGCTTAGGGTCAAGTAGAAGCCTAATTAATATTTTGACAAACTAGTTCTTTTCATATGTGTATGGATGAAAAAGTGAATCGAGAGTCTCTGCAGCAGAATAGTTCTATATTACCACTATAACTTATTAAAAGAAAGAATAAAATGTCAAAATTTTTTTTCTAGAAAAACAAATATCCCAATCCCCCAAAAGCAATCAAACTGACTTTTGAGAATTTTACAAAATTGTAATTCTCTTCTTTACCAAAAAAAAAAAAAAAAGACATTTCACTAACATTGTTATACCCCTTGTGGCAGTAAGGGTTTTCTTATTCAAGCAATTTTTTTAGCAGTCTTCATCAAAAAGGTAAAAGGAAGATTTTTGTCTTTTGCAAATTAGCATTAAAAAAGCATTTTTTGTCCTACTTTCTGGATATTCTTTCTTAAACTGTATTATAAATTAATTGAGCTTAGTAACATGAAAACCTAACTGAAAAACAAAAAGTAATAAAAGTCATAGAATGAAACAGTATTGCTAAACAATTAGCACATTTTGCTAGAGTGTTCTGAAATGGTAATTTCTGTAGAGTCACACTCTAGGGTATCTTTCTGGAGGTGTTCCTGATGGAAACCACTGCAGAAAATTCTGCAGGTAAATCTCTAAAAACTAGGTCTAAGAAGGTGCAGCTCATTGAACAGTGATGACCAAAGACTAAAATCCTGTCTGTCTAATAAATGGCAGAAAGCCAACTGGACAAGGGAGAGGGATACCTTCTGCTATATCTTAGTATGTCTATCTATCTATCTATCTGATTATGAATTTCTGTCATTATTTGCATTTTATCTCATCTGCCTTGCTTTAAATGGGATTTAGCACAACTAATAACAATCAGAAATCCCTTAGCTGTGGGATTCTTGATCAGCTTGAAAAGTGCCTTCATCCTGTAGTGTTTCCACCCAGATTATCTGAAGGATAACAAAAGGGATCCCTATTGGAACTATGTAGTGCCTACAGGGATAAAGTGAGAGGTTAACTCACCTCAGTGTAGACGGATGAAATGAAAGTGCCCCTCTGCAAAGGGCTCTTTCAAGAGCAGTTGTGAGGCTTCATGGGGCAGAGGCAGATGACATTTATAGGCACATTGAATAATAAAAAAATATGAACACATGAAACTGGACCCTTATACTAGATTTCAGTTTTCTCTTTGATGTGATCAGTTCAGGTATATCACATAGCCAAAATGTAATCTGTCACAGCTATCAATTGTGCAGTAGCATTGGAATACAACATATGATAGGACAAGGGGGAATGGGTTTAAACTGAAAGAGAGTAGGTTTAGATTAGATATCAGGAAGAAAGTCCTTACTATGAGGGTGGTGATATACTGGAACAGGTTGCTCAGAGAAATTGTGGATGCCCCATCCCTGGAAGTATTCAAGGCCAAGCTGGATGGAGCTCTGAGCAACCTGGAATGTTCCCTGCCCATAACAGGTGGGCTGGGACTAGATGTTATTTAAGGTCCCTTCCAACTCAAGGCATTCAATGATTCTATGATATGATGTAACTGAACAACAGACTACCCATAGATGTACTGGACTAAGTCTATCAAAGTTCCATGAAGGGAGCATCTCTCATATAAGAAAAGGTAGAGAGATCTGTGACTGTTTAACTGAGAGAAGATTCAGGGGGAATCTCACAATGCACAATGACCTGGCTACAGGGTGCAAAAAGAGGCTGTGTAACCAGCCTCTATCAAGTGGAATCTAATGATAAAGTAAGGAGAAATGGGTTCAAACTGACATGCCAGAAATCATGTCAAAACAACAGAAATAACTTTTTTTAATGCAAGGGTGAGCAACCATTGGACTAGATTGCCCAGAATTGCTCTGAAGTCTCCACCCATGAGACATTCAAAACCCAATTCTGGGCAACCTGCATTAGCTGACCCTATTTGAGAAAGGGTTGTACTACATGAGCTAAAGAGGTCTCTTTGAACTTCAGTTGTTCTTTGATTCCATTTCTCTGTGAAAAATAATAAGCAAAATTGAACATACGCTGAGTAAAATGAAAAAAAAAATCTCAGACTGGTATTTTGTTCAGTTAGAAAATGAAACTGTAAATTGAGAGTAACTCCAGAGTTTCCAGGGGGAAAGTTTTCCAATTTCACAATGAAAATAACTATATTTTCATTTTAATTAAAATTTTCCAGAAAGTTTGCATTCTCTATGTGTTCTTGCTGTTATTTCTGTAAAGAAATTGAAGTATAAAATACAAAAATTCTATTCTAGATATCTTCTAATTTTACAGTTTTTATGGTAAAACAGAGTACTTCTAATGACTTCTATTTTTTCTTAGTACGTATTCCTGGATACAGTAATATAGGTGAATTAATTTACATGGTTATGCATTAGCTTACCGCCTTTTATCGTAAATTGTCAAAATATCAGAAAATGTCCTTATATGGCTTATGAGCTATAACAACTCCCTCCTTATGTTCAAAAAACTCCATTTTGATTTCTTCTTCCATCCCTTGTTACTACTGGTAGCAGTTCAATCCTGTTCTCACTGAAAGTTTTCAGACTGTTGGCCTTACACACTTTCTCTTTTATTTTTATTGCCTTGATTAAGTGTATTTGTTGCCAGTCTGGTGCATAATACCTCTGAACACCCATTGAAAGTTCAATTAAATAGGAACTAGAGTGTTAAAATACTTTGAAATATTTTGTATTGCATCACTTTGTTCTAATCCTGTATGTATTAAATATACAGTAAGTCTGTCTTTGCTGAAACTAGACCAGTAATGTAGTGAGAATAAGGATCTGAAATACAGCAATTAATTAAATACACATTTTCTAGAAAACAAAGATCAATCTAAGGTTTTGCAGTCTGCAGTCCACCCACTCATCCACACTAATATAGTGGTAGGGGAGACAGACAAAAGAGAGGGAGTTACAGGCCTGTCACTTCTAGCAACAACCTTACAGGGTAGAAAAGAGAGGACATTTTTACTTACTACTTGTGTGACTAGAATTGAAAGTTTCACAGGAAAGGAATGTGTTCCCTTACTTAACTTTTCGGAACAGCTGTGTCTATGCAAGAACAAATTTTATTTCCTACCAAGTCCAGTGACTCGTTCCTACCTCTTTTCCTGTGATCAAACAACATCATTATATATGCAAAAATTGTTCTTCAGAAGAAATAACTACATGACTATTACCACTTTGTCTTTGGGTGTGTGCGATGGTGTACCCGGACCAAACAACAACAATATAAAAATAAAAAGAAAACATTGCCCAGCTTCTCACTTCCCACACAAATTACAAACCAGTTTGCAAAAGTTTTTTTTGTCCTGTTAATGTTTTGGTTATTCTATCTAGTGTGCTGTGATAAAGCCTAGAGGCAGTTCCCATTGAGAAAAATCTTTTGTATGTGGGAAGTTTTCTGCAGTTGCTTGAAATAAGAAACAAATAAACAGGTAAAACAATAGGAACTCTGTTTGTAAGCTACAATTGTTATGAAGCTGAACTTTTTTAAGCTTGTTTGTCAGTGTCCATGTGGATCCCACACTCCAAAGAATGGAGAAAATACAGGAAAAAGCACCATCTTGACTGTGAGAAATGGGATAAACAAAATGTTGTTTATTTGACATTCATGTCTATGATGTCTACATAACATCTCAGCCTCGGCCATATTGATCAACAATAACTGGTCTACTCTGGCCTCCAACTGGGAGGTCTGGAGACACACCATCTATAACGCTGCTGTTTCCTTTGAGAACGCATGCAGGATCACTCTCGAGGAGAAAAGACAACACAGAAAGAATTGTGTCTTGCTGAATATACCACCTAAGGAGTCTTTTTGCTGTGCCTTTTGCAATCGGTTATGTCTATCTGGTATTGACCTCATTAGCCACCAGCACGCTTGTAACAAATGTGCATAGAGCCTTCCTAAGTCTTCGTTCGCGAAACCTAGACATGATATAGAGCACTAAAATACATAACTTTTTATTTCACAATCTGTAGGTAAACTAGAACAAGGAGATTCACAGGTTTGGTTTGGAGATACAGTAAGGGTACTAGCACAGATTTACAGCTAAAAGGTCTACCTAGTGTTTTACAATAATTGAGCTCTTATTACGAGTACAGAATGAGTGTCTCTGCACACCTCTGGTAGAAGAATTATTTCAGACTTACCTCATTAAATGAATCAGATGGAAGAGATATGGATGTCATCTCTCTGAACTTCTACAAGGCTTTTGACATGGTCGCCCACAGCTTCTCTCTAAATTAGAGAAAGACGAATTTGATGGGTGGATTGTTCAGTAGATGAGACGAACATCCAACATCAGTTGGATGTTCACATCCAGAGAGTACGCAGTGGTCAATGGCTCAGTGTCCAGATGGAGATCATTAAAAAATTGTGTCCCTCGGGGATCTGTACGGAGACTAGCACTGATTTGTTAGGTATCATTCAATGTGGTATATGCATAGGCACCTAAAAACCTAGTGAAGGTACAACATTTGCATCTGGTTGTCATACTCCAATCAGAACTAATCACATCACATCCAAGGTTAGCCAACAGAATTTAAAAAGGTTTCAATGACAACTGTGTAGTCTTAAGGGAGAAGCATGGCAAAAAAATTAAGCAAAATCATAATTTCTTTCTCACCGTTACCGCATGGGAGAGACTATCCAGACAAGTATGCTCATCTGGGACCCATTCCTGTCCTTCCTGGGTTGTCACTGGAGTTTTCCCTTTTCTCTTTTGCCCCTCCTCCCTCTTTTCATCTCTATCCCTCTCTCTCTCTTTTTTTTTTTTCTGAAAAGTAACTTTAACCATTTAATCACTAGAATCATATGTATGCCACCAGATATGCACTCCTCTAATATATCTTTGTGTGTGTATGTGTGAAACAGTCTCAAGATCCTCTGTGAAGCAACAGACATTACCTACAAGAAGTTACTAATTTTCCAAAGCTCATCATCCTGTCTTTTCCTATATATATATATATCTATGTATACACACATTATATATATAGCGGTTTTACATTCTACAATGCACTAATCAAAAGATGCTTAAAGGTCTAATGAGTGTAAATAACATAATAACATCCTGGTATAAGATCCTGGCTTGTTATGATGCTAAATGATATTTAAACATTGGAATGATATTATACCCTTTCTCTTAAAGAGATAGAACAATGAGTTTTTCCACATTCTTCCAAACACCAAGTAGTCATTAATAATTTTTCATACCTGATCATTTCTTTGAGAGCAGCAATAATTACGACATCAGTCTTCAGTATTCATTGAGAGATAGGAAAGTCATGGTATTGCGACTGCTTGTCTTTATTTGTCCCAAGGAGACTGTTTATAAACAACCACCTCAGTTGTTCTTAATTTAACAACTTAGGTCATTTCAATTCTTCTGACTGTATTATTTCTTTGAAATACCTGCATTTAATACTGTCAAACTTCATTTTCTCACAATGATTTTTTTGTGAGATTCACTTATGCTTATTTTCTCTCTTTATATCATGCAGACATTTAAAAGGCTTACTGCACTTCTCAAACACTTCATATTTACTAACAGAATAGTGCGCGTAACATTTGCAATTGTCTGTACTGCATATTTCCTCTCTGCTATTTTCCTTTTCTTTTCCTCAACATGACATTTTTATTGATATCATCCTTTTGAGAGGAAAAAAATGGATTTTAAAATTTCTCAGTTTTATTTTTTTCACACAATAATTCAAGAGACAGAGTATTTCTGAGATCTCAATTGAAGTTTGTTTTGAAATTGCAGTCATCTTGGTTTGTGTTTCTTGATTGGTTGAAGTTTTTTGTTTGGTTTTTTTTCAAGGATGCATCCCTTTCCGTTCAAGAAAAAAACCTTACAGCTTGAACACTTCAAGTTTTAAGAGTGTGTGTATGTATGTGTGTGATAGGACAGAGATTTTCAAACATTTTGGTTTGTTACTACGACTGCTTGATCTTCTCAATCTCAAGTCTTTTCCCACTAAACAAAGTAGAATTATTTGTACAGTGTTCTGTTGAAGAACCAGTTGTAGATATTCTATTGCCTGAAAAAGCATCTAAAAACTCTCCAGAAATGTTCCTTCATTCAAGTTTCAAGAGAGTTAAACACAGTAATTTCCTCTTTTTTCTTAAAACCAGTGCCCATCACCTTGACAGAGACTGATAAAAATTATGATAAGGACAGTGAGTTCTCGCATTTCACACAGACGTTTTTGGGTCTACATTTGGATTAATGAATCTCAGTATAAATGTTTGTAGTGTTGATATCTGTATCTGAAATACTTATCTCAGGTTTTCTTTAGAGACAATAAAAAGAAGATAAACACCTTTAGTACAAAACTGATCCAATCAGGTTAAGACATTTACTCTATGATGACATAAATTGTACCCCAAACAGGTCTCCCTCTCTGACTAGAAAGATGCTTAGCCTTCTGTAGCAGAGTAGACAAGGGAAGGTTCTCTGCAAGACATGAGAAATAGGACACAGTGATTATATGAATGATTTTGATTAGATGTATTTATGATACAGTATCTAAATATTGCCAGTGAAGTTGCATACACTATTACAATGGACTATAGCATACTCAGGTTGTGGTTCCTCCTGTTGAGTCATGAGCTTCAGTGAGACCCCATTGCTTTCTCAACTTTTCAGAGAAGTTTAGGTTTGGTCCACTTAGTCTCAGATTCAGTGTACAGTTTATGTCTAAAACTTAATAATATAAGTAGACTCAGCTAGAAACATACAGATTTACTGTCTTTGGCCTTGCCACCTTCAGAGTTCCAAAGCACTTAAGTGGCTACTTAAGGATTTTATCTCCATATTTCACTGAATCATAGTGCTTTTTTACTCACCTACCAAAAAATGTTTGGACTGGACTATCCTGGAGAACTCCCTGTGAGGTGGGAGATGCACCCAGAAGCTACCTGCAACCTTCAGAGACCAGTTTGCCCGATTGGCTCAGTCTCCAGCAACATTTAATAAACTTTGCAGGCTGATGAGCACTGAAGTCAACTGCAAACATCTCAGCTCCCCCATCTCTGGAATACATTAATTGCACCAGCATTCAGACATTTTCACCTGCAATACTCACCTGGTGTTCTTATCTTCGGTTAAGTCACATTAGCTATCAGAGATGGCAAAAAAGAAGAGGGTCTGTGTCCGTGTGTGTGTTTGTGTGTAGGATGAATACGAAACCCGACTACACTTTCATCACATCTTTCCTGGACTTGGATGTAAACATATAAGATTTGTTTAATTTTCCCACATAGGTTTCATCTGAGCATCTGAAAGATCCAGGTAGGAATAAAATAGGGTGCAGGACTTAAAAGACACAAGAATGTCCAAAGTGTCAGCTAGAAGTCAGGCTGAATATCTTTGTTACTAGACCCTTAGGATTGGGCAGCTGAACTAAACATATATGTTTAGTCAGATAAATTCAATTTCTAATGGGGAATCTAAAAGAAAGAATAGTAATTGAATTGTTGTAGTTAAAATTATTTAAAATTCTTTTTTCAGCAAATTCCAAAATGTATGCCTAATCCTTGTCTACTCCACATTCTCTATAGGTAATTCTATGTTTCAGAAATTCATTTGATTGCTTAACTGTTTAAGTTCCCTGTTGAGTGAAGAGGGAGCTGAGATTTGGTTAGGTTGTGCAGAATTGAAGTACTAGGTGCTGTTTGAAATGCTCTAGCATTTCCTCTGTTGCCTCCAGAATCTGTCCCTAGAGGGATCAGATTTCTCACGGGTTGGTCTCATACCTGCAAACCTCATGCAGATGTCTCCAAAGCTGTATGGTTCCTCAAATAGGATTAGACATTATGAATGGATAACTGAATTACACTGTAGCAAATGCAGTCATTGAAGCATAAAGAGTGACCCAGCTGTCTAAATTCAGTGTTTATTTTAGGTTGAACTAAACAGCTGTTCAGACCTCAGTGACAGCATTTATATCTCACTTGGCTTTAAAGTGAGCCTAGACATCTAGTTCTGTTACTGACACATTTTAAGTCTGAATTTGGAGCAGAATCCTACTTCTACACTTTTTAATCAACAGAGACACAAGATTGTTACAGCTTTTCTTTATTTCTTAATGTATATAAAATCTTTTGTAACTATCCAATAATGATGTATCATCTCAAACCAAAAATATATCTATCCCATCTCCATATTTTCAATTTAGTTTAAGATTCTTCTGTCTTTTGTATTTTGTCATATTATTTTTCACTTCATTGTTGGATCCCAAAATATAATATCTGCGGAGAGAGATTTGAGTGGTCTTTGCAAAAAACTATGGACTACGAAAGTTGGGGAAAGAATCTCAGTTTAAGAAGTAAATGAGATATCATTGGTCTGGAGTACCCTACCCAAACCAGAGAGTCCGCACCCTGATCTCATCAAACCTGTGCAGAGGACCTATTGTGTTTTATTTCTCCCTTTGTGTTCCCTGAATCCTTGCATTCTGTAAACCCAACGACCTTCTTTTCCCCTGTAATTCCCCCAAGATAAAATGGGTTTTCCCCTATGATGTATGTGTTAAGACTCCAGATTTGTTAACCTGGGTTTTCCCCTTACTTCATCCCCTGAAACCCCCTAATTGTAATAATTGCACTAGTTACAACCCCCTGTTGAATATGTAGACCCTAAGCCCTTTAAATATGAACATGTAAGTCCAATAAACTATTCCAGTTTCTTGTCCCCAAGCTGTGATCTTCTTAGCATTATTGACCTCCACACTCCATCTTGTTAAGTGTTGTGTCTTCTGTATTTATTTGTAATAACTATATAAACCCAGAATTATGGGACAAAAGACAGTGAATTAATATCAAGACAGGTGAGGTAACAAAAAACATTTTTGTTCATTGAGTTAGAGTTTAGTGATATTGTTTTTATTATAGATAATTTTTTCAGAGTCCCAAGACAGAATTTTTTGTTTCCCTACTAAAACTACAATAGGAAAGACCAGGTAATTGACAACATTATGTGTCTTGGAGATATGACTGGGTTGGACAGCATTTTTTTTAAGACAGCAGAGAATTCGAGTGCATTATTTCCTAAAGTAGCAGAAAGATTTTTATGCCTTTTTCCTTTATTCCCCTGTGAGGAGATTTTCAAGGTGTTATAACAATAATGGAGAAACATCATATCTATTTTTCACATTTTTTTTTTTTACCAATACAGGGGCTGCTTAATATGATTTTATGACTTAACTTCCCATATATTCTCATTAGGTTTTTTACTCGCATTTGTTGTTAACCTTGCACGTATACAGAGGGCAGAAATGATTGTCATTTGAAGTAATTTGAAAAGACCACAGGCTTTTAGAGAGGTAACTTCAGAATATGAGTTGGGAACATGATGTTACCATATCAAGGTAGGATATATTGTGCAGTTTACTGTGACAGACTAAATAAATTGCTTTGCAATGAAGTTATAAATTGTAATATGAAAGTATATAAAAATGTCCTCCCTTCTGTTCTCCTTTTAGTTAAAGAAACCTGTTTTTTTACACACACACACATACACACACACACACACATTTGTTTATATACAAAATACATAGGGTTTTAAAATTAGGTTTTGATCTTTCCATTTTTATTAGGAATGAAACCCACTGTATTCTGATATCTGTCACATAAACTTGTTTTGTCATGTGATATTGTCTTATCCAAAATATAAAAATGATGTACATAGAAGAAAAAACATCAAGCATGCACCAAAGTTTTTTGAGACATAATATTTACAAGTATCTCAGTTTTCAAGTATCCAGACTAAAATTATGTCAGTTTTGTGAAAGTACTGGTCATCCAGTACCATAAACTCTCTTGGAATGGAAATAAAATATAGTTAGGGGAATGACTGTGGTCTTTTAAAATCGGATATCTTGCATTTAATACCCAACTTCTGGTATATCTGATAGCCTGGGAAAGAGATATGTCTTACTTTGGCAAAATTTTAAACAAAATTTTAAGGAGCTGGCTGAACAGACCAACATATTCCAATGTATATTTACCATTTGAACAACCTCCCAGCCATACAATATCAGAATTTTCAAGCTCATTTATATTAACAGTCAACTTCAAAGAGGTTGAAGTTGAAGCTAAATTATCAACAAGCTAACATTTATACGACCATGCTCTATTTTTCTGTAATGTAATATCTGTCATTACATTTAATTCTAATTTAAATTATTTTTGTTTAGAGTTTCTGACTAGTTGCTATTAGAATGATAAGAGTGAGATCCACTGTTTTCTTTGTAACTCAAAGCATTTTTGTAATGTAAGATTATGAAGAAAGTGGTGATCATGCTTTGTGCATTTATTTTTAACAAGATAGATATGAAAACACATATGTTTATACAAGCAAATACCAACAGATAAATATTGAAACATATAATAAGAAATGCACTAAAACAATTAAAAATGTTTAGAAGAATTTTTTTAAAGACATTTATTTGTTGTATATAGTCATATAATGTGTCATTGCACAATAGTGTTTTAGTTTATACTAATACGTAGTAAATCAATTTAACAAGAAAAAGTAACACTTTTAACTGTGAATTGTGTTGTTTCGCCTACTAACTTTTCCTTCATCATGAATTAAAAGCATAGTCTTTTTAAGTCACTCTTATTTCATTTTGTTGTGAATAAAATCTTTGTTTTTCAAGGATACATTCTGCTGTATATTACTAAATAATATAGCCTATATTTATATATATTGAAAGATCTGGATTGTATGTGCAAACTGTGTTGTAAATTGTACCGTCACTAATATATTTTGTAGGTATATCTAGATGCTTAATAAATTATTTAAATATAACCTCATTGGTATTTCAGAATAATATGTTGCGTATTAGGAACACTATTTTTCCCCTAGAGTCTTTCTTTTTAACTTTACATCAAAGCATATTAGAAATTAATCCTGAGAACATTAACTACATATTCACTTGGAAATGGAATATAATTATAGAGTTTAGAACAGTAGGTCTACCCTTAAATAATATTCATAAACTTTAAGCATAGTTTTTCAAAGCTATTTAAACAAAAGTTTCAAAAAAGAAAAAAATTCTACATCTTTTGCTTACTTTTAAAAAAAAAAGGTAGGAATTCTGAAGTCAGTCACTATGTCTCCTGACTAAGAAAATATATGACCTATCGATTATTTTCCATCATGTCTCAAAAATGTCATTGTTTAAGTAATTCCTTTGAAATGGTACTTTGTTTTAAAAATTTCTGTTTTTTTTTTTTTTATGGATTTAAAATATATAATTCACAGCCTGATAAGAGATGTCAACAGAGTATCTGCATCTTGAAGTCTTAGATAATGTTTCTGGAAAGTTCTGATGTAGCAAATAACTTTCAATGCATAGCATCAGTTCTGAAATGTGTTATGATGATATTTTAAAAATGTAACAAACACAATATCAGAATTTTAAATTGGGAAAGGCTGGAACGCAATTTACTGAAATTACCATGTGACCATCCAAGTAAAATTCAATGAAACTTATGAGATCTGGAACTTATAGAAAAACATGTGTTAACTTTCTTTTTTTTAGTGCCTACATTTTTATAGTGGAAATCACTTGAGAAAAGTTGGGAATCTACTCCCTCTACATTTTTTATATCCTTCTGAATTTTCTATAAAAGAAGGAGTAACATCTCTACAGGCATCCCACACAGTTAATGGGAAGTGAGGAAGAATTCTGCATGATGATCCAGTCCACCAAAGATTTGATCTGATCTCCTTTGATGTCTAAAAGAGACAACTTTTTAACTTAAGTATCAAATTTTATTACTTGAATCTGGTTATCAGTGCATATACTTAATTTACAACTTTCTTTTTTCAAGAAAGTAGATGTTTAATAAACTATTTTAAATAGTTATTAAAGTGGCTTAGTTTTCAGAAAAGTACTTAGCAGACATTTTTTAACTGAAGCAGTATTTCAGATATTCTATAAACTGTATGTAAAGGACAGCCTGCTGGCTTTTCTAATTAAATTATTACTAGAAAACAACAAACCCTTCTATATGAGTACATTTATTTCATCCTCATCAAAGTAATGAAATCTAAGAAATGCACATGAGAAACCAATTTCAGTGCCCTTCAGAAAGTTTATGCTTGAGAAACAGCTAATGACTATACTTTTGTCTGTAGTAGTACTACAAAAATCCTTCCCCAATCTCTAACATTACCATCTACTCAATTACATCTGATCCATCTAAAGCCCTTATCCAAGGTATTGTGCCTGTGAGAGACCCCTGACTATTTCAGTCAAAGAAATTGATGATATCTGCAAAATTAACCGTATCTTGTCATTCCCAGCTGACCCCAACAACTGACCCTGTTATGGTTTCTAGTTTGGCTTTTATCTTCCAGATATTGTACTCTTTTCATTGTTCTGCTAAACTTTTAAAACTGCTTAAAATTAACGTAAAAGTTTTATTGTTTAAGTATGTCTCAGTCAGAACTAGTTTAGAGGGGAAATTGAGAATTGATTGACCATAGAAATCCACCTGCAATTTTTCCACTTAAATTTAGACATTGTAATAGGGGAGTTCATAAGGTAAGATCTAACTATCCTATACTCCTTCTGCAGTCAGTGGCTTCCCTACAAGTGTGACAGCCACCTAAGAGCAGAAATGTTCCTTCAGAAGTCGTTCACAAACTATTGGTGGCTAAATGACTCATTCAAATGCTACCTGCACAAGGGTAAATTTACATGAGGTAGATCTATAAGATAAGGCATCACTGAAATATGCATTGCAATCCAACTAGTTCTACAAATATTGACTGTCTACACCAATATGACTTTAAATGAACCAGTTTATATTCCCAAGTCCTGGCATGACCATAATACATTTGTCTCCAAAATGAGTCCATTAAACTTGTCTAGGTAATGTAATATATTAGTATATTTTAGTATGTACTATCCACGTTATTCCCTTAGAAAATTGCTTATAATCCTAATTATGTTCTAAACTTAAAGTAGATAAAATACATATTAAGTATTTTAACAAAAATCACAGTAAAAAGAACTAAAAAAGGAATCTGTAGTATAACTGCAGAACAGATATTCTACTGAAATGAATTATCTGAAAAACTTCTGAATTGTTGTGAACTAGACTGACATGCTCCTAGTCAAACCTCAAACCCTCTTTACTTATTACAACAACCTCTGGAGATCTAGAACTTTGATCTAGATGCTGCACTAGTATTTCCAGAAAGCTGGACTTCAAACTTTTAATTTAAATTTTAATGAGTTAGTGAACCTTATGTGTGCTTTCAATCCACTCAGACTTAATTTTTTGGCTTTTGAGGACAGGTTAAACCACATGTCCATATGTTTCCTCATCTGCAAGAACTATAATGTTAAACTGTAATCTTGAGAGAAAATGAATGCAAAAACAAGGGAAGAAAGGAACAAAGTCTTTTAGGTTTGAGAGTGAAACCGTGCATATGAAAGAACACAGTAATTACAAACCTACTGAATGACCTTGTCAACTTCATTTACTCTGATGTAGCCAAGTTACTCCATCAGAAAGATCACGAAAATACCTTCTTATCTTCTTGTCAAGTTGTGAATACCATTCCTTCTAATTAAAAACAATCAAAAACAAACACATGAAGGACTTCTAAGAGATCAAACGCTGTTAAAGCTTAAACTTTTGTGATCCTTAGGAAAAAGGTTTGTATGAACATTCTAGAAATTTTTGGTTTGAAAATCAAGCTGTAACCCTTATAAAAATATGGTTTCTAATTATCACGGAGGGTGATACAGTAAGAGGGTGATACAGTATGAAGGTCATGCAGTTACTAAAATTAAAAGTATTGATACACAAGTAAAAAAAAATAGAAAAAAACATTTTCATTTCTCTTTAAAACATAAGTTACAAGGAATCAGAGTTAATTATGGTGTGTTTCAAGTATGATATGCACATGAGTATAGACCTTTAGCTGTGCTAAAACATTATTTATCCATACTCTCTACATCAGCAGATAGTTCAATGCAGAGAAATGGATGCAGAGTGCAAAACAGTCAGTGTAGAGGAAATTACACTGTCATTATGCACATTTCAGGGATGATGACTTCAGATTTTGGAATCTGAGGGTCCATTTGTGGTTGGAGTTCCCTGAAGGCCTCCTTCCAGCAAGTCTTCTGCTTTGGTTTCATCTGAAAGGAATCTAATTAATGTACTCCAGAATCCTACTGTGGGTTGAAATAGCTAGTGGGGAAAAATAGGAGCTTTTTTTTTTTCAGAAACACACATCTTATTCAAACTAAAACTGAAATTTTTGCCCTTAGATTATCCTCGGAGTAAAGGCTGTCACACTGAACTTGCTCTCTCTGTATTTTAAATTCCAAATAGATTTTTTCTTAGAATTCAGCTGTTGTCTTAACAACTTTTTTTTTGCTGATGACAAATTTCAACCACTGATTACTTTAACAAAAATTAAAAGTTTAAATATTTAGTTTAATGACAAGCTTTTTTGTGGAAAGGGGAAACCAAATAAATTGCAGATAAAATGTGTACGCCTCCAGAGATAAAGTTTGAAATAATTACTCTATCTAGAAGAAAGGACTTTTCTTCATAAACATTTGACAAAGCTGGGAAGCTTAAGAAAACAAATGTTTTTGCATCACACTTGAAAGTTCATTCCATTATATAGACTGCTAATAATGTCACCTCCCTTTTCTGTCAGACCTGTCAAAATATATTTGACATGCCAGTCTACTACCCATCCAGCACAGGACACTTTGTATCTGAACTATATAAATGTTCTGTAGTCCTGGAGGATGAAGAAGTCAAACACATATTTTAAGACATCAAAATATTTTTAATACACATCTAACATGCATCTGTTTTCTGTTATAAACTTTAAAAGCTGTTAATCAATCTATGAATTAAATTATGATAATCCAGCAGAGCCTAAGCATTGTACATTTCCTTAACTTGTGAAATTGCACATATAATTTGGCTCATAACAACTAACTTTATTTAATGTTGAAATTGTTTCTGGCTCCATAAGTACAACTCAATGTCAGTATAAGTAGGAAATGCAAGTTCACATTAAATACTATCTTAAAAAATATGACAATTATTTTACATCTCAATGATTTATAATCAACATATTTTTTTATTCCTTTACAAATTCTCATGTTCAGAGAACAGACTTGACCTAACATTCAGAGGAGTTAAGTCTGAGTTAGCAGAATGAGCAGGAAAAAGTATACAAGTGCTGTCAAATCGCGAGGCTTGTGGGTTACCTGTTAAGCAGCCTCATCAAGACAGCATAACATGATAATTTTCCCATTTTTCTTGACTTTAAATGAACCTAATTTTGCAGTCAGAGGAGCTGGGGTGCCCTACATTATGCTGGGAAAGCAACACTGAGAAGACAGTCTGTGTGTCCAACACTGAGAAGACAGTCTGTGTGTCCTAATGAAAGAGACCTGGAGTGCTTCCCTGCTATCAGTGGGAAATATCCAGCGAGAATAGAGCAGATTCCTTAACACCAGAAATAATACTTATTTTTTCTTTCATAATTTTAGCAAGATTTCAGTATTAAGATCATATTTTAATGTGATCTAGTTAAAATAAGCTTTTATTGTCATTATTTTTCTTTCGGTTTGTTCTTTTGTTTACCCAAATATATAATCATTATGTACAAGGACATAAACAGAGGCTTACTCAGAAAATAATGGAACTGTCAGATAAGATGGATACGGAGTCATCTATGGTCCTACCAGCCTGTAGGTCCCATTGACTTAACATCCATTCTGAAGAGCAGAACTGAAGTTGGTTGTTTGGGTTTTTTTTGTTTGGTTGGTTTGGTTTTGTTTCATTTTTGTTTTGGTTTTTTTTGTAGATTGGTTTGTTTTCCTAAAGAAAAATACATTTACTGTTTTGATTTAACTCAATAGAGTACTTATTCTGCCTGACGACAAAAGCTTGGTGTTCTGCTTACGCAGAAAGTAGGTATAGAAGATTTAGCTCAGAACACTTTGTCTATTCTCCAATTGCAATTAAATTTAGTGTGACAGTGTGAAAGTGTCAGCAACAGAGCTTCAGGACTGCTGGAGGTTTGAATTCTTTTCAAACTCTGTAGTAGAAAAAACTAAGGTCTGATTACTGATCCAGTATAAGTCATCTCAATTGTGTCCCACATGGCAAATATTTAATCATAATGAGTGAGAAGAGACTGATTTCAGTCTCTTCTGAAAAGTTCTGTATAAATAACTGTTGAAAGAAAACATGCAGTGAAATAAAAATAATTGTGAGACCTGAGTTTCTGTAGTACAAAACAAGTATTCCCAGTTTCTGATACAATCAGATGATAGTTCTAGTATCATATCAAATATTTGATAAAAACTTATAATGTTTTTTCTTTTATGTTTTGCATGGAATTTTAATTTTAGTAAAGGTTCCATGGTTGATCAATATATTTTACCTTTTTTTCCTCTTGTATTTCTTTCAAGAGGTTACAGTTAACCTTTTCTACCTTTCTTCATAGTATACTGTTTTGAACAAATGACTTTTGCTCTATTTTCCAACTCTGACAAGATAGAAGACACACTGAACTACCTTGCAGAAAGCTAATATGCTATATATCTCTTTCAAAAAAGTCTACAAAACATCTAAATATTATTATACCTCTTGAACCATGAATTTTTTTCCTAAATTACCTCCTAATAAACTGAAGGCTTACACTGAAAGAAAACAAACAAAGAAAACCTCACAAAAAAACAACTCAATCCAAACAAGCAAAAAAACAACTCAAGGAAAAAACCCTAATAATATGCCCTAACAATGAAGCAAGAAGGATCAAAGGTAGCCATTATTACTGGTCTCTGAAATTACATGGATATGCCAATATTTTCTTGGACATGGATTATATCTATGTTGTGAAATAAAACAAAAAAAAAACCTATAAGGCTTTAATTTCTTTCAGTTTTTATATTTTAGCAACTCATAATGAGCAGCTGTTAAATGACAGCTTTCTAAAGGTCCATTAGAATTGCTTAAAAATGTCTAATTAAACAAAAATTAGGACATAAAAGAATTAATAAACTAAATTCTTTAGACACTCAAAAGCACTTAGACATTGCAGTTATTTAGCTGTTTTGCAACTGAAATTTGATTGGATAGAAAACTTCATGAAACATTAAGTATATATTAGTATAGATTGTGCTTGTAGTCAATTCCACCAAAGTATCTTTCCCAGAGGGTGGAATAAGATTCAAATTTTCCTTTAGCCTTTCTTGCAATTCTTTCCACTTTTTTTATTCCCTAATTCTGTGAACAGCCCATACAGTAGATCTGCTCACGCATAAGTTTCACTAATCCTGTCTTTTGCTTTTTTGTTTCTAGTTTTACAGCTTAAGAGTACTTGTGCTGTGGAGGATGTGTTTGAACAGGAAGGATGATATCATTTTAAGTAACAAAAATTAGACCTTCATAGGTTCACCATTTTCTCTCTCTGTTCTTATAACAAAACAAGTCATGAGAGAGCAAATAATTTGTTTTCCTATGCAAAAGACTAATTGACTAGAGGAAGTGATTTGGAAGGAAAGAATAAGACTGAATATTATGTAGAAGTTGCATGTATGAACAGAGTTCTTGGGTTCCTCGGGTCCTACACCCATATTTATTTTCCCTTTAGTGAAGTAATTAGGAAGACTATCTCAACTCAGACCCTGTCATAATTTTTTTCCTTATGTTTCAGTCATTTTGATTTTTGCAAACAGATATATACACAACATTTAGGAAACCAGAGATCACTTTCATTGTAGTGTCAAAAAGACATGTAAGATATAGTTGCTAAAAAGGCTGGTACTATGACTGGTGCTATCTTACTGGGCTACCGAATAAACAATGCTCATGTAATTATATTTGTATTACTATTTTTGGATTCAAAATAGAGCAATGTTAAAATTCATTGGCATTTTTCTATTTTATAGGTGCAACAGACTTTTTTTTTACCTGTAAGTTTTTGTAAATTGTGGAAAATTACACAGAGAAGTAAATTGACTTTAAAAAAATTATACCACATTGTATATCATCCAATATATTTAGCAATAATAAAGTATTCAGATAAAGAATGAGGAAAACCACACTAGCTGGCTACTTTGTTAAAAAGAACCTCTGAGTTCTAGTAAGCACATATACACAAGTAAAATACTTTGAAAAAAGTCAGTAATAATACTCTGAGAGTTATATTGGTTCTTTGCAACATTGCAATATTTCTGTGATTGATGGAAAGTTACCAAAGCTTTTACGTAGGTTTACTTTAGATCAAACAGTTTGGCAAGCATTGTAGTTATGCTTTTTTCTTGTCAAGCTCTCAGCAGAGATCAGCTGCTGTTCTAGGCTATGAATTCAGGCTTTGCTTTTACACTGTAGTGACTCCTCTTTATATTACTATACATTCCAGAATTAGGTACATCTTATTCTCATGTCTCAAAATTTTAATCTTATTTCTGATACCTGTACCACAAAACTCTTTTCAACACTATTTGGAAAATTTAACAAGATTCATTGAATTACAAATATTTCACCTCTAGATACGTATAGTGTATATACACAGGACATTATCATAAACTCTAATTATGAATATGTGCAATATATTTTCAAAAGATGATTCAAATGTCAGTGCTATAACATTTCAGTGAAAATGCTTTTCACTTAAACAAATGTATTAAGTAAAAGTTCTTTACAGATACTCTGAAGTGCTGCTATAAGAAGGAGGGAATCTAACTCTACTACAAAATTGCCTAGAGCTTTCTGATTAAGGATTACTTCTGGAAAAGGAGTTCACATGTAACCTTCCTCCACACTGTACAGGGCTTAGAGACAAGACTCTTCTGCTAGAAATAGTGTAAGAAATAAGAAACGCTATTTAAAGAATAGCAGTTGTCACTGACCTCAGGAGACTGACTATTGTTCTGAATTCATTGAGATAGAGGCACCTACTCTCCAGATTCATCCTCCTACTACATATGTTTGCATTTTTCTATCTCTTGCCCTGGATATCTCTATATGACTCTTGTAGGAAAAATAAATTGCATTACTGGATGTCTAGGGTCTCTGGATAGCCAAAAGTAGTCTTTTTTTACAGGCTCTGACTATCATCAATTGGTACAATCTGGACACCAAAACTTTCTTTTTCAAGTTGTTCAAGCAAAGAACCTATTTTTAAGACATTTAAAACATAAATTGGCCAGAGAAAGAAACTATGCTCACCACTTTTTATATTTCCAGGACAGTTCTCAAATCCCTTTAAGTCTATAAAATAACATTCTCTTCCCCAAATGATACTAGAAAAATCCTAGCCTGAGTAGTCAACATCAGTATAAAAGGATCAGGAGTTCTTTTTGTGAAATATTTCAGCAAATGTATGAATAATATGCTATGTATGGATGTAAGGACCTATATGTTTCATTATTTATATCAACACAGATGTAGCAGTTCAATATTAACCTATCAAAATTAGGTAGTCAGAAATAAAAAATGAAGGTCCTGGATTTTCTTCAACATTCAGTAGATTTAATATGTTTATTTTACTTTCTTATTGTCCTTATTAAAATAAACCAGCACAAAAAATGAGGTCATAGATCCCAGTTCCGCAAAATCTCATTTACACCAAAGCTTAAAGACATGTTTATTCCATAAAAATTTTAAGCAACTAGTAATGTATTCCTATGACAGATTAAGTATCAATGTTATTTACTCTATGGATTTAATGTATAGAGTAATATATTCATTATTATGTTTTATATAAAGAATATCTACTACACTTTAACAGTAACTTATACTAGTACGTTAAATGAAGTGATTTTTAATTATATGTTGAACTTCTCTCTAAAAGAGTTTCTGAGTGTATTCTCCTGATAGGACTACTTGTTTACTCCCTTTGTTAAGCAGCTTGTATGCTGTAGTATGGTTCTTTGTTTGTGTTGGTTTTTTTTTAATGGACATTTACAATATTCACATTAAATCTTTAGCAAGTTTTGTTTATACATTTATAGGTAAAATTAATACATTTGAATATAAAGCATATATTACTTTAATTGAATTTGTAAGATATACCTTAGACAATCTTTATCCTAGTATGTTTGAGAGCGGTTCTACTATTGTATTTCTTTTAAGAAAGATTGTATGCTATTCTTCTTTTATTGTCTTCTTTTTAAATTTAATAATTAAAGAATAACCAATTTGTTTGTGAACTGAAAATCCCTATAACTCCTTAGTTACTAAATTAATTGTTAGCCTTCCTCTAAACTCTCTAGTATTAAACCTGGTAAACATTATATCAGGTTTCTTTGTTGAATTCATTTTTTTTATTAACTATTCAGAGAGAACTAGGACAAATATTCCAGAGTGAATGTTGCTTATGACTTCGTGCTTACATGGAGAAGCGAGCAATGAGAAAGTCAAGTTGTAATTTTTACTTTAATGTAAGTTCATGACAAAGGTCATGCTATTGGCATGAAGAAGAACTACTAAATCACTCCTTGTCTTTTTATTTGCTCTCTTTTTCAACACAACATACACTTATACCTAGACATTCATCTTGAGATGCATGTCAGAGTAGTTTTTCAGGAAGAGGAGGGAGGCTTAGGTGAGAAGCTAAGGACTGCAAGATTACTTTTCCTGTGGGTATCTCACTGTCACATTTGAGTTTTACTTGACTCTAGACATGCTGTTATCAGAATTATTGCTTATTCTGACTCCCAGAGGAATGCTGTAGAATGGGTAGCTGTAAAAAATGAAGCATTGCTTTTTGCCTTATATTTGACACAATATTCAGATCTGGATTTTAAAACAACTAAACAATTAAAGACAAAAGCTAAAATAAGAAGAAAAACAGGACAAAATCCACAGAACTCAAAGAACATCACAGAAACATTGAATTTATTTTTGGAAAGAGGGATAATAGAGGGATAATTTGCAAATTAATGAAGGTGTAAAAATAGTAAAAATTCAAAGTTCAATAGAACATGAACACAAAATCATTAAATCTTAAGAAGTTTCACAGTTCATACTCCTATTCTGTTATGATACAGTGAATTCATTTGCTAATAATTCTTCATAAAATATGATCCACTTCTTTATAGAATATAACTATTTTTTCAGATGGAACAAACAGTAAATTTCAGTGGGGCTCTACATGGGTCAAAAATTCCCCAGGGCGGGAGGTCTCTCCATGGGACCATAATGTCAGGGCTGTGTGGTCAAGGCCTGGGCCACTGCACCTCCCCTTCCAGTGGACAGGACAAGGATGGGTTGGGTCACTGGCCCTCAGGTCCACATTGGCCAGGGTCCACATTCAGACAAACAGGGTCCACAGTCAGACATAAGCATTGCTGTGACACCACAGTTGAGGTGGGGAATAAAGTTGAGATCTCTGGCTTAGTTACAGTTCTCCAGAGAAGGGTTAGGCACAGGTAGGCCCAGCTTTTGGAGTGCACCGTATATGCTGGTATCTTAAATGAGGCCACCCTGTCCTCTTCTCACAGAGGCCACCCCTGCAGCTCCTTGATGCCAACAGCTGAATACTTACATCTGATGCAAAATGCAGTTATACATCCTGATGGAAGAATGAAGGAAAAAAATGAAATTCAACTACCAACAAAATGTCTCTGTATGTCTACAGCCACCAATTCTATCACTTTCTCAACCACAATAAAAAGTTTTCCAGAAACAGTTAAGTGTTTCTCTCTACTCAATGGAGAAAGATATCTGTTCTTTCTAATCTTCTTTTGTGTCACTTATCTCTTTGCTTAAATGTTGTCGAAAGATATATTTCAACACTACACTGTCTAAAAAGCATCTATGACAACAGCAGGTCATTTTGTAATTGACTCATTTGGAATTGTTTAATACCTATATTTTGCACTATGTTGCCATAAGCTGTGACATAGTTTTTCCCTTTCACAGGAAAACACAATTAAGCTTTTTTTTTTTGCAATGCATGCATACTTAAATTGTAAACAAGCTCTCCTCATAGCTGTCTTTTTCTTCAAAAAACAGTATAAAACGTTTTCTATGAGAGCTTTAGATTATTACACTTCATAGTTTCAGATGAAAAGGAAAAAGGTTGCTTCTTTTAGTAAAAGTTGATTTAAGAAAATTGTATTTACATTATTATACATTATATCAAAACATAGGTTCTTTTTGTTTTTCCAAGATGATACATTTTTAGCCTAATAAAACTTTAATCTATAGCAGTTGTCACTGAAAAAAGATTGATTACCATACTGTGATGCTGAAATACCTATTTAATCCTAGATACCTATTTACTAGCTGGAAGATTGCTCTTTCGTGGAGTCGTGCAACCTAGTTTTCAATCAAATTTGGTAATACGTAATTACTGGTTTGTGAAAATTACAACATTATTATACACTCCACCCCCTTAAATTTAGGTTATATTTTATGCTAAGTAGGGCATTACTAATTCTTTTTCCAAAATTTGTAGCTCACATCCTTACTGGTGGTCTTATTGAAGATCTATGCGGTTGTTTACTTTGGCTGAACGTCAGATATCTACTGAGCCTGTGTCCAGTCCTCCAGGTGGAAGGGGGGGGAGAAGTGGGAAAAAGAAGGAAAAACACAACTGGCAAATTGGAGCTGCTAAGAAAAGACAGTTTATGTATTTACACAAAGAGGGAAAATTATATAAACCCTATACCCACAGAGGAGGACTAAAAATAAAGATACTTCCCCACAACCGATGCTCTTCTTCACCTGAAGGAACTGCCCAAACTGCTTTGCTCAGTACCCGGAAGAGGAGAGAGAGCTCGCTTTCTTCCTGTCTGTTTATATATCTGGTCTAACGTAACATGGTATGGAATATCTTATTGGTAGAAATACACATCAAATGACCTATCCTATTTCCGTTTTCTTTCTCAGGGAAAATAACAAACCCATTATAATATAGCAATACATGCACTTAAAATTGGAGACAATTAAGTATATCTTTAAAGACATGTAATTGTTTAAGTACAATTCTTAACTTGATCAGGAATATTTTAAATTATGTAAAAATAAGTCAAACCAAGGAGAAACAGAACATGGTAAGATTCAGCATTGTTATTTAGAAGGAATATAGTATGTGTTGAATTACCCAATTACTCATTAACCTTGGTAAATCTACAAGAAAACTTTAAGTTCATCATCTGCTCCCATCTTTGAAGTCTGAGACTAACTACAGAAAATATAGATACGCTGATTTCGCAATTGAATCTCTAAGTCAGGATGACATTCAAAGTATAGTTCATAATTATCAGGGGTAAATCCCTTAGAAATGTCTAAATATTGAAAAATACGTTTCAATCAATACATATCTCAGCATATATTGCAAGAAAAAATATAATTTTTGTAAACTCTTGCATCTAAAAAACTTATGTTTGTTTACAGTTAATTAGGTAGTTTGTATTTCTTGTAAACTGTACTAGTGTACAGGTAGTTCCAGTGCTTCCCTAGCAGCACCTCAAAAAGACATTAATATCTTGTTGTAATAAATTACAGGGAAAAGAAGAAAGAATAAATTTTCCAGATGATTAGTTACTAGCACAATGATAAGATGAAACCTTTAAAATCTCTAACTGATATTTAGGTACATTTTTTCAGTGTATCTCCTATCAGAGAATAATTATTCTTGAGCAAATAAAGAATTACAGAAGGAAGTCTTACTTACTCCTTTTCTATAGTTTAAAATCCATATTGTATATTTCTGCCTATCAGTTAAAAAAGAAAAAAAAAACCACTTTTTTTCCTCTGTTTATTTCCGGAATATAAAGAGATATAATGACTGCTTTCATTTAACACCAAAGATACCCTTAATTTGTTGAAATCTCATTTCCTATTCTGTTCTGATGATACACATCTTAAGGACGCCATGTGTCTCTTACACCTTTAAATATATCTGAATTTAAGCAATCAATGGAAAAAAAAAAATCCATCTTTTACAGTCTGAAGATAGAAAAGGAACATGATTTCCTGTATTTGTTGTATGTATGACTAAAATCTGCCTCTACCGAAAGCTGCATAAGCTTTTCCATTGATTTAACTTCCTCACAACCCTACAATCTTCTCTATAGGCATGTAGTGCTCCCTGGTATACAGACAGAAGTCTCATATTAAAATTATTGACACTTTCCATGTGAATGAAGGAAACTTTTAGACAGAATCCTATCACTGTCTTTTTTCCTGTGTCTGGTAAAACCAATTCCGACCAATTGAAATATCCGAAGTACAGAAAAGGACATTGGACATCTCACTGAGAATTCTTTACAGTCCTAGTATTCAATAATGAGTGGAGAAACATCTGATGGAAAACTGGACCATATAGGGAGATGTGTCTTCAAACATGTTTTTGCTTAAAGTTACTATGATTTTTATTATTTCAGGCCTATAAAAGGAAACAACAATACCTATGAATGACACCTTTTTATCACTATAATGTGATATTGTGCTCACTAAGCAACACCAATAGTTTCATATTTTACTGGGTCATGCCTGTGACATTAATGGCAGTGAGCCTAAGATTAAGAAATGCGTATTCACAGACACCTGAATGACTGGAGTTGAATAAATTATGATTATGAATCATATATACTTGTTTTGAGTAAGTCTCAGAAATTAATTGCAATTTGACGTATTTTTAATTATGATTTATTTTGCATGTCTCTGAATACACAACTGCTGTCCTCAAAATGCCAACTAACAATGTTGAAAAGTCTCCTATTCCACACCTGATATAGAATATGCCTTCCTATTTTCATTTTACAATAATACAGAATGATGTGTGTGCAAACTACCTGCTACCTGACATGATATATGGGTTTGTTTCTTCACACTCCTTTAGCATATCATATAATTGAAATCCTAATTAATAATTAATTAATGAATAACTAATTAATCATTAATTAGTATCACATAGAGTTTTAAACGTCTGTGGAAAATTATGTATTGTCATGAAGCTTTCTGTGTCTGATATATTACAACTGGCTATGTCAACACATATTGTTATATTGAATTAAAGGGTTGGTGTGTTTCATTAAATTGAATTGGTTTTGTAAGTTCTCACCATTTTTTCTCCATGTTCTTTTTTCTTAAGCTTTGTTCCAGAACACTCCTACAAATTCTTGTTCTTTCAAGCAATTCAGAAAGGTTAGCATACTTTGTTAGTTATTTTATCCCTTTTCTCTAAGCAACTTTTCCCTTAAATATATTTAGACATTTTTCTCTAGATTTCCTTTCTGTTTTGTTAGCCTAACAAGTCTTATAACATTACTGCCAGAAGAATAGAAAAACAAAATATTTTTTAGAATAAATATCTCTAGGCATGTTATTTTGCTTCTATGTTAGGAGCATATGCTCTCTTTTTAATCACTGTAGAGAAATAGATGGTACTTGAGCACAACTCAGCATCAAAGCTCTGGAACAGAGTCTGTTTAGATCACCCAGAATAGGGGACTGTTGAAGACTATAACAGTTGCCACCATATATACAACTGGCCTTTTTTTGTTTTCTAACTGGATGCAGAGAAGGAGAAGTTCTACATCTGGGTGCCAGTGAACACACACAATTACAGTGCATATCTGGATGTGCAATATGGACATAAATCCTATATTCCATACATCAGAAGTAGCTTTTAAAAAACTAAGATAGATTCCTACAGTAGGTGGCATAAATACACTTTTATCAGTATGTCTTTCCAGGTACTCAGAGACACATAATATTTTAACTCTTTCTTCTGTAATTCTGAGAGAGTTTAAAGACCACTCCCACTCACTTTCAGTCTATACAAGACACATACAAACATGTATGTAATGAGAGGTGGTACATATACACCAGAATGAAATTTTATCACACTCAAAATTTTCAAATGGGCAAACATCTTTTATGCAGACACAAGAATTTATTGATAGTCTAAGAAATGTTTTAACAGTGTAATCAACATACAACAAACAGTTTTCATTAATCAAATTACAATTATATTAACACTTTTCAGTCAAATTGTTAAATTATTCCTTGTAATAATTATTCTAAAAATATTGTGTACATAGGCACTCTAGCATCTTTTGCTGGTCTCCATTGTGACACTTGCCTTTCTAAGTACCTGCAGTCAAAGATGAAGAGCCATTTTTCCTACTATGTGATGCGATGGTTCATTGTTGATATCCAGAGTCCTTTGTCGAGGGCAGTATCAATAGTGGAGATAGTTCACTTTCTTTTCTTTTCAGTTTTGCATGTACTATTCCTTTTCATGTTTCCAACCAGTCTGTTACTAACACTACTCTTTTTTCTTAATGCAGAATTTTACCATCAGTGACCATTAAGTTTTATTAAACCTCTATCATATGTTGCACAGTTCCTTGGTATAGTTGCATAAAGTTAAGCTGAAGCTACAAACAAGTTAGAAGACAGTCATCAGATTGTTGGGCAATGTGGTGTTGCAGCTAAAACTAAGCTGAAACAGAGGGAAGAACGGGGAGGTCCATGGTGTCCTGAAAAGCCATTAGGTCTTTTATTCCTTAATTAGTGAAAGACCATTGTGGACTAACTACTGTGAAAAAACACTACTGTGTTGCAGTGCTATAGCTGTAATTGTTCTTATGGGTCATCTGAAGTCTTGCAGAATTTAAGATCTCATCACTTTTGCACGAGTTCTCTAACAAATTACAATCTTCTGTTTCGTTATTTTCCTTCTTCATTTGATGTTTTCCTGTCCACAGTGAACCTTTCTCTGAAGGTAACCTCGTTTCCCTTTTGCCCACAAATCCTTACTCTTCTTAGTCTGCTAAATTCTCTTTGAATACCTAAGATGCTATAACAGTAAGAGACATTTTCTAACCTAGACTTTAACAAGCTAGTTTTCTGAGGCTGAGCTAGTCGTCCAAAGAATGTCTTACAAGCTGGAGAAAAAACCTATACATTTTGACTTAAGTCTAAGGGTACACCTATCTAGCACAGAGTTGCAATTATTTACCTTTGTATAAAAATTTTAAATATTTCTTATATGTGATACCTTAGAGTCATTTTGATTTTTTGATTTTTTCTAATTTTTATAAGTTTTATAAGTAGTTTTGTAGAAAATGTAGATTTTAGAAGCAGCTGCATTTTTTCCCTTACCCTTACCCTTAGCACAGTAGACACACATATCTCAACCCTTTTACCCCGTTCCATGCTCCCCATATCAATTACCTCCTGAATTCCATTAGAATGTTTAGACTTCTCTTCAAAATAGGCCTCTTCTGTTTAAGAACACTTGTACTCCAACCTGAACCGCAAGATACAGCCAAGAACTGGGTGACCGTGTGCCCTTTGTGCTCCAAGGAAGATGAAGATGATGAAGTAAAAGACCCCAAACCTAATTCCCAAGGGGCAGATCGGGGGGAGATTGGGGTAAAAGCCAGGGCATGGAAAAACCTGGGATTGGACGGACAGTATTATAAATTGTAACACCTAAGACAGAGAAGGCACGTGCGCGTCTTGTAATCCTGTTGCCTTAGAGGCACTCTTAAATCCTTTTTTTTACCTTACCTCCATACTAAGTTGTCTCAGAGTTTTTTCTCCCTAAGTTTTCTTTAGGCAACATATGTGTTAGTTTCTGTTATTTTTCTGTGCAATGTGTCTAAAAAAACGTGAGGAATTTTTTTTGCAGTTCAGCACAACAGTATTTTTGTGGAATGAAAGCAAGGATATATCTTGTATATGTTGAGGATAGCCTTAGGGCACATGGGAGTGCTTGAACAAGAAAAAACCCAAACTAGAAGCCAGCACATACGTATACACACAAAATTAATTCATAATGCTTAGTGTTACAAGGCTATTCTATTAGATTCTCCATAGTCTAATTCAGTTGAGAGTTACAATATTCATACAAAATATGTACATCATAAGAAGGGTTGTTGAAATTTTTATTTCCTTTCAGGCCTTTCATCTAAAGAAAACCACCAAACCCCCAACCCCATATCCTGAATTTCTCTTAATAAGGCTCAGAATTTGATAACTTCTTGTTTATAAAGTATGAAGTCTTAAAAGTGAAATCTATGTTTTTTTCAAGACTTAAATGCCGTTTTTCCTTCATATGTATTTGAATAAAATGCTGAAGTATTCAACCCTATTCAATACTATTGAAGTATTCTTTTGCAGATGAGCATTCCTAGTGTTGCTGAATTTTAGCAACTCTCTAGACATGGACAAAGAGCTACATTTGGAAAGAAGACATTGTTTATTCTACATAGGGGGCAAGGTGGAAGTTTTTCACAAGCACACCAACAGAAAGCAAAAGAATTTATACGCTAAAGTTTACATAAATCCTCCTATCTAATACATAGTTACTGCCTGCCTAATGCACAGTCATTTAGCTTGTGCAACCTTATGCAATACTTGTTACTGTGCCTGTGTGGTCCTCTTTAGTGATCTGGTGGTTGGTTGGGGAGGTGTCACCTACTCAGTTTCAAGTAAAGTTCATCTCAGGACGCACAGAACACAAGATGGTGTCCCAAATAAGATGTGATCTGCAGTTCCAGCAGCAGGTCTTAAGCAATTGACAAGCAGAACATAAAATGCAAAAGCTTTTCGAAGCGACACATGCTTAGCACACCTGATAACACCTACTTGCATTCAAAAGAGAGATTAAAGGTGAGAATCTGCAATAGAGACTGAAGGAAGAGACCGAGAATTCTGCTTCAAGACATTACTATCAGCAGTGGTTTCATTGGTTTATGCTTCATAAAAGCAAAGTTCTTCATTGCTTATATTCTTTTTTATGTGTCATGCTTTTTGACAGGTGTCAAATTAAATTTTTAGTGGTTTCACACTCCTTTGTGTGATTCAGCTTGTATCTTCAAACTAAATTTTCAGTTGTGAATTATTATTAGTTTACCACAATATAGAGGGGGCTTCTCAAGAGCTGCCAGTGTTTGTCAATATGTTTCCTATAAGCTTCTGTGTCAATACAATTATAACAAGACTGGCTGTGTCTGTGAAAACATCACCTGTGATGTTTTACTGCTTTTTATTTTTTTTTTTAAATAGTGAAGTAAGTGGCCTCTACAGAGATTGTTAAGAAAAGAAGAAATAATCTGAAAACAGGTAAAAAATAAATCTAATAGAAAGTATTACAATGTTTGAGATTCAGATGACAAAAAAGAAGATTTACATAAAGGAGAGAAAAATACTTGTGTAGGTACTGTGGTTTTCCTTTGATTTTGGGTGATTTTTTTCATTTTTTTTGTAGTTGATTTTTTTCTTCTCTCTGTCTGATCTTTTTTTTTTTTTTTTTTCTAATAGCAAAGACTGTCACTATAATATAAACTCTCTGTTAGTTTTGACAGCAATAATTCAGTGATACTTCACATTTTCCTTTAGGAGCAGATTCATTGAATTGTTACTCAAGTAATTCAGATAGTCACAGTAAAAGTCACATTACAGCAATATAAACCAGCAATATATAGCTTAATAAGATCCTATTTTTCACTTAGAAAATTACCATACTTTGCAACAAAAAATTCACCATAGGGAGTTTTATTAGCATTGGTGAATATAAATAAGAGTTACAGCATCCTGAGAGCACTTGAGTAATGAAAAAGGCCACTAGACTCTGTCTATGAAAGTTGAATTCATATCATATTATGCCATGAGTTATTCATACTGAATATGTTCATTGTGACTTTGGGGTAGCCAGAGATACACTTGAAACTGCAATAGAACTTCCAGTATAACTCAAAGATTTTTGTTTCCAATTCTACTTCCCAGACAAAATCAGTACAACCTCTACCTTTTATTCCCTACAATATCCCCATCACAGTTTGGTCTCACTCTGAAAAATCCATCCTCATTAGCGAATTCCCTCCTTCCCATCCTTTGATATATGCAGACTTAATTTCTTTAGTTTATGGACCACCACTGTAAAGTGTCCATGAAAGATCCATAAAATGGTCATTGAGTTCATTTGGTCCATGATTAGAGGTTCCATCCATTAATGTGATCAATGAGTATAGGACAGTTGGTTCACTGTGCTGGAGTGCTAAATATCAAAGTCAGCTTAAGTTGTGTCACCTCTGCACTTGCCTGGCTCCTCACAAGATTCATTCTCTATTGAATAAGAGAATCATAGAATTGCTGGAGTTGGAAAAGGCCTTTAAGATCATCAGTTAGTTTGGGTGACTCCTGTTGTAATACCTTTTACATAAGGCAACCTAAGAATCATTTAACACAGGCACCATACAGCAATGGCATCTTAAAACTGAAATCAGGTGAATTGTATGAGGTTCAAAAAGGCCAAGTAATGGGTCCTGCACCTGTATCACAATCCCACATGCATTGCTATGGGCTTGGGGAAGAGTGGCTGGAAAGACTTGGGTATCCTAACCTGAGCCAGCAGTGTGCCCAGGTGGCCAATGTCAATGGCGTCCTGGCCTGTATAAAAAATGATGTGACTAGTGGGATTAGGGCAGGGATCTTCCCTCTGTACTCTGGACTGGTGAAGCTACACCTTGAATCCTGTGTTCATTTTTGAGGTCCTCACTCCAAGGAAGACACTGAGGTGCTGGAGTACATCTAGAGGAGGACAAAGAAACTGGTGAAGAGGTTGGAGTAGAACTGGGGGAACTGAGGTTTCTTAGTCTGGAGGAAAGGAGACTCAAGGGAGACCTTATTACATTTACAATAACAGCAAAAGTCTAACTTGTGCACTGAACTTTGTGTGATCTAAAAATTAGGTCGCACTAATCTTATTAGTCAAAATGATAGCAGCCTTTTTTCTCACCACTGACTGGTTTCTCTAGTTGGAAAATTCTAGTATTGCTGATGCATATCTCATTTACCAAAGGAATAAACAGAGACACATAATGACTAGTCTCAATTGTAAAAGCACCTCTCCAACACACTGAGACTGTTGAGATTGCTCAGGATGGAGAAAAGAAGGCCCCATGGAGACCTCAGTGTGGCTTTCCAGTATTTAAAGGTATTTGAAATAAAGGGAGAGTAACTTTTTGCATGATTTAAAACAATTTGGGCCACAAAATAAAAAGATGAATTATCTCATCTACTAGATGAAATTCAGTTTTGCTACATTTAGGTGCAGGGCTAGGAGTTGGACTTGATGATCCTTGTGGGTCCCTTCTAACTCAGCATATTCTGTGATTCTGTGGTCTCTTCTTCTTCCATAAAAACAGTTTGGCTTTCAGAAAGACAAATTGACTGAGAGCGAAAATTTAATCTCAAAAGATCCAGTGAGATGATGCAATCTTTTAAGAATGATCATAGAAATTTTATGCAATCAAAAAGTTGCGAGTAAGTTTTACAATTCCTTTATACATGGCTCAGGAAAGAGTTGTCTGTTGAGGGTATTATCTACAGAAGTTGCAAAACAGCTTTTATTCTGTGATGACATAATTCTCTGCATTAGACTCTAAAATGTAAGAAGGGTTTCAAATTAACATTTGGAAACTGCAGGGCAACTAATATTGCTTCCTTTCCCTAGAAATACAATTTTTTGAATGAAAAAGCGTAGCATTTAATTTTTAGCTAAGAGGAGAGCCTGTGGTTTAGTCAATAGAAGTGAGAGTGATAGACAAAATGGCCAAGTATAGCATGAGGATATTGCATGAGAGAAACTTAAAAAAAATAGTTTTCCAACTGTCCTATAATATGAGAAATAATATATATATATAACCACATGACTGTCACTTTCATATACAGCCTTCAGTTTAAATATGTTTTTGCATTTTAATACTAGCTTTCAATATCAGAAAAGAAAGACAACTGGCACAGCTGGCATGGGAACTATTAATGCACTACTCAGAAAAAGATAACCTATCTGAGAAACTGTAAGCATTGCGAGGATAAGGTAATATCTGGTAGAGAAGTTTCATCTTAAAAGTCTGATTAGCAAATAAAATGTCAACGTAAGTTAGCAACTCTGCTACCGGCAGACCAGAATAAAGACTAACAGAAGAAACAAAGTGAAAGAGCTTCCTTCCAAAGAAGCAGTGTTTTTAGTGGAAGTGACAGAGCTGCTCAACATGTGTACAGAACTTAGTGAATCACACATATTCCAAATCACGTTTCCATTTAAATGAAAAATAAAAGATAACAATCGACATTAACTAACTCCCACATATAAACAGAATGAAAACTAAGTGACCCTGAATTAAAACTTACCTCAGAAATATTCAGGTAACTCAGGTGGAAAAAATAACAACAAGGTACGTTTCAAGAGATCCTACCATAAGATGAACCCTTCTGACTATGTCAAAGCCGTACTTTCATTTATCCATCACTACTATTATCTCATCATTCATTTCTTTTCTTGCCCATAATGGTTAGTAAATTCAGTGACCTAAATGCTTATTTGACAATTATATTGTGTCTCCTGTGTTTAAAACCAAATCTTCTATAAAAATCTGTTCTTCATATTTCCAACTTAGCATCATAACATTATTTCATGCAGGACTTTACCACTTGAATTGGTCACGAGAGTCTGGTATTGACAATATACATGAAAAATGAAAAAGGGAAGATGGGAAATGTCATGGTTTCTTGAAGATACAGAATTTTCCTTCTGTTTTGATCAGCATAATCTTGTGACATACATGAGACTTACAGTGCTGATCACTGTTGAACTCAGAACTGAAATAGCCCTATGCAAATTATCAGAAGGCCTTCAAAGACGTTTTATTGTTCAACTAGAAGTTGTATAACTGAAAGTTGCAGTCCCTGATCTGTTTGCAGACTTTTTCTTCCTATTGGATTCTACTTCTTGGTCATTTTCATCTTCTGTACACAAAACATTTGCCATGTGCTGAAAGCACAGTAGATTCTAGAATAATGCATGAAATATGGACAACTTCATCAATCTGTCATTTACTGATTTCTACTTCATATCTTCTAAAGATGATCTAGAAGGATCTTTATATCCAGAGGACTTAAATAAAGCTTCTTCAGACTAATCAGGGTAGTCAAGTTGTTCTCTCATGAATCAAGAATATTCTATGTTGACCCTTTACATCTAGTGTTCAGTCAAATGGCAAATTTCAAATTTTATCAGGACTTGAATTTTATTAGTCATATCTATTAGGTTACTGTCTGCAAAATTATTCTATTTAAAAGAAAATGCTTTGCACTAGTCTATTATGGTGAGATAAGAAAATAAAAGAGATTGTTCTTACTTTGTAAGATATTTATGAAATCTTTGTGAAAACTTTCTAAATTTGATTTAAACAGTATGCGTACTTGGAGTAGATTTCATAGAATCATGCAATCATAGAATGGTTTGGGTTAGAAGGGAACTTAAAATTGTCTATTTCCAATTTTCCTGCCACAGGCAAGGACACCTTCCACTAGATCAGGTTGCTCAGAGTCCCATCCAGCCTGGCCTTGAACAGTTCCAGGGATTCCACATTCACGGTTTCTCTAGGAAACCTCTTCTAGTACCTCACCACCCTCACAGGAAAGAATTTCTTTCTAATATCCAATCTCACTCAGTTTGAAACCATTCCTCCTTGTCCTGTAGCTAAATGCCCCTGTCAAAACTCCCTCTCAGGTTTTCTTATAGGCTACTGTCAGGTATTGACAGATGGTAATTATGTCACTCCAGAACCTTCTGTTCTCCAGGCTGAACAATCCCAAGTCTCTCTGCCTGTCTGCATAGGAGACACGTTCCATCCATCTAATCATCTTGGTGGCCCTCCTCTGCACTTGCTCCAATAGGTCCATGTCCTTCTTCTGCTGAGAAATCCAGGGCTGGTGCTTCAGGTCAAGTTTCACAAGGACAGACTAGAGACACAGAATCACCTCCCTTGACCTGTTGACCACACTTCTTTTGATGCAGCCCAGGATAAAATTGGCTTTCTGGGTTGCAAGTGTGCATTGCTGGCTCTTGTCCAGACTTGCATCCAGCAGTACGCCCAAGTCCTTGTCAACAGGACTGCTATCATTCTGTTCATCCCCCATACTGGGGATTGCCCTGACCAAGGTGCAGCACCTTGCACTTGGCTTTGTTGATTCTCACAAGCTTTCCAGAGGCCCATGTGTTGCTGTGGGTTTCTAGCAAGAGGCAGAGGACAGATCTGAAAGGAAGACTCAGGTATGTTCTCACATAGCCATCATCTGTTCTTATGCTAGTACAACTGTTGTCCAGTTATGGACCATTTTGTAGCTCCTGTCACTAGTAACTCTTCTATTTGAAAAAGTAAGATAAATGCTGAATACTAAACATGATTAAAATTCTGTGCTATAAAACAGGACCTTCATGTAAGGGACCTTAACCAAAAAAAGAAAACTTTTTTAAAGTGCAACTGCAATAATTATGATAATTGTGCTCATTTGTTTCAAGGTACACAAGAATTGTCATCAATGTACAAGAGTATATTGTGAAGTTGGAAACACCTCTTATGTCCTAGGTATGTACAAAACTGACAAGATTCTGTAAATAATTTACAAGAAATCATTTTCTGATAGAAAATAAGCCATCGAATGGATGACTTCATTTAATGGAAAGTGAAACTTACCTTTTAATTTCCAGTGCGCCTTTGCTGACTAAGAAAAGAATGAATCCTGAGCCAGCCTGGAGCAGTTCATATAAATTTTCAAAAACACTCTACCTGCAACTGGGTGTTTCTTAAATGCAACATAGTTAACCAAGGAATTTTTTGTATGTAGCAGTGCACAAACTATATTATTGGCAGTATTCATAATTTGCTTTGTTTATTTGTTTGTTTGTTTTTATCTTTTACTTCTTCAGCTCTCATGATATAGGCTAGGTTCCAGGTTCCTAAATTAAAATGTCACAGAGTTGAAGTCACTCAGATAAGAGTATACAAAGCTTTACTATGGCCTTTGGAAAGCCAGTCTTAAAGATACTCATCTTGCCTTGAAGGAGATACCTATGCTGAGGCAGTTGGGGGTTTACACAAGATGTATAAGGAAAGGAAGATGGAAAAATGTGATATAACTTTGAATTTAACCCTCGTTTGAGCAAAGGGATGGACTGGATGATTTCAATAAATAATTTAAATTAAATCTGTTCTCAGAAATAACTGGTGGAACAGTGAAATCTTATTTTTACAAACAACATATATTGCCATGCTTTTACCACAAAATTCAACCGTGCACCATATGACACTATTTCAGTATGAAGAAATATGCACTATAGCTCACTTTTTACAAGTGACTTTGTTAACAAAAATAAGAATACAGGGTAGATAAAGTATAGTTTTGCCTTCACTTGATGACAATTTCTATCAGAAATAGCTATTTTTCATCTATTGTGCACCTTGAAACTCTTCACTGTGTGTCTGCCAGTTAGGGTGATCAGGAAGCCTTCTTGAGTCATATTTCATAATACTTCCAGAAAAAGCAGTGATGTTTAGGTTTGAATATGCTCTCTGAAGTATTGCATAGACCAAAATATTCCCTATTTAACTGCAATAATTTTTAATAACTGAACATTCACGAGGAAAAAGGTTCAATAATTATGCAATAAAACTTTTTTAGTGTTATGTGTCCAATATTTTTAATCTTTTCAGTAGGGATTATACATTTTAAAATACTTTAAACATCATTCCAAATAATGAAACCATTACAGATAAAATTTAATCTCAAGGATATTTGTTTTCATAAACCCCCCTATATTTAAAGACATTCAGTTGCAATGAGAAGTGCTGCTATGCATTTTAATGTGGAAGATTATAAGGAAAGAACTATTAATTTGAAATCAAATTTGATTTTGTGACTTAATAATTAATGGAAGAAGCTATAAACTTTAGTCTTCAAAATCCTTAATGGGAGAATACTAATGCAAATGAGAATTACGATGCACAAAAGTTCTTGCAACATTGTTGAATTAAATTAATGATAACCCCTTTGTGTAAGGACAGATTTCCCAATAAATCTGTATATGTTACTGAATGAAAAAAACTATGCAAACATAACAAAAAATAAATAGATATTTGTGTAAAACATTTAATGCTTAGTGAAATTTCAATATACTTTTCTTCCAGCCATTTGCATTTTCCTATTGTCCTCATGTGTTAGATACTTTTTGTATTTATTTTCCATTTCTTTCAGTGTTATTTTTATAGCTTTAGAGTTCCAGTTTGAATGATTATTCAGAAATTTGTAGCAACAGCAGATTTAGGAGGTAGCAAACAGTTTTGGATCTGTTATATTCAACTTTCAATAACGATAAAGAAAGTCAGATGGCCAAATCTAAGCAGAAACTATGACCAACATTCTAGATGTTTTGTTGTCACCAGGGTCAAACTTCAATTTAAAAAAAAATAAAAAAGGCAAAAAAACCCACTTATCTGAAGTTAATGGAAGTTCAGGTGTTTCACAAAAGAAAACAACAACAACAACAAAAGAACCAAACCAAACAAAAGAAAAACTCCACAAAAATGATTTTCTGAGATCATATTCCTTTTACTTTGAGGCTCTACATAAGAGATTACTTCTCTTCTCTTCCATATCTTTTGAACTGAACTGTCTTGAGTATTATACATGCATGATGGTAATTTTCAGATAAAAATGTTAGTATTTGTAATTTTTAATAAATATATATGTTCTGTATTAGAGGTTAAAATGTTAATGTTAATCATAATCTGATCAAACAGGTTTTAGTTTAAAACAACTAAATTCTGAGAAAAGGAAACCAAATATTAGAAATCCTGTTATTAACTGTAGAGCAGTTTTTTTTGGGGCCTTCGTGGGGGAGTGGCAACAGTTAAGTTTACATGGATACACAAAACTGTATGTCCATAAAGCACGGAATTTAAGCCATACTTCTATTTTAAACAAATCTAAAACATAAATAAGAAAAAAACCCAATATTCACTTCTGCACTCACAGAATGAAAAATAACTTAGTAAAAAAATTGTTTATTTGTCTTTTGTCTGTACCTAACTAATGTAAAGGGTAATATATTTTAAATGAACAACAAAAATCAACCAAAGAATTCAAAAACAGCCCAGAACAACTAAAAATAATATTTGAGGTGCAACCTCATCTGTGTTGAGTACAGGGGAACGATCACTTCCCTAGTCCTGCTAGCCACACTGTTTCTGACACAGGCCAGGACGCTGTTGGCCTTCTTGGCCACCTGGGCACACTGCTGGCTCATGTTCAGCTGACCAGTACCCCCAAGTCCTTTTCTGCTGGGCGACTTTCCAGTCACTCTGCCCCCCAGACCGTAATGTTGTGTGGGGTTGTTGTGATCCAAGAGTAGGACTCAGCGCTTTCCCTTTTTGAACCTCATACAACTGGCCTTGGCCCACTGATCCAGCCTGTCCAGATCTCGCCTGTTCAGATCCCTCTACAGAACCTTCCTACCCTCCAGCAGATCAACACTCCCACTAGGTGTCATCTGCAAACCAGCAGAGTGTGCACTCAATTCTCTCATCCAGGTCATTGATAAACAATTTTGGCCTCAGTACTGAACCCTGGGGAATATCATTTGTGACCAGCCACCAGCTGGATTTAACTGCATTCCCCAACCACTCTCTGGTTCAGTCATCCAACCAGTTTTTTACCCAGCCATAAGCAGCCAGTTTGTCCAGGAGAAAGTTGTGGGAAATCGTTTCAAAGGCTTTACTGAAGTCTCAGTAGAAAACATCCCCACAGCCTTTCCCTCATCCACTAAGCCACAGAGCCATGCCGGTTGGGTGTGATCCTCTGGTTGAGCTGTACATGCAACATGACGGCATTCAGAATGAGCTCTCCCATGGCCTTTTCTGGTACCAAGAACAGGTTGACATGCCTATAGTTTCCCAGATCCTCCTTCTGGTTCTTCCTGCAGATGACAGTCACATTTCCTAACTTTCTCCTTAGAAATTAATTTTTAGATTTTTTTTTTAATTGATTAAAGAGGTTCATGAGGTTTTTGGAGTATATATGGTTTATTGTTCAAAGAACAATTTTTTATCCCATGTTTTCCTGTTCGTGTTGTCAAATTTCTGCAAACATTTGACATGTCCTCTCCACAGTGGTAGATTGAAAAACAAACAAAAAAATATTTCATAAGAGCCTGCCCAGAACATTACTAAGAAGTTGGATGGATCATAAAATTTCTGAAAAAGTTCAGGAGATTTCTTTATGACAAAAAACTGACCAATAAATTTAAAATACCTAATTTTGAATTAATATGCTCTTAATGTATTTCTCAAACACTGGATATTTTAATTTTATAGGGAATATCAACCAAATGTTATTTCTATTGTGCAAGTAATAGTCTCTTATATAGATCATATGGGCAGAAGGTTAGTTGGTGGCTAACTTTAAGCTTTAGATCTTAGCTATTTCTGTTGTTCTCAGAAAAGAAATACTTTCAGCTATACATTCATACTAAGCTGCTAAAATATGAGGCACAGTGGTGACTGTTGACATAGCAGAATTTTTTATTTGCTTAAACAATCTTTCATCCCAGCTTCTTAAGTACTTCAGAAAATATTTTGTCTTTTTTTTCTGTATTTTGAGGAAGGAGGGTAATGGATATAATAGGACAAGGGATATATTTGATACTTACCAAGTGATTACTTGAGTTATTCAGGAATTAAAGTGTTCTTTTTTGGCTTTTGTTGCTTCTTATTCTTTTCATTTGACATATTCATCATATATTTTACAAACTGAGAAAGACTAGAGAAGAATATAGTAGAAACAGAATTTAGATTACTACGTTTTTGAAAATGTTTTATTGCTTATTAAAAACAATGGCATTTCCTAAGGGAATGAAAACCAGAAGTATCAAATGCATAATTTGAATTCAATAGATAGTATTCTTTAAACATGTCGTTCTTTACACTGTTTCCACTTTATGTTCATATAAGTTTCAGTTATAAGTAATTAAACAGTCGAAACTTAATGTTGTTTTTTATTCACCTCAGTTCCTATGTATGTTATTGACTCATTCTACGATATCCTTGTTTCCTAGCTGAGGGCTTCAAAGGTATCAACAACTATGTTTGCTAATACTACCTTCAGTTCCTACAGAGCTTTTTGTTATTACTTTGCTGCTGAATTTGCTTTTGAATAAAACATGTTTGGAGCAAACATTGCATAACGGGGACTTATTCTACATTTATCTCTTCCTACTTCTTAGTTCTTTATTTCTGGCAGTTTTTCTTTTTCTGCCTGCTCTTCCTCTCACACACTGAAAATATGCAAATTTTGGGTTGTTTCGAGTTTTTTTCAGGATTGAATCTCTTTGCTACCTCAATAATTTGTAATCATTATTATGGTTAACTGTTCTATCAATTTCAAAATGAGTAGATTCAGTAACGCTATTAAAATCTTAGTTTTGGTTTTGAGAATCATAGTTTAGTTTGGGTTTTAGCAAACCTCAAAGCATGATATGCGGACTGTATTTACTTAAGTTTGCTTTACTTTTTTTACATATAATAGAATATATGATGAGTTATTCCAAAATATTTTAGAAATATTGCTATTTTTATTTTTGTAATATAGATATAAACTGTTATTTTTCTAAATTTAAAAAAAAATATTAAAATAAGAGGGATGGGTAGTATTAACTTTTTAAATTATTTAGTGGGTTTAGAAAGGATATATTAATTGTCATGATTAATAATTTTGCAGTAATGATTAAAACAAAAAAATTGCACACTATTACTCTAAGCAAAAGTAATATCTGTATGTTTATTATTATATGTACATATTAATAGATATTACTTATATATTAATTTAATTTACTGTTTTCTCATCCCTCTTCCACTGTCTTTGAAGAAAAAGTGAAACTTAGAACTCCTACACCGCTTCTAGCAAACTTACTTGGGCAAAATTAAAATTGACAAAAAAAATGATTTTTCATTACAATATTTTTAAAGGAAAAATTAAACTTTTAAAAGTTACAGTCTTTTCTTTTACAAATTTTTCATAGAAAATGGTAGTTTTTCCAATTTACTCTACTATGTAGAATCTTTTAAAATTCTGTATATAAACCCAAACCAAATCTTTTTAATACTACCATTTGCAATTTTTTTTAACGGAAAATGATATTGTCTGTTCTTATTTGTAGGAGCATAGAGATTTTTTAAAGAAAACAACATTCCAAGGATGACAGGATTTTATAGGAAACAACTTTCTTTTAAAAGAAGCTATGAAATTATGACCTCCAGCAAAGACTATACTGAAATACAGAGAGAATTATTTTTTCAGAATGTAGAAAAATAGAAGGATTAAGCTTAATGTGTTTAGGTGTACCTGGTTCCCTCACTGAACTTGAGAATTGTGTTGTTGTTCATGGTCTGCATATTCTCTATCTAACACTTATACTGAAAAAAGTAAGACCAAAAATGAAACAGTCCAAGGAAAGATGCACAGTTTTTTTAGCCAGGGAAAATGGAGATTGTGCTATATCACCCCATATTCTATATCTTTAACTCTCAGATGGCAGAGCAGAAACATTGTAAGTTGCTTCACAATATTTGGGAGTCACAACAAAAGGCTAAGGCCCACACAGATGTTCTGAAACACATGTGAACTGTATGAAACTTGCCATCGTCATATATAAAGTGTGTAGGAACTCCAGCATCTTGGACTTTGACACATAAGTTAAAAGTTTAAAATTCTGCAATATAAATATACTCCAGAAAGCTAGTCTACTCTCTAATCTCTCCTCAGCTTGTTATGTCATAGTGCAAATTTAATACTTCTGATATCCAATCAGTACTGACACAAGGTGTTGCTGAACTTATGTAACTTAAAATTTCAACTAATGCCTGCATTACACATACTAATCACAGATGTTTGAGATCATGTAAATTTTTCCTGACACACAAAATTAGAACAAACTCTGTAAGGTCTATAGAGGCAATGTATTATAGTCTTCTGGATTAGCAGAGGAAGAACTGCTATTGTAGTAATAAAATTTGTGGTGACTTCTCAAGGCTTCAAGATTAAGAGTTGTCAGGTTTGCTTTGAATTCCGGCTGTCCTGGGCTTGGCTGGTGCTTTGCTTTAACCTGTTTAGGAACTGAATATTGGGTTATTTCTTTTACATTTAATTTACTTTTTATTGTTTTGTTACAAACATATGATAATTTAGTCATAGATTTCAAAGAAATAGTAATAAAAAGTGGTTACTCTCTGTAGCATGAACTACGTACAATGACAATATAAAATTGCAACTTAGTGCAGACATATGATGACAGTAAAGGCCTTCAAAGCAGGGGCATGTGATGCAGGTCTAGGGACTGTGAACAACTCACTAGGGGTCAATTACTGGTCACTGAAGGAAGCCAGTCAGCAGGGCTTGGTAACAAAGATTTTAGTGGTAATAAAAAGAACAAAGAACAAGTATCTAGTACGTATTGGAACTCGCTATGCACAATTTATGTGTATGTTAGGTAGAAGTGGAAACCACTGAAAAGTAAGCAACAGGCAGAACATGTTAGAAAATATATCAAAATAGTCCCGAAAAAATTGTATAGTGAAGGAGGGGAAGACCTTGCTGTAATCATTGTGCCTGCTCTGACAAGGACTCAGTATGCTGATGATCCATTACAAATCATCACATCTTCTTGAAGACTCAAGTGTTGACGTAAGTACATGAAAGGATTATGGGAAAGTGAACACAACAGCAAAAAAAAAGAGACACTAAAAATCTTGTGTACAATGATTGTAACTTTACTGCTACTGATATTATGTCTTTTCTGTTATAATGTTTTATATTTTCCAACTAGAAAAGTCGATAGAGTAGTTGAGAGCGTTGGACTTGTATGTTTACTAGAAGCAATAGACAATAGGGCTATAGGGAATTGGAAACAGTGTCATCCCACCCCTAGGCTGTATGGTTGAAGTGGTTAAGTAAAATTGTTAAGATAACTCCTTATAACTCATCACTGCTACATTATAGTCTATTTACATACATATCTTTTTAACACATCTTTATATATGTTTATACATTATGCTAAGCATGGTAGGGCTATCACTGAGACTTTTAGATGATCATAGAGTGTAATAACTACGTGTGAAAAGCTGTAGACTTGGGATAAAATGTTATATCATTGGTTTGGCTAGTAATGATAGCAGTAATTGCAATACAACTCAGCTACTGGAATTCTGAGGACACTTAAAACTACTAAATTGACACTGTTTTTTCAAAGTTTTTATACTCAGATGAGGAATTTTTATTTTTATACACCAACATAATATTTTGATACAACAACATATGATGTAAACTTGCAACAGATTTTGTCAATAGTCTGCTATGAATTTATAATTATCAATACATTAATTTTTTTGCCTACATCTCCCCATACTAATCTTCTGTATGAAGAAATTACTGTCTCAAGATGCCAGTTCCATTTCTGATGCGACAGAGGCAGCCCTTCTTCACTGTGAAGGACTGAGACATAAAGCAAAACCAGAATGAAATGAGTGAATTGTGACTGCCAAATAACAATATGGGATTCAGCTGTTCAGAAAAACACTAGCCATTAATTAAATAGTTGGTCTTGGTTTACATCATCCCTTTGGAGCAAAATGTTGCATACCTAAGTATTTATACACATACAGGCAGGATAAATTGTTTGCACAAACTAAAGATAAGCAGAGTGATATGCTATAGTTATCAACCATCTGCAGGTAAACCATTTATAAAAGTCGACAAAGCATATTCTTTTGGTCAGGGTCTGTACATGCAAATTTATTCAGTTTACTTTAGACTGATTTCAGCTTAATATTGCATTTAAATTTCTGAATGTAGGAACAGAAAATTAGCAGTTATATGTAGTATAAGATTGTACACTGGTGTTACGTCCTAAAGAGATAAATACTCTGATGTTCAATAACATAATTTCCCATGAAACTGAATTTATAGTGATTTTTATGTATTTCAATTAAATTAAAGATGTCCCTTTACTAACATTTACAGCACCAACTTGCTTAAAATTTGCATTTGACTACTCCTAAAAAAATATTGTACCATCTGACACAAAATGTAATGTACAAAAAATAAGTTCTATCAAATAACACCAAGATTGACAATATATTTCCACACAGTCCAACAACAGACATCTTGAGAAAACTGTAATTATATAATGAGTTAATACCAGAAAACTGCCCAGAGAAGCAGTGGATGTCCCATCCATGGAGGTGTTTAAGGTCAGGTTAGATGGTGCTCTGTGTAACCTGGTCTAGTGGAAAGTGTTTCTGCCCATGGCAGGGAGGATTGTAGCAACGTGATCTTTAAGGTCCTTTTCAACTGAAACCATTCTATGATTTTATGGGTCTCAGTATTCTAATTCTCAGTAATTTATGATTCAGAACAGGACCCCAAAAATATTCTTGTGGAACTCCACATACAATCAACCTTCTTTCAGTAAGGACATTATTTAGTACCTTTGATTACTTCTTTAAAAAAATTGTAAGTTGTTTCGAAAATTTCCTATTATTCCATAAGTTTGGTTATTTCCTTCCAAATTTCCCAGTTAGCTCAGTTTTCATAGGAATAATTGGCATCATAGTAATAATAAGATAAGTTTCAGGACTTTATAACAGGTGATAAAGCCAGTTATTCCCTTAATAGAGTTACTTTTTTGTTGAAAAGGTTGAGGGCAGACAAGACAGTACGAGACTGAATGTGGATGGTGATGAATCCCTAAGGAAGTGTATATATATAGCATAGATAAAACTTAGTGCAGATACTGCTTTTCTACAGAGAAAAGATCAATCCCTCTGAATATGCCTAGAGCTGTAACCTTCTTTGTCTTGTTTTGTCTAGCTTTGTTTTTCATTTTCCTGATTTTTCTTGCATTAATTCTAGCTTTGTTTTGTGTGTGTGTTAGCTACAAATAACTGCTTTATACTTTTAAGATGCACTTATCCTGTTTACTGTGTCCCTTTGTGCATAGCTAAAGACAAGATAATTCACAAAATTACACCATGACAGATTATATTGTGTTGGAAGGGACTCAGAAGGATCATCAAGTCCAACACTTAACCCTACACAGGACCATCCCCAACAGTCACACCATGTGCCCAAGAGTATTGTTCAAATGCTTCTAGAACTCTGTCAGGCTTGATGCTGTGACTACTTCCCTGGGGAGCCTGTTCCAGTGCCCAAACACCCTCTGGGTGAACAATCTTTTTCTAATATGCGGCCTAAACCTCCCCTGACACAACTTCAGGCCATAGCCTTGTGTCCTGTCACTGGTTATCACAGAGAAGAGATCCATACCTGCCCCTCCTTTTCCCCTCATGAGGAAGTTGTAGACTTCAATGAGGTCTCCCCTCAGTTTGCTCTTCTCCAGGCTGAACAGACCAAGTGACCTCATCCACTCCTCATACAGCTTCTCCTCAAGGCCCTTCATTATCTTCGTCGTTGTCCTTTGGATGCTCTCTAATAACTTTCTTCCTTCCTGAAATTAATCTAAAAAGTTTATTCTAAATGATGGAGTTGACAAACTGATCCCAAAATACATTCTTAATTGTTAAATGAAAAATTTCTGCCTTAAGACTGGAAATCTACATGTTAAGTCCTCCATACTAATTGCAGTGTCAATGATCTATAGCTTTTTTGAAAATGTTTATCAACCTTCCATTACCTAATGTGATATTTCCTAAATTCTCTACAGCTAACAGCTTCTCCTAACAATAATTGTCATTTATGCCTAGGCCTAGTTGCAGAAAATATCTTCAAACCAATGTACTCACATTCAGGTTTGCAGTCCTCTGGAAATATTTAATACTGCATACAGTTCCATGGCTAAACCCTTCGGAAAAAAAATAGTCTTCAGTGTTTTTTCACAGTTCTGGATGCAGAAAAGGTAGTGAAAGTGAATTGTTAAAATCTAAAAAGGATTCAACGTGGCAAAAAATGCAAGGTTTAGATGTTGATTAATGGCACTTGATATCACACAAAGCTCAAATTGAATCATTTTGAGGCCTGTATCAGTGTTGGCATAGTATGATTTTAGTTTGTCACTGAATAGTCTTGAAGCATAACACCACAAAATTCAGATTTATTTAACTAAGTTTTTAACTGTAGTAAAAATCATGTCTGTGTGACAGCAATAGGATAATGTGATATCCATGAAACTATCATGAAGAAGGAAATCAATGGCACCGGTTTTTGTCAAGAGAGCAGGATTGTGTGAGTAATTTCTCCTGCATTTTTGTGGGCCTTGCCTTGACAAGGACAGGCACAGACAGTAAAAAAAACTGCACAATCATCATGGTTTCAGACTCTAAAGCTGAAACAAAGAAGGATTTGTGCCAAAATTAAGGTGGAGTCCCAAAAGGTAAACATGTGTCTTCACCTCCCGTGAACACCTGTAATAATCCAATTAGAAGTGGTCAAAAGGGCATGTTTACATTGTGAACACTTTCATGTAACCAATAATGTAGAAGAGAAATCACGTGCCAGGGTGTAGTAAAAGTATATAAAGGGTATCTTTTTGTAAATAAAACAGACATTTTGCGGATCATATTGGTCGTGTGCAGTCTGTCCCCAGCCCCTCTGCCGACAGGTTTGATCAAGCAACATCATCTACATTGTTTTGTATAAAGAAAAGTGTTAAGAACGAGATATTTATTTTTTGTTCTGCAAAATACAATTTTATAAGAGGAAAGTAATCACCTAAGATTGAAGGTTGAGAAAGCGTAACAATAGAAAAAGGTTTGTATTATGTCTTCAGTATCTCATGGAGAATAAAATGTTTCCTTTAGGACTTTTAAAGCATCTGTTAACATACAATATCACATGGTGCATTCATATAAAAATTTTATATTTATTTCAGTAATGGAAATTTAAATACTGTCATGTCACACTTGGAAATGATCATGTGATGAGACTGTACTTCCATTTCTCCAGATTGTTAGCCACAAGGTTCTTATGTGATCAAATCTAATTTTGTAATTAAAACACATCCATAAGATGTTTTAGTTTTTCATGGTACACATCCACAGGTTTATGTAAATGGTCTCCCTGTTTACATCTTTCAGAAATCTAGATCAACAATAAAGAACTCCTTACATTCTTTTTTATTATAGAGACTTCAGACTAATCTCTTTACCAGTAAAATTTTAAGCTAGGGTAATGTAATACCAGCATAATTAAAACATATGAAGTAGTAGACAATATAAATAATATATTATATGTGTAGGAATATAATTATGTAATCAATATGAGAGAGAAGAAAACTGCTGCCAATTAAGCATTTGTAAAATACTTTCAAATGTGAATTATGATAATGAACAAAACATACACTGAACAAATCTGAAGACAAAATAAAGGCATTATTTTGCAGCATCCTTTCCATTGTGAGAGGGCAAGGTGAATTTGTTTTGCCTCTAAGCATCTAAACACTCTCCAAGTGAACTTATAAATGATGTATATTCAAGTCAAACTCAAGGAGGAAAAAAAAAGAGTTTTCCAAGTGAAACTTAAATCCTGAAATTTACTAAACTCAAATATGAACCATGAAAAATTAAGTAAAATAATTTAATTAATTTGCTTGCTAAATGTAGAAGATGAAAGAAAAAAAGGACTTGCAAATGTCAGTAGATATGTAATTTTCTCTTTGGCCTTCACCAACAAGCTCAGCCTTTTTTGATTAATGTAAGGGTTTCAAGTGGCAGAAAAACATCAGTGGTGAATGACTATCAAGTAAGAGACTACTTATTAACCTTTACTCATAAAAAACTATTGCACCTGCCAAACTGTATCCTATGGTGAGAGAGTGGAAGATGTCTTTGTGAAGATATTGCCTATTTTCTTTGAAAGGTAATAGAAGTCAGGGAGGTCCCCAGTAGTTGTAACAGACCAAGGGCCCTGACTTTTTGTACTGCTGCATATTTCTTGGCAAGATGTTTAGTTTGTTATGAAGAAAACCATAACTTAACTGGAAGAGAGGAAAAAGCTGAGGAGAGGGAAAGACAAAGATAGAGAGGATGAATATGATGATATTCGGATCTCACCCCTAAATCTCATCCACAGCAAGGATTAGGAATAAAGTGTGTGTATATAGATGATTTAAAAATTTATGTAACCCTATGTCTGTAAATACAGACAAAAGATTATTTTTTGAGCTCATAGTTCAAACAATGTCCATAAAATAAGGAAATGTTTAACCTAATTGCTTAGATGTGAAGGCAGGTTGAAATTTTGGGAACACATGATAGTATGAAAGCTACAGAGGTCAGAATAACACTGAAAATGAGTAAAGTTCAAAGCATATACACAGTCCAAGGATGTACTCATATGAAAGAGGGAAATAATGGGATGAAAAAGAGAATCAAGGAATGTCTCACACCTGAAAAAAACTTCAGATGTCCAAAGTCTTTTTTTCTGGTACTCAGGAGTACACTCCTTTTCTTTATGTTTTCAGTGAATTTCCCACAGTATCTCAGATCTTATTGGAATTATGGAGACATTTATTTCAGTCAGATAAAAGTGAAAGAGGAAGAATGAATAGCTAACCTTTAAAAAGGTTATACATCCATTTAAAAGCTATTTATGCTGCCAGTTTTACTTAGTCTGAGCATACTTCACCACCCTTGCCATGCTACACACTTTGTAACCTCCCATTAAATTTTCTAGGCTTTCCTGGTCTGATAGCTACTGGTAGTCATTTACTTAAATATCTCTCAATTGCTTCCAGTCAAATAATAGAGTTCCTGCACAAGATTGCTATGCAAGTAACTGATAAAGAAATTAGAAATGCAAACAAAATAATTCCAATGTAAATTAATTTAGATTTAAAGCCTTGGTATCAGACACTTGAAAAAGACAGGTTTATAGAAATTTTCAAGGTTAGAGTACATAGGATCAAGCCTGGTGAGGCAAGTCAGGATCAGACACAGCCCTGGAGTATGCTGACAGGATCATAGTGATGAGGAAGAGCTGAGGTCAAGCCAGGAAAATAGACCAAAGATCAGGATCAATGGGATCAAATACTACTACAACTGAGCTAGAGATCAACAAGACTAAAAAATCATTAAGACAGCAACTGAAGACCCAAGCTGAAATGGAGCTTCTGGGCTCATGGATAGGGTATGTAAGTGAAGGCTGCAGGTGTGTTGCTTAGGGACAATTAGGTTTAGTGGTTCCTTCAAACATCCTAAATTTATCGTTTGTCTCTAACCCAAATCTTACAATCACAGAATTTCTCAACTGGTGTTCTATACGTACAGTTTAATATAAAATTAATTTTAAGAACAATATAGATCTCTCAAATTTTAGGAAAAAAAAAGCGTATTTTTGTTACACACTTTAATAACAACTGTGTTAAAGATGCAGTAGCATGAACAACTTTAACCACATTTTATTAACTCTTCTTTCTGGAGGAAAGAAGGGTATAAAGCCATTAGAAAGTGTCCAAAGGAGGACTACAAACATGGTGGAAGGGGAAGCTACATGAGGAACATCTAGATCACTTGAGTTGTTCTGCCTGAAGAAGAGGAGACTGAAGGGAGACCTAACTGCGGTCTTCAGCATCCTCATGAGGGGAAGCAGAGGGGCAAGTACCTATCCCTTCTCCCTGGTAACCAATAACGGGACTCATGGGAATAAAATTGTGGTGGTTTGACCCCCAAAAAATCCAATTTTCAAGCTTCCCCCCACCTCCCCAGAATTTACCTCAACACTGAAGAGAAACTTTCAGGCAGACACACCTCTGTAAGGGGGAAGGGAAAATATATACATTTATTCTATACAAATAAATACTATACAAACTAAAAGCAAATATACATACCATATTAACATACTTCTATCATCCCTCTGAGCCCCTCCCACAATTTAGTGCAGGAGAAGCCTTTAGGCTGATAGGTAAACAGTTTTTCTCTCATTGGAGCGTCAGGGAAAAGGATTCCTCTGATTCATCCCTCCACCAACCTCCAGCTCTTTACTGAAGTCTTTTCTTCCTCACGAAGTCCAAGAAGATAGTTTTGAGTCTGTGTTCCTTGGTTCCGTGCAATCTCTGCTATGTGATTCTCTCTCTCTCTCTCTTTCTCTATTCCGTAGCTGCTGTAGTTTTCCGATTTGGTAACCACGTCTAAATCCAATGTAGGCACCTCCGAACCTGCCTTGGTCCATTTCCAATTTCACCTTGTTTTTTTTTTTTTCCCTGGCACCGAGCTGGTCCGTTATCAGCCTGTCTCCTTTGGCTCAGTTTAAAAGACTGAACCTTGCATCCACTCCCACTTACAGTGAGATGGAAAAGCCCCCGCTCGGCTTTTGTTACAGGTGTTTGGTCCAGTTATAAACCGTACCGAGCTCTGCAGTCTGGTTGAAAAGGGGGGGGGCGGGGGGGGAAGAGGGTCTGGGTTCCTCACAAGGGGCTTGCCTCTCTCACTTCCTCTTACTTCCAACTGTTGTGAGTCTCTTCCCTCACAACACACACTCATTCTTATATGCTGCCTTCAGCCCTAGCTTAGCCAGGGCTGTGGGGGTATGGGGCCCCCATATGGGGCTCCAGTCCACCCCTTGGCTTCTCTGTCTCTCTCTCTCTCCAACACTCACACACACAGCTTGACTGCCAACTCTGGCAACTCACTTCTGGCAGTTGTGATATCTAATTTCACAGGAGTGAAAAGAGAACAACTGCTATTGGTCCTCCTGACCAGAATCTGAACTGGGACTAACTATTTCTGACTCAGGGCCCCCCTGGGGGGCGGAGGCGGGGGAAGAACCACTTAACTCAGGACAGACATGAAGCTGTGTCAGGGGAGGTTTAAGTTAGATATTGGGAAAAGGCTCTTCACCCAGTGGGTGGTTGGGCACTGGAACAGGGTCTCCAGGGATGTGGTCATAGCACAAGGCCTACCAGAGTCTCAGGGCCATGGTGTGATTCTTGGGGCTGTCCTGTGCAGGGCCCGGTGGACTTTCAATGATCCTTGTGGGTCCCTTCCAACTCAGGATAATGTATGATTCTATTTGTTCTGAATTTACATTCTAATCTATATGTTTTCATACAAACATTTTATACCAAACAACAGAAATTGAATTGGTTTAAAATGAAAGTAAGTTTTAATATAATATCTGCAAGTGCAAGAGGAACAGGAATGAATCCTTAATTGAAGGGATGCGGCTTGCATACACTGCTTGAACTGGCTGGTATAAACATTTCAAAGATTGCCCTTTGCAGAGCAGGCTGGCAGTGCCCCTACTGCCACAACAGTGTCCTGAGTCCAAAATGACTCTACATATAGTTATTATTTCTGTGCTTTTCATCACTATCTTGCTAGTGTGATGTTGAAAAAGGTCTTGGCAGTTGTCAAAGTGTGCAGCTCCCATGCCAGCACGAAGAGCAGCGGAGTGCTCTAGCAAACTAGTGCAGTGTACAGGGAGATTTCCTGAACCAAGAAAGCCTCGTAAGAGTCAAGAGAGTAGCCAGGAGCCCATAGCTTGTGCAACAGTGACTGAGGAGACTTGTGCAGAGCCAGGAGTAATGTCAACCATGTCCCTTTCACACCTGGAAAAGAAGCACTTAGAGAATACTAGTGACTAGGAGCACTTTGAACAGAGTGGACAAACAGGTCATGATGCATCAGCAATGTCATGGCATGACAGTTCGCACAGAAGGGTGTGCAGTATCCCTGGCAACTGAACCAGGGAGCAGTGGCATCCGCCTGGCAAAAGGCTATGTCCACTCTGAAGTCTTCACTTCCCACAACTGGTGCACCTACCCAGACAGAACTCCCTCCAGTGAGAACATTCTGCTGCCCAGGTGTCAGACTGCAGGGTCTGACATCAGTACCGGATGGCAGCAGTGAGCACACCTCTGGGAGGTGCACCCTGATGAGGGGAATCCTCCCCTTCATAACAGAGCTTCAGAAGGAGATTTATAGGTTGAGGAGCACCAGAGAGTCGAGAAAGAGAGAGAGACTACTGTAATCACACTGTACTTTCTCTGGTACAGGCCTGACATGCAGACAGGCACAATATGGTTCTCTTTCCTCTCTCTGAATAACTGAATGTGATGCTTCAAGGTAAAGGGGGCAATGGTGTCAAATTCCTGCCTGTAACAGTAGACACATCTGCTCTGTGACTGCACCACCTTCCCAGGTGTCCCAGAATAATAGGTACATGGCTCTGCAAGTGGCACTGAGAAATTACAAGGACAATGATTCATTTAGCTTGGAGGCATCTCTAAGGTTAAGTCAGCCTATGTTCTGCATCAAAAATGCTTCCCTAAGTTAAAAAACCATGGCATTATCCTAGGTGATTCTCTCCTGAGGGTGACAGAAGGCCCAATATGCAGATTGGACCCACTTCTTAGGGAATTCTGCTGCCTCCCTGGGGCTCAGGTTAAAGATGTGAAGAGAAAGCTTCTGTATTGGGTCTGGCTGAGTTGGAGTTCATTTCCCTGTAGTAGGTCTCGCAGTGCTGTGCTTTGCATTGGTAGCTAGAAGGTTGTTGATAACACACTGGTATTTTGGCTACTGCTGAGCACAGCATCAGTACTGTAACATTCCTTCCTCAGTCGAGGGCAAAATTCTGGGAGGGGACACAAGCAGGCCAGCTGACCCAAACTGACCAAAGGGATATTCCAACACCATATGATGTCAGTTCAGATATAAAACCTAAGACAAGGAGCAGGAAGGCAGGCATTCATTGTCTCCAATAGCTGCCTGCTGAAGAACCATTCCATGTACTGAAGCCCTGTTTCTCGGTAGTGGCCGACCATCGCTGCTCATGGGAATTAAGCAATAAACCCTTCTATCTTTCTCTTTGCTTTTGTGTGTGCAATCTCTTGCTTTGCTTTTGCTTTACTTTTGCTTTAAATAAACTGCTTTATCCCAATTCACGAGTTGTTTTTCCACCTTACTTTCTCCCCTGACTGGCTGTGAAGGGAAGTGATAGAGTGGCTGGGTGGTCACCTGGCATCCAGCCAAGGTCAACCCACCACAGCTTCCTACCCTGATACAGCCCTCAGATGACTGTCCATTTTTAGTTTTTCAGTTAGGAAGCAATGAAGATACAAGAAGCCTGAGGGCAATCGAGAAAGACCTCAGGGCCTTGAGATAACTGTTTGAGATATCAGGAGAGCAAGTAGTGTTCTCCTTCATTCTTGCAGTTGCAGGAAAAGCCACTAGATCAACACCTGGCTCTGAACCTGGTGTCACCAGCAAAATTTTGGAGTTTTTGATCATGAGTCAGTATGTCACCAGACAGGAGGCCTGCTGGTGACAGACAGGGTGCACCTGTCTCAAATGGGGGAAAGAATCTTTGCACAAGAGTTAGAAAGGCTCCTTGAAAGAACTTCCCTCTGGACCAAGGGAAGGGATAAAACAAAGCTCATTAGGGATAAGCCTGGGTGCAACACAGCAGTGTTTGAGGGTTGGTGTGCTAGCGAGATCCTTCGGTCTGCTGTCTCAGTGGAGGAGGTAGGGGATGAAGATCTTTGCATCAGCAAAGTAATGTGATAGAAACCCCAAAAGCACCTGAGAATGGTCATGCAGGAATTAGGGCTTCTCCCAAAAAAGGTTGTTGGATCAATAGCCCAACTGAAATACACCAATGCATGCAGAATTGGAAAAAACTGGAGGTGCTAGAAGCCATTGTGTGAAGCAGGAAAATTGTGCCATATTTTCTATGATAGAAATGTGGTGGGATGGCTGACTGAACTGAAACTCAGTGATGGGTGTCTATAGGCAGAGAAGGGATAGGCAAGGAAGGAGAAGGGGTGGGATAGTCCTATATATTAGGGAGTTTTCTGACCATCTAGAGTTTGATGATAATGATGAATGTTTTTGGGTAAGAATCAGGGGGAAGTCCAGCAAGGCAGATATCCTTGCTGGTGAGAGTCTGTTATAGACCATCCAACCAGCATAACGAAGTAGACAAAATACTCTATAATCATGTGGGAGAAATATCACAGTCACTAGGCCTTGTTATTGTGGGGGACTTCAACTTACCAGAAGATTGCCAGAAATACAATAAGTAGAGAGGAAATAGTCTAGGAGGTTCCTTAAGTGTGTGTAAGATAACTTTCTGACACAGCTGATGAGTGAGCCAACAAAGGAAGGAGCCCCATTGGAGCTGCTGTTCATGAACAGAGAAGGGCTTGTGGGTAACATGATGGTTGAAGGGTGTCTTGAGTACAGCAATCATGAAGTGATAGTTTCAAATTCTCAGAAAAGGCAGGAGCGGGGTCAGCAGAACTGCTACCTTGGACTTCCAGAAGGCTTTTTCAAAGCCTGGTTGGCAGAACCCCTTAGGAAGCAACCCTGAAGGGCAAATGAATCCAAGAAGGCTGAATATTCTGAAGAAGTAAATCTTAAAGGAGGAGTCAGTAGCAGGACTTCCCATGTGCCAAAAGATGAGTCATCAGGGAAGAAGACTTGCCCGGCTGGAATTCAGTAAAAAAAAAAAAAAGAGAATTAATGAACTCTGGAAGAAGGGGCAGGGAACTCAGGAGCACTACAAGGATGTCATGAGTTTATACAGGAAGAAAATTAGAACTTAATCTGACTACTGCCATGGAAGAAAATAAAAGCATTTTCTATAAATACATTAGTAATAAAAGGAGAGCTCAGAAGAATCTCCATTCTTTATTAGATGTGAAGGGAAATATAGTGACAAAGGATGAGGAAAAGGTTGAGATATTTAATTCCTTCTTTTCCTCAGTCTTTAATATAAGACCTATTGCTACTAGGGTAGCACTGATTGAAGAGAAAAACCCCAACAACACAGAAACCGTCAATTGCCTATTATCATATGGCTGTCATTTGCATTCTGAAATACAGAAAACAGAAATGTTTGAAATATTAGATGTGGGTGCTATGTCAAACTCTTATGTATAGTTATTTATTTTGAGAGTGAAACTATAAGGGCAATACAACGAAATTAATGTTCAGAGTATAAATAATACAGGGCTTGATGGATCACTGAAAGGTTTATGTATCCCTAAGGCAGGATAAGCTATAATAACATTTCATTTGCTTCTGATGGTTGACTTGGTTTGGCTTTTGAAATTGGAGATGGAATTTGATCTTGAGTCTGAGGAACATGCTTAGATTTTGAAACAATTATGAATCAAAAGCAGAACCTAGGGGAATCTGATCAAAATATGACAAAAACAAAACCAGCATTACAGATCATCATCATCAACATATTATTTTCAGCTACTTCTAAACATTAAAAAATTCTTGAATAAAGAAAATAGAAGACTGTATCCACTAAAAAAAACTATATGTGAAGGAACAGCTTGTCCAACATGACTCAGTAATTTTTACCAAATGCCAGACAGAAGAACCTTTACCAAATCATTAACAGATGAGACTTTGAACTTCCTTATCTGCCCTGTCACCAAGATGTTTCATCACTAATACCACAACAAGTTTACTTTATTTGTCAGAAAAGCTGTTTGATGCTTTCAAGAAAACAGTTCAGGGGTTTTGCCGTTTCATGTTATATATTAATATAAACTCACATGAAGACATCTTTACTAGTGTAAATTTAAAAGAAAATACCACAGATTAGGACAACACCACACAAAACCAACCTAAGGTTGGGAGAGGGTCCAGCAGATGGCCACAAAGATGATTAGGGGTTTGGAACATCTCTCTTATGAGAAGAGACTGGGGAAGCTGGACCTGTTTAGTTTAGAGAATACTTAGAGGGGGTCTCGTCAATGCATACAGATATCTCAAAGGTAGCTGTCATAGAGTATGGTGCCAGACTCTTTTCAGTGGTGCCTAACGACAGGACAAGAAGTAATGCCCATAAACTAAAACATAAGAAGTTCTACCATAGCATTAGAAAGAATTTCTTTACATTGAGGGTGGCAGAGCACTGGAACAGGCTACTCAGGATGGTTGTGGAGTCTCCCTCTCTGAAGACATTCAAAACCCACCTGGATGTGCTCCTGTATAATCTGCTCTAGGTGACCCTGCCTTGGCAAGGGTATTGGACTAGATGATCTGCAAAGGCCTTTTTCAACCCTAAAAATTCTGTGATTCTGTAAGTCCTTATGATTAAGACAACCAAAAAAATGCATGGTAACTCATTCTAACATTGACTCAGATTCTGGTTTTAGTGAAGTCATTTTGCTTATCTAGGTTTTCCTGCTCTTAACAGAGACAACCTATAAAACACTGGAAACAGTTTTAGGATGAATACTTAGGTTTCAGTTAGTGGAGCACTGCATTTAAATAGTTGCATAATCTCATTGGAACTGATATAAATTGGATTAATTTTTAAATTAAAATTGAACTGAGAGAGTGATGAAATATATACACTTCACAACAGAAAAATTTGGAAGGTGATAACAGTCTAAATGCATCCCTCAATTGCGATAAAGCTGCTGATTAAAAACAAAAATATATAAATTAAGACAAAATGAGCCCATAAGTTATTAATGAAAAAGTTTAAGGGAAGCTGTATAAACTAGCTAAATCCAGGGAAAGTTATACAAGTAAGAAAAATAAGAAAAGAATAATAAAGGCAGAATTTCTTTGGGTTTGAGTCTATAAAAACTTTTCCTCAAAAAGTAAAGAAGTCAAAGGATTAATGAGTCCAGGATGGGAGGAAGTGCTACAGCTGCCAGAAATCTGCAGGCTTTCAAGACATAATTTAGTCTTTATTCCTTTCAGAAAATGCAATAGAGAAATTCAATTAAATTTTTAAACAAACAAAAATCTTTTTAATCTTGAAATTTTAAAATAGATATAAAGAAGATTATTTCAGGTCATCACTTGTCAGTACTGGGGAAATAAAGCCTTATTTCATGGTGCCTATTTAGTGCAAATGTCAAAATAATTGAGCACTGGTGTATGACTATGGCATTTTTAAAGATTTTGCCTTAACTTACTACTTTTTCTTTTTTTTCAGAGTGGAATCATTCCTACTTGGTTGGACATTTAAGCCAAACCATTAATATAGAAAAGGAGATTGTAAAGCAAATGCAGATGGACATAGAGTTCTCAAGGAGTTTTTCAAGTATCATTCTCCAGATTTTTGTATTTAACATGTAGGTCTATGACTTCTGTAGTATTTTATTTTTTATATATATTTATTCACTTCAGATATAAAAAGTAAAACACAAAATCACTTTCTATATCAGCTGATGATATAAACAATAGTGAAAGTATAAGCTTAGTTATGGCACAAGTTTTTTCTGATGCTTAGTTAAACCTTTGTTTCTCATTCTGAACAGCACTGTGATACACCAGCTGAAATTGCAATAGACATCACAAAAGGTTATATTCCTTGATGTAGAAAACAGCTTGGTGTTAATGCTCTTGAAAGAATTGTTGAAGCTTTTAAGTCAAGAATGGAGTGAAACACTGAGTCAGTGTGCTGAGTGAGTTGAAATTCACTTGGAGTGAGTTGAAATTGTGGATATAAAATTTTCAATAATGTAAATACAACAAAATAAAAATCTCATATTTAATATATACTTGATCGATCTCCTTTCTCCTTTATTTTCTTGGTTCTGTGGAACAGAGTTCAGGTGCAGTTCCCCTTTCCTGTCAGCCTGACTCTAGCTTCTCATCTCCTAAGTATCTGATTGCTTTCTGACTCTTCCATTTGACTGCATAATAGCATTCACTGCATAGCAAAATGGAGTTAAGAGTGAAGGAAGTGTTGAACAAAGCAAGTTACTGAGAGATTAAAGACTGAGTGTAAAATATGACAGTTACTCTCTGGTCAGGTATATGCCATTGCATTTATGTATGCATCTGGCAGTAAACTAAAAAGGAAAGTCATAAATGGCTTAAGGTCAAGGAAAAATTCTACAAATACATATAAACAAAATCAATTTCATGGTAATACATGGTCGAGCTTTAGTGAAATGTATATAAAGTGTATTACATATAATGCGTTATACAACCTCTGCTGGATAACATCTCCATCTTGATTCAGACAGTGTATTCAGACCATTAGTAAGACCAAAAAAATCATGGACTAGGTTTCTAGTGCAGCAAATTGCCTCAGAATGCCTTTTACACTATAAAGGCACAATTTTGTCTTTCAGAGTTATGACTAAATCAAAATAATCTGAGATAGTTGTATAAGTCTCAGGAATTAATATATTTCAGTACAAGATATTTGAGAAAGTAAGATAACATTGCCTTCACTTGAAAGAGGACCAATGTCTGCATATCAAGAAAAACAAAGATAATGATGTACAGAAGGTACATGATAACATTGCAGTCACTGGAAAGAGTAACAAAGGACAAAAAAGTAAAAGCCATAAGGAAGAATTGACACTATAAAAGGAATAAAAATATAATAAATGCAACATCTATATAAAGTAAGCTTTCTATACATGCTGCTATGTATATATATGTGCATATTTGTTCACATTTACGTACGTAGGTATACATATATACAAACTATATATCTGCTGTTAAGAAGGTAGCTCAACCATTTGCATATTTGTCTATTTCTTATGCTTGTCCATTTCTTCAGGAAACATGGCTGTTCCTTGATGTCCTTCCTACTAAAGGAGTAATGTATTCTGGGCTATACGAACAAAGGTACCTCTTATTGCTTAGGACCCAACTCAAAACTCTATTAAGGATTCCTCAAACATAACCCTTTTGAGGGTTCAGCTTTATTGAAAGATTAGGGTTATCTCATTAAAAAATCTGGTTTTAATTTTGCTGTACAGATGATCTACTCAAGCTTCTTTATTAGACTGGTCTATTTCTGTTACAGCATATGTTTTACTTCCTCAATTCCCCTACCCCCATTACCACTCCTGTGCCCTGGTTGTAAATCCAAAACTGTGTGTTGTCGTAGATGTCATTAAAGCAATTTTAAAGTAAATCTTATTCTTGACAAGCAGTTACACTGTGACTCTCCCTCAAGACTGGAGTGACATGCTGAATTGCCTGGAGTGAGTTAAAATTCTGGACACAGCATTTTCAATAATGTGCAGCTTAGGCAGCATTTTCTTAGACATCCATATAAATAAGATTGAACCCTTGACAGTACTGGTGGTTACTGAAGACCAGAACAAATCTCTGAAAACACTGGCCAGTTTTTTATTTGTACTGAATGTCCAGAGTTGTATGAAGTTATGTTGCATATTTTTACATAAAGATTTTTAAAGGTTGTTTAGAAAGTATATTTCCATTTCATAAAGTTTTAAAAGAACCTTTCAAATTCAGAACTTTAATCCTCTGCCACTATATGATAAAATCTAATGATTTTGACTATCAACTAGGGAAGAAAATTGTGACAAGTTCTTACATTTTTACAGTGAGATAAATATGTTTTTATTGCTTAAAATATTTAAGATTGCATTCCTGCTTGTCTTGATTTTGCTGCCTAAACAGATAGGAATCTAATTTTAATTTCTTAGGTTTTTTTATCTCCTTATTCATTCAAGCTCTGAGACTTAAAAAAAAAGTCTTCATTTTGCCTATTTGTATAGATAATTTATCTATTGTTTTATAGAAAATAAGCATCCATAAACTTTTATGATCATCTCTTACATTACACGTCACCTCTTTAAGGCAATCTTTGTTGTTCCATCTGTCTATGGATATGTAGGAATCTCAGACTGAAGTGATGATTGCTGTTAATTAGACTAAATCAATACCTAAACAGAGGAATTTCCGAGCCTTACAAACTTTTACAGTCCAGGGGAAATCCTCCATTTTCAGTCAAATGATTCCTCATTCTCCTTTATGACTGTTAGAAAACTAACCTGTAGGTCCAAATGCTAGCAACAAATGGTCTATAAGATCACGGAAGACTGGATACAGTTCTGAAACAAGAATAGGCTCTTTTACACTGTGTCATTTTATTGGTGTCAATTCTGTGGCCTTAAACTTGCTGTCTCTCACTGGATTTTGCAAGATAAAACCATGTAATTTCTGATATTTGAATAACAAGACTTATTACAAGTAGAAATTTGAATATTACATAGTAATTTCTGGTATTAAAATAAGACTTTGTGCTTCTCTCTTGTAATAATGCGAGACAATGTAATCTGGTCAATGGCTAAATTAATAAACTGAGGACTGTGAAAGAGGTCAGTACGTTCCTTTTATTTTCCTCATAATAATCATTTGATCTCCTAGGACTATATATATCATTATTCAAAAGAATCAGAAATGGATGTGTAGCAAAAGTATAGTTTGATTGTGCAAGTGTATCAGCAAATGAAACTTGAGTGAAATGGAAAGCTAGAACGCAGGAACATGATGCAAAAGCACTTCACAGTGTTTAGTAAAAATAAAGCAGCTTTGAAAAGTTGTCAGAAGTGCTCATAAACTGTGGCAAAAATACCTCTGTCTTTACTGCAAGTCTAACACAGAAATGGCAGAAATACAATACACATGTCAGTGAATAAATTGTCCTTGGCTGAAAGAATTTTTCTAAAGTTTTGCTAGAGCACTTTAGAAGGTAACGACTTATGATAAAACTATGCAATGCCAACAGAGCAGGTATGTGCATGTAATAGCAGAAGAAATATTCATAATTTTCCACTTAACCCTTTTTGTGCTCATTCATTTGTAGTATAGTGCAATTTCAGAGATACAACAAACAATGTGGAGGTTTTTTTTTTAGCTGGGAGAAGGAGGTTGAGAGCTAATTGTGGAGTGTTACTACAAATATAATTTTTCCTCTTATTCTTGTGAAACATAGTGAAGACTGATTCCATATTATTCTTGGTGGGTATTTTAACACTCATTTTTACTAAGGGAAGTTGCTACTATTTTTCTCTAAAAAAGGAAATATAAAAACTCAAACAAACATAACTATAAAATGTCTCTTAATTAAATGTATCTTGCTTTCCTTATATTTTTTGGCCTGAATAAAACCACTAAAATAGAGGATCCCTGACAGTTCATGTTGCCTAATGCAAATGAGCTCACTACCTTTGTCCTGAACTACCACAGTTACCTTTTTCCAAATGTCTGTTATAGGTGGGACTAGTCCCAAATAGCATAGACGTAAACCAATCAGTGTCATATGGCCTTGGAGCAGATCCCTGGCCTTTTTATTTACCATTGCAGTTGCAACCTAATGTATATTCACAATTTCTTTTTAACGAGGAAGATCTGACCCATTAGCATTATATGGAAAACAATCTGTCATGTGAAAAGGGTCAGAAATGCAAAGATTTCTTGTCCCACCTGTATTAATATATTTTTTATTGGCTATCAGTGTCCCCAGAATATCAAAGCTTTTTAAAGCCCAAAACAGTCTGTCCGTGCCTCACCTAAAGAGACCTTCACTAGACAGATTCACTGCAATGGACAGGACTTTTGATAACCTGATATGGGGGTGACACTTAACAGCAATGGAGAACCTTCTCAGCAATGTTCTCCTACAAGTTACGAGGTAACCAGCACGAGAAACAAACTGGACTAACTCTAGCAACTCATTAAATAACTTTTATTAATACAAATATGTGAAAAACTACTGTAAGGTTTGCATAACCAGTGATAACCTTTAACTGCACGATTGCACTTAACTAATAAAAACCCCGAAAACTAGAAGCACGCTTTACCAAACAACATGACTACCTAAGCCTTAATAACAAACTCAAGCAACCCCCCTCATGACAGACCAATTTACAAAGACTAGAACAATATCTAAACACACTCATTAACACAAAGCAAAAAAAAAAGAAAGCTTTCCACTAACACACATTTTAACTCACCAAGCAAACCACGAACATTGAGTCGGCAATAAAGTACCATATAGGACAACAAAAAAAAAAAGAATGTAAAGTAAGATATATATCTGGTAAGTTACGAGGTGTAGGGTAAGGTAACGTTAGCATCTATAAAGCAAAGTAGCAGAGTACAATTAGTAAATAAGGTATCTATGGGGTAAAGCTGAAAGACACTAATCTATAAGGTACAAGGCAAGGTCAAGGTAAAGAAAGCAGAGTAAATGGTTGTTCACCCCTACAGTGTTCGAAAGAGTGGAAGGAGACAGGGTAGCTCCTTAGTTACCCCCGCAGAGATGATGGAACTTCTCCCCAGTATTGCTCATGTCCCATCTCTTTTTATACTTTTTTTTCTTAGGCAGTTTGAGTGACTGGTATTAAGGTATTAAGAACCAAAGGCTCTGCAAGAGCTCATTTTCTCCCACATTCCATGCCACTCATGACTATTATCCCTCAGGACAGATCTCTGAATTACCTTCCTAGAAATCTCTGTCCTGACTCTAAACATGGTGTAGATCATACTGAGGAGACATAGCAGACATAGCTACAAGAGCATGCTTTCCTTAATGTCCAAAGAAAAAAGTCTCTAAGGCTGTTGCAACAGGTCTGAAAGAGGAAAAGGGGGTGAAAAGCTGAGGAAAATCATCCTCCCCTCTTCCCAACATAGACTGGATATGATTATCAACGGACTCCTAAATGCAGTACTGGAGGCATGGGTAGGACAGAAACACTGAATACACATCCCAAATGACCCTCATTGCCATTGATGTTGTCATGTCATAAACTGATATCACACACTACTGCAACAAAGTAATCCTGATCCCTCTCCCTGTTCTGAAAAAGAAGCACATACAAGAATATATAGAGGGTGAGGTACCACAACCATATGAACAGACCAAGCAACACTGTGACCAGTGACTCTATACCTAACACAACAAATGCTTAGATAAAATTTCTTTCCAACCCTCTCTGGGTAGGCCTGTTGTTATCTCCACCCTCTGTGTCTGGTCATGTCATGGGTAGGTTTCACGAACAAAGATTTAGGAAGGCTCTATCCACATTTGTCACAAACACGCTGGTGGCTAAAGAGGTCAATACGAGATAGACATATCCGATTGCAAAAGGCACAACAGAAAGACTACTTAGATGGTATATTCTGCAAGACATGATTCTTTCTGTTTGTCTTTTCTCCTCGAGAGTGATCCTGCATGTGTTCTCAAAGGCATCAGTAGTGTTATAGATGGTGTGTCTCCAGGCCTCCCGATTGGAGGCCAGAGTAGACCAGTTATGGTTATCAATATGGCCAAGGCTGAGATGTTGTTTCAGGGAGTCCTTGAATCTTTTCTTCGGGGTTCCTCTCTTGCGGCAGCCAGTGGCAAGTTCACCATAAAGCAAGATCTTAGGGAGGCGGTGGTCCTTCATCCTTTAGACGTACCCTGCCCAGGGCAACTGTGTTCTCAGCAACATGGCCTCAATACTTGTGATTGCTACTTGTTCTAGAACAGACATATTAGTCACATAATCTGACCAGGGGATGTTTAGGATTGTGCGGAGACAGCGTTGATGGAAGCGTTCTAGGAGACGCAGGTGGTGGCGGTAGATGACCCATGATTCAGATCTGTATAAGAGAGTAGACAGCACTATGGCCTTGTAAACACTGATCTTGGTGCTTTTTTTCAAGTGTTTGTTACGCCATACTCTTTTATGGAGTTTTCCGAAGGCACTGTATGCCTTTGCTAACCTGTTGTCTATCTCTCTGTCAATCTTACCATCCAAGAAGAAGAGGCTCCCTAGGTAATTAAACTGCTGGACTGATTTGAGCTCTGATTGGCCAATGATGATATGGCGATGATGGAAGACTTCCTGAGGTGCAGGTTGATAGAGAACTTCTGTCTTCTTTAAACTGACTTCCAACCCAAAGAGCTCAGTAGCATCTGCAAAGCAGGATGTTAAACTCTGCAGAGCTGCTTCTGTGTGGGCCACAAGGGCAACGTCATCAGCATAAAGCAGCTCCTGGACAAGATGGTTTAAGGTTTGGTATTCAGTGCCAAAAAAGGTTGTCATGGTTGAATGGTATTCTGCAATTTAGTACTCCCACTAAAACCACATGTTTCTCCCTCCTCTTCCTCTCCTCCGATTGGAGGACAAAAGGTAAAGATTATGGCTTGAGATAAGAACAATTTATTGGAAACAGAAATGAGGTAAGAAAACAAACAGTAACAGCAACAATATTAATAGAAATATTTATAAGAAAATAAATGATTCACACAGAAAAAAAGACTCTGATAATAGACAATACCAGACAGCTCCCTCTGCCATGTTTTCTTGACTGGATGGAACTGCTCCATCCTGGAAGAGATTCTCTTTTCCACATCCCTGGCAATGACATGAGATGGTATAGAATCTGGGTCCTAGCCATGCCTCCTCCCAGTACTACAAACTATTAGCCCTGTCTTGACCAGAACCAGGAGAGATAATTAATTATTACAAAGACTGGGGCAGTTTTATGCCTATGTAACCAAGACCCATAAAACAAAATTGTAAAGACAAATGTCTAATCTCTTAAAAGAATTAATGAAGAAGACTGATGACACTAAGTTTGGGCAATCATTACAGTCAGATGACAACATGGCATAATAACCTCATTGTGTCTGGAGAACTGACTTTATTTTAAAATATTGTTAAGGATGTTTATTAGAGGTCTTGTAAATCTCCATCTTCAGAAAAACAGTAAGGTGATTTAAACAAATGTTAGGATGTACTTAACCGAAATGTTTATCCAAGTTCTTATGCCTGAAAAGCTTTTTCCAAACATTTTACCTTATCAAATGCTTTGCTAAACAGAAAAAAATAGGCCTCCAAATAGAGATCAGGGTATGTAGCCAGCAATAATTTGACCTTCTCTGTGTTTGTAACAGGAAGTGTAAAATGAGAGCATTATATACTTACAGTTTCCTTTACTTGCTAAATATACTACTATAATGCAGATGATAACCGTTTTGGAAAGCAGAAGTGTAGGGTTTCTGAAGGTCCAATTTACAATTTAGCCCTTCACATAGATGCATGAAAAGCACAAACTTGCATTTGTTTTGATTAGAAGAGTCACCTTTAAAACAAAGTAAACTTATATTTATAAATTTATATTTTCTTTTTACATAAATGTTCAGTCACTCTCTGTAAACATGTCTGTGATGTATATTAGAGATTTTGGTGTCTAGTTAATACAGCATTGAAAAAAATCAGCAACTATGTATGGAATAACTCCAAGCAATATAATTGAGTCTAAAAGTAAGATAGTCATCATACAGCTTATGAGAATATTTGCCCAGGATGTCCATTTGCTTAAAGAAAGAATGTTATGATGTGATAATCTTATCACAGATGAGGTGGCTCACATTTTGACAAGTGATTTTCTCCCCTTACTATAAATTTATCTGAGATTAACAAGTTCACATGTTTACAACAAAGATGTGAACATTTAGTAAGATGAATCCTACCCCCATATCCATACTATCACAAAATACGCCTGAACTGCATCTGCTTTATTCCTGTGTCTTTTTGTTCGTTGCGAGTCTCATGGCAAAATTTGGGGATTTTTAAGTGACTGAAGTAACCTAAAGCTGAACTCCTCTTTTAGACAGCATAACAATTAATTACTGCAAACAATTTTTAGATGAACCAAGCATTAATTTTATTTATGGTCTTTCTTGTGGTCCTATAGGAGCAAATACATATTGTCATTATTTCTTCTTTTGTTTCATCACTCATTAATATTATCTGACTATCCTTGCTTATGCTATAGAAGGGTTATAGTGTATGGAGTGCACAGTTGGCAATGGCAGAACTGTTGTAGATGTCATCTTGGGAGTCTACAATAGACCTCCCAGACAGGATGATGATGCTGATGAATTATTCTTTGAGGAACTAAGGGACACTTCCGTATCAACTGCCCTTGTCCTTATGGGGGACTTCAACTTACCAGAAATTAACTGAGAGTATCACACAGCTGATATACCCGAGTCAGAAGATTCCCAACAAACCTGTTTATGGAACAGATCCTAAAGGACCTGACTGTGAAAGATGCCCTTCTTGATCTACTGTTTGTCAACAGAGCGGATCTCATGAGTGTCGTGGAGATTGGTGACTATCTTGACTACAGAAACCATGAAGCGACCGAGTTTAAAACATCTATTGACAGGGGGAAAAGTGTCAGCAAAACCTCAGCTCTGGACATGAGAAGATCAGACTTCAGGTTGCTCAGGGAAGTAGTAAGTAAGGTTCCCCAGGAAAATGTTTTTACAGGTACTGGGGTCCATCAGTGCTGGTGGTTTTTTAAACATCACCCCCTAAGGGCACAGGAGCAGGCAATTCCCAAGTCAAGAAGGAGAGGTAGAAGGCCAGCTTGGTTAAGCAGGGATCTTCTCTTGAAAATAAGGTAAAAAAGGAAGATGCGTTTCCACTGGTAGCAAGGTTAAGAGACCTTGCTGCTTGCCACTGTAGGGAGAAAATTGATATGGTTAAATCTCAGTTGGAGCTGAAGTTGGCCAGAAATGTGGGGGACAATAAGAAGAGGGTTTTTTTTCAAATAATAATAAAAAAAAAAAGACCAGTGACCAGCAATACAACAAGACCAAAACCCACAAACTCAAAAAAACCTGCAGGTTCAGATATTTTCCCTAGTTAATGATTTTATCACTTTTCAACTTGATGATATCATGAATATACAATACAATAGAAACTTAGTCCTTAGTCTGAACTGATTCTTTTGATGTGTCAATAAGCATTTACATTTCTTTTAAATTCTATGCCTCCTTCTTGGTCAATTTCAACAACTTCCTACTGGTTTTCTACAGATTTAATAGAAAAAATCAAGAGTATGACTTAACACATCTAAATTACTTCATGGAAATCTTACATGTTGAATCAGATAGCTAAAACTACAACATTTTAAACTTCCTTTGAGGTCATTGTAGGAAAACTGGTACCTCTGAAAATGGTTCACCTGACTTTACAAGAGATGCTTTTAACAGCTGACACACTGATCAACCTTCTAGGTACCTATTTCTCCCTACTGATTATATGAGTAAAGTAAAATCATAAGTTCAAACCTAAGTCTGAGATGGTGAGAGTTAAATTTTATGAGCCTTGCACACTGAAAAGGAATTTGATTCTTTAGTGTTTTCCCACCCCAATTCCCTCACCTTGATTGAAGGGGCAGAAGAGAAGATGAACAGTTTTCAGGAAAGAAAGAGACTGTGGACTTCATTATAGAAATAGTTTGAAAAAGGTAAACTTTTCAGCTTGACTTAAAGAAGGTTCAGAAGTTAAAGTGGGCAGTACTGACCTAGACATTGCAGAGAAAAGTCATAATTTCAAAATAATTATTTGTGGCTTACCTGAACAGGGAACAAACAAGGCAAAACAGAAAGTGATTCAAGACAGTACTTAGTTTGGGATTTTCTTCTTTATGACCTATATTTCATTCTGAGAAAAGGACACAAACCAAAATGCAAATACAAATTGTCAAATTTTGTTCCTTTGTGTGTGAGCATATAACTATTGCATTACTTTGTAGGTTGCTGATGGAATTTTCCTGTAATGTCTGCATTGAATATGAAGAGTTTTCATAATTATAGATATGGTAGTCTACAATCACAATAAGTAATTAAAATATTGTAGAATCTTCCATAATGCCCTCTTCTTTTTGTAGTCAGACTACAGTATACTAGGTTAATAAAACTGGTTGATCTCTTATTCTAAAAATTCGTTACAAGCTGAACTCTATTCTGATTATAAAAGATCAGTCTTGAGAAATAATGTGTTAAAAATATCAACTTTAGATGCAAAATAAACAGAAAGATATTCTCCTGCTACTGTTGAAAGTATTGTCTGGTCTCACTTTGAAGAAGTACCCAGACTTTGGAACTGCTCAGTTATCAGCTTTTTATAAATAGAAAAGGAAAGATAAAGTCAAGCCACTAGTTTTTAAATAGTTGATAAAATGTGTGATTTTTACTGAATATTAAGAGGTTATCTGACATGTCATTTTCACTTTTCCTGGAAATATATGTGTTTGCGCAGATATTTTTATGTCATTCTATGTATGTCTATTTGTCCACTTAGTCCACTCTCATGCACAAATTCAGAAGGATTTACATCTGCTTCTGCAGTTCTTGTATACACAAATCCTTTGTGTCCTGTAATTAAGTTGATTTTAAAACCTTGGAATAAGTCTATGTTTGGCAAACTCTACTTGGTTTCATTTCCAGATTTAGATACCTTCAGTTAAGTGTGAGCAGTGTGGGCAAACAGCTTTGAGTTAGGTATCCAATCACTCACTATACAGAGTGGAAATAAGGGGTCAGTCCAGTTGGTAAAGCAGATTTTAGGGGATTTCAAGGCTTAATGTTCTTATACTAGTTGAGTGACTATCTGTGTAACTGTTTCTTCATTCTTAAAGCAGAAGAATATTGGCAGTCTCCTAACTGCTATAATTTTATCATTACCTCAAATCCATGTTTATACTGCATCTTTTGGTGCCTAGAAATATTACTATCCCTCATAAAATGTTAAAAGGACAGAAAATCTCATCCTTCTTTTTTTTTGGATTTTTTGCCCTTTCTTACATACACTTTCCTAGTGGTGCCACAATTGTGGCTGATGGGCTCAGCCATGCGCTGTGGTGGGTCTGTTGGAGCTAGCTGGAAATGTCTGTATTTGGAGTGGGGCAGCCCCAGTAGCTCAGAGGCCACCCCCGTGAGTCTCCCCAGATACTAAAACCTCTGCACCTGCACCTGACACAGTATCACAATGGAATTTTAACCTGCTGTCCATTAAGAGACACCTAAGTAGAAATTTCCTGAGATGAGAGCAGTGGGTAACATACATTCTAATTAGAAAACACAAAGTATCAGTCCTGTCACTTTCAGAGAAAAAAAGAGATGGTTCCTTCATTTGCATTCCAACTGAGGACAATTGGAATTGCATGAGATTATTTACAGACAAAACTACAATTCACATTAACAAATTATATGATCATTGGTCCACATTAAGGCAGAGTCATAAGCTGTTTTTGAATAAGTGCAATCTACACTGAGGATTTGTTCTGACTACAAAAAGTGTAGAAATTTTTATAATAGGATTATACTTACACAGTTTGAGTGTTCTTTAGTCTAAATTGTATTTAAGTACATAAGAGAAAGAAAAATATGTGTGGCTGTATCCCTGCTATTTTCTAATTTATTTTCCTTCTTAAGGAAGGGAATCAATAAGATTTTAAAATTGTGGAAGCTCCTTGAGGATATAGGGCCTTATTCTAGCCCAGGAACTTGGTGAATGCTCCCAGTATGCCTAAGATAGGCTCTTCCACCTGCTCTCTTCGTTCTGTCTCTTCTTTTGATTTTTCTTGTGAAGAAAATATTCACTTCAACTTTTGCCCATTCTAACTGAATAAAGTTTTGTTCTTACTGGTGGATGTTTGTTCTTTCCAAAATTCAAGAATATCTCTGTAGTTTTTGCATTAATAAAGTATCTGAACCCCTGATGATTTGAAAGTACTCTCAGTGAATTTGGGGATTTTTCCTTTTTTCTTTCTTACTGTGTTGCTATGGGTATGTTTACATACCAATCAAGTATAGGGTTGACCTATTTGTACATTTGGCTTTAGTTTTTGTAACCTACCTGCTGTGTTTTGCCCTCTTAGAGAAAACAAGGTCAAACTGTGCTCATATTAAGACTCAGAAGTGTTGTAGTCTGTACTGATCCTTAGCTTCTATGGAAATGTATGTCCATCATGCACTAATGCCAGTTATATGTCTTGTATGACCTCAACCTCCTATCTGACATCAGCATGACCACAGTACTCTCTGCTCAGTAACACTGAATGTGAATTGTGAACACTTGGACGTTGTGACCTGACTGTTGCAGGCAAAGAACAAATGCCTATTATATTCATGGTTGTCAGGTTATGCACAGAGCATAACAGATGAATCAAATTTTCCAGAAGGTTAAGGCCATAAAGAGGTGACTATGACTAATGGTAGTCATCATGCACTGGGATGTATCTGAAGCTGTTTATCCAGTTAGATTATATAAAACATTTATCAGGTTGTTGCTATGTTACCTCATTTTAGGTACTAGTATGGAATTCAGAAACATACTCAAATTGCAGATAAAATTTATTATGTGAGCCTTTCTGCTAAAGGAAACTGTACTAGAGCTGTAAGTTATTTTTACTATTGTCTAGGGCAATTCATATTCTGTTGAATTAAGTATGGAAAGGTAGAGAGTTATTTCTTTTAATTTTTTTCAAATATAATAATGATGTAACTCCCTAAGCATTTTACATCTCAAAGAAAAATAAGAATTTACTTTGTATAGAGATAAAACCAGATTTTTAATGAGTCCTAGAAGGAAGGTTTTGTGGTAGGAATGTCTCCTATGTCTTCAGCAATAAACAGGAAATCTCCCAGGAAAATGGGAGACTGATATATTCTTCTGGTATGCCTTCTTGCATGGCAGGATAATGATGTCTCATGATCAGCAATGTCATGTGCTGCTGATATGCAAGGAGACAACCTTATATATTTCTTCTCTTTAATCATTCATCACTGCTACTTAGTTTATTTCTGTGTCATGTTCTCAGCTGAATCAAGATAGATGAATATAAAAAATCTATAGGAGTGCAGTGGTATATCTTAAGGTAAAAAACAGTGTCTTTCACCACCACTCATTATTTCTAGAAAATTATTTTATTTTGGAGAAGCTAAGGCAACATGAAAAAAGGGAGATACAGATAGCAATCTTACAGATGATATTATGTATGCTTTGTACTATAATAGATACAGTTGGATACATGCAGAGATGTCACTCTGAAAGCAAATCGAATAGGAAAATAAAAATAGTTTTAAAAAGTTTAAAAGTAAGAAGAAATAGTAAAAGTAAACAAACTTTCCAGTGATGAAATAAAGTTGGAAATGCATTCAGACACAAGCCAGATGTTTCACTAAGTGTAGACAGATGCACATCTGAGGGTAGTGTGTTTGTTTTAGCTGGAAGAGTTATTTTTTTTCTTAGCAGCTTGTATAATACTGTGTGTTTTGGGTGTGTGATGAAAACAATGTCAATAACACACCAGTGCTTCAGCTGTTGCTGAGCAGTGCTTACACAGCATCAAGGGCCTTTTCTGCTCCTCACACTTCCTCACCAGTGAGGAGGTCAGGAGTGCCCAACAAGTTGGGACACAACTGGGACAGTTGGCCTCATCTTACCAAAGGGATATCATATACCAAATGACGGTGTGTTCAGCAATAAAAGATGAAGAGGATAGAAAGAGTAAGGGGGTGGGAGGGGTGGGGGGGAGTGCATGTGCATTTATAGTTACGACATTTCTCTTCTCCGTGAACCATTACACATGATGGAGCCCTTCTTTCTTGGAAATAGTTGGACACCTGCCTGCCGACAAGGAGTGAATAAATTCATTGTTTTGTTTTCCTTGTTCATGCAGGTTTTGCATACCTGTTAAATGGTTTTTATCTCAAACCATGACTTTTCTAACTTTGATCCTTCTGAGTCTCTCCCCCAGCCCACTGGGATACTGTGCAGTATTTAGCTGCCTATGGAGGTTAACCCAATAGGTAGTATCTCCAGACTATCATACAGACAATGGAAAAGACCAGATACTTGCCTGTGAGTCATCAAAGACACATTTGTTCTGGTGAATTATGCTTGAATTTTCCTTCACTGATACATTAGGTTTGCATGTCCAGGTTTTGATAGCTGGGGGGTCCCCGGGCAGTCCTGGAGCAGTCAGTCACTGGACACCAGGAGCAGTACCCCCCACCACATCCTCTGGGGCCCCTAAATCAGCCTCTGAATGGCTGGAACACCAGAAGTCCTACCTGGAGGTGGGGGATGTGGCCACAGCAGGGCCAAAGCAAATAAAGCAGCAATGTGTGCTCTCCATCTTTGTTTGAACCCCAACACTTGGACATGTGGAAGCTGGACTTGTGTGGGACTGCAGGTCATAGCTATTATTCTTTTTATCTTTCTCCTAATCTCCTTTCTTAATATTTTGGGTAACTTAAAGCAGGATGGGTTGGATTTTGCTGAGTTGTATGCTAAGTCAGTGCTTTGTGGAATGCTTTAGTTTGGTTGAAAGCTACCCTTTAAACCTTTTCCAAGGTCCCTTATTTTCTGAAGTTTACCAGTAAAAGCACCTCCTAAGAAAACATGTGCAGCATTTTTCCCTTGCACTCTCTCTTGAGGTATTAAAAGAATTGAAGGCTCTTTCAATAAATTCAGTGGGTGAATTTTTGGAGCCTTGTATATTTTTGAAGTAAAACTCCTTCAATGAGTCCGTAGTTCACGGGGTTTTTACACCCCAGTGTCCAGTAGAGCCAATGCCAACCAGGTCCAGGATAGACCCACCACTGGTCAAGGTTGAGCCAATTAAGAATGATAGTAATGCCTCTGTGATAACACATTTAAGAAGGGAAAAAATTATGCAGAAGATATTGTGACCAGAGAAGAGCAGAGTGAGAATATGTGAGAGGAACAACACTGCAGACACCAAGGTCAGTGGAGAAGGAGGAGCAGGAGGTCCTGCAGGAGCTGGAGCTGAGGTTCCCCTGAAGCCCATGGTGAAGACCATGGTGGATCAGTTGTGCCCCTGCAGTCCATGGAGGTCAAAAGAGATGCAGAGATCCATCTGCAGCCCATGGAGAAGACTCATGCTGGAGGCTTTGAACATGTAAGAAACCTGTACTGGGGCAGGTGTTAGACAGTAGATCAGTAATTATTGAGTCATAATCATCTTGTGGGATGTGCGTGTTTGGAGGGGGAAGGGATGCGTCTAAAAGCAGCCCAGGAATACTTCAACACACCACACCTCCTGGAGCCCCTATTGGCAGGGACAGTGAGGACACTGCCACTCACCCTGACCTGGAACTCCAGAATGGCCAGTGGGTCAGAGGCACCAGTTTGAGTGGTTGACCATAGGGACCAGAGCAGATAAAACCAAAGGCATGTGTTTACCTCATGTCGCAGCCCTGCCATTGGACTTGTGAGCTGGTCTTTTGCAAGATTTCAATGGTAGCTATACAATCTGTCTCTCTCACTTTCTCCTTCTTACTTCTTGCTCCCTCTGCTTCTCTTTCTTTGCTCCTCTCTTGATGTTTTTGGGTAGCTTCAAGCTGAAGGGATTGGATTTTGACTTAAGTATTATGGATTAGTATATGTTAGGTCAGTATTGTGATGGAACATCTTGTCTAGCTCTTGTGGTACCCTTTTGAACCTTTGCCAAGTTCCCTTATTTTCTCCCCTAAATTATCAATAAAAGCACCTCTTGGGAACAAGTCTGTGGCTTATTCTCTTGATGCTATCTCTAGGTATTAAAGAACCCTATATATATTTTTGTTAAAGTAAAACGAGCTGAGCCCATAAGCTTGCTGCTCCAGGGCCAGAGTGTTACAGCAGACCTGCTGCCCCATGAAGAGAGGAGCCCACACAGGAGTAGGTTTTCTGGTAGGACTTGGGACGTTTTGGGGAACTCATATTGGAGCAGACCTGTGCCTGAAGGATTGCATCCTGTGGAAAAGTGACCCAACTTGGAGCAGTTTGTGGAGAACTGTTGCCCCTGAGATGGACTCATGTTGGAGAAGTTTGGGGAGGACTGTATCCTATGGGAGGGACCCCATGTTGGATCAGGGAAAGGACTCTTCTCCCTGAATAGTGGCAGAAACAATGTGTGATGAACTGACTGTAGCCCCCATTCCCTGCCTCTGTCTACCACTGAGGGGGACTCAGGTTGCACTCAGGAAGGAGGGAGGGGTGAGGGGAAGATGTTTTAAAGATTTATTTTACTTCTTATTTTCCTGTTCTGATTCTGTTAGCAAGAAATTCAGTTGTTATCCCCAAGCTGAGTCTGTCTTGCCTGTGACAGTATTCAGCAAGCAATCTCTTCTGGTCCTTATCTCAACTCATGAACCTTTTGTTGTATTTTTTTCTCTCCTGTCCAGTTGCAGAGGGGAGTGATAGAGCAGCTTTGTTGGGTACCTGGCATCCAAGCAGGGTCAACCCATCACAATTGAATATGAACAAAGTGACTGTTTCAGATGTGGGCAATAAATCTTGGTAAAATGAACTCTAACCAGAAGGTAGGAAAACAAGAGCACACTCAGGAGAGTGAATCAAACACTATGAATTGAGACTTATTAAGTCTTTAGGCTTAGCTCTCTAAGATTAGAGATTAATAAATCATTAACTATGATTTATTTAAATATACCCAAACAACACATATAACCCCTGGAATATTGTCAGTGCTATCACAGTCAATATTTTCCTTATCTAAGTAAAGATAAGCTTCTTTCTGAACCTTCTATTTTTATGCTGTTTCAATTTAATGTCATTGTAGTTTGCTTCATATTGCAAATATTGTTTCTGAAAAAAATTATTCTATTCTATTTGACCTGCATCTGAGCATTCCAAATATTCATGGCTTTGGTACAACAGTGTGAAAATAAAAATACATACCAACAAAGTTACAAGTAATTTCTATGGACCTATAGTGATTAAGTGCCTGGTAAACCACAAAGGGGACAATAAAAATATGTTAGGTCAGTTCAATATTTCACAATGGTTCATAAAGGTTAATGAGGAATGAATAGAATGTTTTGTAATCAGCACACGGGTGATTAGTTCCATGCCACTCATTCTCAGTAATGCAGAAGAGAATAGTAATATTACACTGATGTTAAGAATACAAGGGGAGAACATCTCTTCTGAAGATCATTATGATTAAAAACTGGGTACAATAATTCCTGGTCCTCATGTCAACTCATGAACCTTTCATCATATTTTCTCTCCCCTGTCCATAGGAGTGACAGAGTGGTTTTGGTGGGTGCCTGGCATCCAGCCAGGGTCAACCCACTACAATATCTCTCTATATGTTTTACTTTAGGGAAAAAAAAAAAATCTTTCCTTTTAATATATTGCTTTGCAAGACTGAAGAATACCAGTAATAGCATTAATCAGAGAAAGTACACAAAGGGTCTCTGAGAATTCTGGCATACTGTCAATAGCTAAATAGCATCAGTGCAAGAGTTAGGCAGTAAAACAAACAGATACTCTTCAGCTTTGAAACATTATTGTAGTTTCCTATAAAACTTATAGAAATTGATCTCCTCAAATAAGCATATTAATACCAGCAGACTCTGAATGCTAGTGGTTTAGTCTGAAACGCCAGGGGACTTTTGAAGATAATTTGAACAAAGTTATTTCTTTGGTACTGCAGGAAGATGATGACTGTATGACCTCTGGTGTTCCTTTACAACCTAAATTATTCAGTGATTATATGCTGAATGCCATCAGTAGCATATCATGAGGGAGGATCATGACAAATATTGACAAAACACCTCTGCTATAATCAAGATCTCATTCAGTACACTTGGGCTGTTGAAAGAGTAGGAAATTCTTCATAGTCTCTCCATTCAGGAAATACTACAGAAACAAAGAACTAACTTTAATATTTGAACACACATTTTCTTTTTTCCATCTCGCTTTGACATCAGTTTTTAGCCAAAACACCTATCAGATGAACACCTACCTATGGTATTCTACCTTCACTTGATGTTGTGGTCGGAAGGTTCACAAAAGAGAAAGTACAGCAACCCAGTGGTAGCCTGGGAATTCCTACTATTCACAGGAACTTGTAGTGCCTTCTCTTCAGAACTTCACTTCATTGGTCCTTCGCAGAAATTGTCTCTCTCCTGAGGAAAACAAAAGTCAGTGTTGTCAAGTCTTTCTATTGCTGTTCCCTCAAGGATCCTGTTCACCTGTTCACCCACTCACTCCTGTTTTTAATGTTGGATGATTTTGCACCATCTGAAATCTCCTCTGATCTCTTCCTTCTTTCACTCAGATCTAGACCCTTTCCCATCACGTTTGTCTCACTAAGTTCTAGGTGATTTTGGCTTTCTCAGTAAATGAAATTTGGATTTTTTTGTGCATTTCTGATATATTTCTGATTTAAGTACAAATATTTCACCATTTTTTATTACCCTGTGCCTTCTTACTAGGTGTATTGTGTGGGATAGTACAGAAAGGATCATGGACTGTAAGATTTCATGGCACTTCGACATGTCTAGGAATGACTATCTTGTGCTGTGTCGTGGTTTAGCCACAGCTAGAAACTAAGCCCCATGCAGCTGCTTGTTCATTCCCCCACCAACAGTATCAGAAAGAGAATTGGAAGACTAAAAGCCAGAAAACTCATGGGTTGAGATAAAGACAGTTTAGTAAGGAAAGCAAAACCTACAAAATGAGGAATTAATTCACTACTTCCCTTGGGCAGACAGGTGTTCAGACATCTCTAGGAGAGCAGGGCCCTATCACACATAATAGTTACTGGGGAGGACAAATGTCATCACTCCAAACATCTCCCCTCTTTCTTCTTCTTCCTTCCCCACTTTATATACTGAGCATGATGTCATATGGTATGGAATATCCCTTTGGTCAGTTGGATTCACCTGTCCCAACTCTGTCTCCTCCCAACCTCCCATGCACTCTGAACTTCCTCACCAGTGTGTGAGTATGAAAAGTATAAAAGACCTTGGTTCTGTGCAAGAACTACTCAGCAGTAGCAAAATCATATTATTAACCCTGTGTTTAACATAAATTAAAAACTTAGCCAGCGTGAAGAAATTTAACTCTACTCTAGCCAAAACCACTACATGCTGTGAAAAATGGTGCGTATTTTTCTTGGTTGGGGTGGGAGGTAGAATTTTTTTTTCTTTGGAGCAGAATGCAGGAGCTATTAGACGCTAGAAAAGAATGGTTTTCTCTTCATAGGGCACTTCAGCCAGAAGCTGGGTCACATAACAAATCAATCATTTCTCACAGGAACTGTAAAGGAAAGGGAATGGAAAGATGACAAAAGCTTTTGTTACATCTAGGGAGAAGCTAAAGATTATTTTGAAAGAGTAGGTGTTTTTGAAAGTAAGTTTTTTTCAAAAGTAAGTTTTTATTAAAAATTTACTTTCTGATCTTCAGGGCCTAATTAACTGGAACTAACTCCTTAGCCATTATGAAATTGTTTTAGCCCCCCAGAGAGCGGGCTGACAGAATTCAGTATCTTCTGAAGAATTGCAGAGTAAGCAAAGCTTTCCTCATTCTCTTTGTTGCTTTCTCCTGCTTGGCATGCTGCAGCCATTTTACTAATACACTTTTCCCCAGTTAACTGCTTGGTCTTGTAGGAAAGCTGTCTTTTCCTGCTGAGACAGCATTCTCAGGCACATGCCACAATACAAAAAAGGTCAAAAAAGAGAATCAGGGAACTTACAATTAGAGGTAGTATGTCTGTACGAAAGACTGGTAGATATAATCACAGTACGAAGAGGTAAAAGGAAGTGGGGGAAATAAAAGAGAGTTGAATCTCATCCTCTTTTTTAACAGTGAATTTTAAGCCTATTTTATAATGTATTTATGATTCAACCTGCCAGAATTTTCTCAAGAAGCACATGAAGGGGTATTGAACAATAATTTTATTTTACTATCATGTCTATTAGAATTGGTTATGGATAAGACTGTATTATTTCTATTCAGATCCTCTGAACTAGTCTAATTCAGGAATAAAAGAACGAGACAAAGGTATAGTTTATAACAAAGAACAGATAGTACTGCATTTTCATTAGATACCATTTTATTTTGTTGGAAAGGAAACTCGACTAAGCTCTATAAGAATGTTCAGACAATAGCATTATTTTTCCCTCTATAAAGCTGGCATCCACACTTTACAGATTCAGCACAGTGAAATGATGTATTTGGCAAGAACACTCTCTCTGGCCAGAAAAAAACAGATGACTCGTGATTCAAAGTGTCAGGTTTTTCTTGTATAAAGCTAAGTTATAGTCAGTAGCTACAAATCATAGAATTATAGAATGATAGAATACCAGGTTGGAAGCGACCTCAAGGATCATCTAGTCCAACCTTTCTTGGCGGAAGCATAATCTAGACAAGATGGCCCAACACCTTGTTCAGCTGAGTCTTGAAAGTTTCCAGCATTGAGGAATTCACCACTTCCCTGAGCAGATTATTCTGATAGTAGATTGTTCTCATTGTGAAAAATTTTCCTCTTCTGTGTCCAGTTAGAATCTTCCCAGAAGTAACTTGTACTCATTACCCTTCATCTTTTTCATGTGACTCCTTGTAAACTTGCTTGTAGCCACCCTTTAAATACTGGGACAGGGTGACAAGGTCTCCCCTAAACCTTCTTTTCTCAAGACTGAACAAAACCAGTTCTCTCAGCCTTTCCCCATTTGGCTTCCCAGTCCTTGGATCATCTTTGTGACCTTTCTCTGGATCACCTTTGTGACCTTTCTCTGGACCATCTGCAGCCCGCCCACATCTTTTTTGCTTAGTGGGGACCAAAACTGAAAGTAGTATTACATGTGTGATCTGTGATGAGCACTGAATAGAATGGGATAATGGTTTTTTAATCTCTGCTGGTATTGCCTTTGTTGATGCAACTCAGCAACCTGTTGGCTTTCTTTGCCACAGCAGCTACACACTGTTCAGTCATACTGAGCTTGTCCACCAGGACCTCCAGGTCCCTTTCCACAGAGCTGCTTGCCAGCCACGTAGATCCCAGACTGCTACACTCCTGGATTAAGTTTTCCTGTTCCTTGTTGAACTTCATAAGACTTGTTAGCCCACTCTTTCAGCCTATCCAGGTCTTCCTGCAGGGTGGCTCTCCCTTCTGAAGGATCTGCTTCCTCCTCTCAGGTTGCTATCATTAGTAAATTTCATCAGGGTAAATTTGGTCCCATCATCCAGGTCATTTATGAAGATATTAAATAGTGTTGGACTCAAAATCAGTCCCTGGGGACCCCACTTGTGACAAGTTGCCAGTTTGAAAAGGAACTATTAATCACTACCCCTCCAGGTGTGGCCTGTCAGCCATGTCCTCACCCACGGCCATTTCTGTAGACCGTAACACATCAGTTCCTCCAGGACTCTGAGGGGAAGCTGTATCAAAAGCCTTGGAGAATCCAGGTAGACAATGTCCACTACTCACCTCACATCAACCGAGTAGGTACCTTTATCGTAGACTGCAGTCAGGTTAGTCATGCAGTATTTGAGCTTGGTGAATCCATGCTGGCTTTTCCCAATCATGCGCTTCATTTGCCTTATCAAAGTCCCCAGGAGGATTCATTCCATGACTTTTGCAGGGACTGAAGGAAGTAGCTCCTAGGCATTTATATGAAAATTAAATTTGTATTGTTTTAGTCCAATTGTTACAATAGGATCATGCTGAAACTGTTTGAAAGAAAGAATAAGATTCTCTTAATTTTGAACTATCAGAAGACAGTAGGAATATCTATGTATTAAGTAATGTGAACAGGCGTAATTGTTTAAAGATTAGATTGAATTCAGCACACATTGTCAAACAGTAGGTATCTGAATAAGAAACAGACATCCATTGAACATCTTTAAGAAAATAGTTAACTAGGAGAATTTTTAACAAATAAAGCTACTTTGTTTCTAAAAAAAACCAAATCAAAACAAAAACTAAACAAAAACAACCAAAAAACCCCAAGAAACAAACCAAAACATTAAAGCTTTTCTTACTCACTAAAATCCATAGAGAACTGTCTTCCTATCATCATTGAATTAAATTGATTTTAGTGTCTGTTTTGATGTATGCTTTGTGGGAGGATACTTGGTAATTTGATATATTTAGTGGATCAATAAGATTCTTCTGTTTTGTCAAATACTTACTAACTCACTAACCTACAACAGAAAAGCTTGTTACCCCAAAGATTAGGACATGCTTAAGGTATTCACCAATAAATAGTGAGGCCCAGCAGTCAGATCCTTTTCCAGTGACTCTTGCAACCATATGAGATCGTGCTTTATGGAGCGTCAACTCCATCACTGAGTAAGCTTAAACTAATACACTAATAAGACTGGGGATAAAAGGATCTCTTTGGTCTTCTTTACCAGCTACTGAGTCTGTTTGCTGTCTCTATTGGCTGCTCCGAGATGGTCAGAGAGGAGCCCTTCCTGCTAACCCTGCCTGCATGAACTGCCATGTAAACTGCCTGGCCATATCCCTGTTTGCCAGCTCCCTTTTGCCACACTTCGGGTTGCTCATGCTCCCTGGAGTCGTTTAAATGGACCTTGATCACTCCCAGCACCAATGTCTCCTTTCCCAATTTACTACCAAGGGCTTCTGGGTCATGGGGCTGTTGCTTGGGTGTTCCTGGACTCAGGAACCCCCCTGTACAGCTGAGTCTCACCCTCTGGACTTCCCTTCACTCTTGGCTGCTGAAGTGTCGGTGACTGAGACAGTTCACATAATCACAGAATCACAGAATATGCCAAGTTGGAAGGGACCCACAAGGATCATCGAGTCAAACTCCTAGCTATAAAATTACTGTGACAACTATGTTCAGGAATCTGCATCCCACCATTTTTTTATTCTTCAATTTTACTAAAAAAAAAAAAAAAAAGGCATAAAATGTGTAAAAAGAGGAGGGACTGAATAGAAAATTCCTTTACACCTTATGCCCTAAACATTGACTCAGGGATTTAATTTACATTTTTTTTCAGACAAAATTTCCATGTAGCCTAGTTACTCTCCTGGAAAGAGAGGTGAATGTGCATTATTGGAAAAAAACGCGGTCAGATTTTCTAATTAATAGATTTTTGGATAGAAAAGTTTTTGCCTCCTTTATCTAGCCTCTGCCCATATGTGAATCTGAAGACACAGCTCGAGTCTACCACACCTAGAACCTAGGCTAATCTGGCTTTTGCAGCTTATTTTATCATGTGTTTTATGAATGCTGTTCTCTCTTGGGTGAATATAGCCCCCTCCCAACCGATCTCTCATAGTTATTGGTCTAAGACATAGTCATGAACTGAGAATCTGGCTTTTTGGCAGAACCAGGGCTCTGAACTGAAACAATTTTTCTTGCATACTCTGAAGTTAGCTAGTAATCAAGCCTTTATTTTGAAGACTCTGATTGTAGATGGAGTTTCCATGTATCATTCAGATGTGTCTGCATTGGAATACCACAGAGAAGGTGTGCTTTCTGTAGGAAAGAGATCTGTGCCTCCACATTTCAAATGGGTACTCAGAAAGTAAACTTCTGGGCAACTTCATCTGTGACTGAGAATAGAAATCAAGAAATAACTTGATGGGCATATGTAGTGTAGAGTGTGGGCCTGCTGAATCTAAATATAAGACCAATTTTCACATTCCATATCTAAATCATTTAATAAGAAAGTCCAAAGGAACTCAGAAGGCTAAAAAATGACTTTCTAAAATTTTAACATGGAATACTTTGAACATAAAATGTTTATTTTTTTTTTATTAGTATAGAAACCTAGCTTCCCTCTATTCAATGTGTCAACAGCTGCCAGCAGTTTGGCAGAATCAATGAAACATATACCCAGCTGGGATTCACATACTTGAGATTGGATTGAAGCTGTCTAAATCATGTTATTTGGAAATTAGGGATGGATTTCACATCACCTAACTCTAGGCCATTGCCCGTGTGGATGTTTACATCAGAATGAATACCTTTTATTATCAATGAAGAAATATAGATTTTCTGGTTTATGTCTGACAAATACAGACATCAGCATTAAGGGTGTCTAAACAAAAGTAATGAAGTAGGAATTGAAAAATACTTGGAGGGCTGGGACTTCAGGAACAACCTCTTGAAGTGTCTGCTATCACCTAGTTTAGACATCTCCTGTTTGGTGTGCTGATAGATGTGAATCCAATCTCATTTGAATTCATAATTACTAGACCATGAGGTGTGTTAAAGCTGTGATTTCAGTCCCAAAGTTCAGGCCACTGAAACAGATATGATCCATGGAGTGTTCTTAGGTTCATGTCCTTTTGTGTACTCTGCTCTTATAATTGATGAGGAGAAAGAACTCAATGGAAAACATTCCTTCAGGAAATTTCCAGATTAAATCTTATATAATAAAACATATAATGAAGTTGCCATGTGTTCACAGTAGTTGTATTTTAGTTGAATTCTGTTCTCCGTTCCTGAAAAACAAACAAAAAAAAGTACTTTCTGGCTAAGGAAATTTCTAATTAACTGAAAAATTCTCAATCTGTCTCACATTTCCCACGATCACATGACATTGACAACCACTGTATCATTGGTTTTTCAGAGTTACGTATAACTTAATTAGGTCATTTCTTTGTTTATGTTTCAGTCTGCTTTTGGTTCATTCAGGCTGTTTAATACACACTAGAAAAGGTACAAATGATATATAGTGGTTTACTTTTTTCTTTTGTTGTTGTGGGGTTTTGTCTGTGGTTTGGGGTTTTTTTGTTGGTTTGGTTGGTTGGGGGTTTTTTGTGCTTTTTTTTGGTTGTTTTATTTTTTGTTAATAAGGTTTACCTTTAAGATACTCTAATAAAGTCTACACTTGGAACACAAAACATCTTAATTAAGAATGCATTTTTCAAGACTGTGCATCATCCGTCTGATTTTGGAGGACTTTCACAGGACAATTCAATCATATTTTACTGTACACGACAAATTATGAAAGTTCATTAGCATACTTTAGAGGGAAAAGAGTCAATTTCAAAATCTCATTTGAAGAGGAATTCCTCATAATAAGTTTATTAATTTGGGTCAATTAATTTCACTATTAAGAATATATACTGAGTCTGAATTAGGCTACTTCTAATTTAGAGTCATTGGAGCCTGTAACCTTTTTTTTCTTTTAAATTAAACTAAAAATGTATTTTTTTCATATTTCCCTGTCACCATTCATAAAGATACAATAATTTCAAATTCCACTTGATCTGTTTTAGTCCCTTTTTTCACACCTAAATGTTGTAAACTTTGATAAACCATCAGTGACCATGAATGAATTAATAACCTTTTCAAGAAGAAAGAAACAAAATTATGATTCTGGACAGATGGAGTGAGTCTGGCTGGGATGGTGTTCATTTCCTCATAGTAGCCCTCACAGTGATGTGCTTTGCACTGGTAGGTAGAAGGGTGTTGATAACACACCGGTGTTTTGGCTACTGCTGAGCACAGCAGCAGTACTGTAACATTCCTTCCTCAGTTGAGGACAAGATCCTGGGAGGGGACACAAGTAAACTGACCAAAGGGATATTCCATACCATATGATGTCATCTCAGATACAAAGACTAAGGCAAGGAGCAGGAAGGCAGGCATTCATTGTCTCCAATAGTTGCCTACTGAGGAACTGTTATGCATGCTTAAGCCCTGCTTCTCAAAAGTGATCAGCCATGGCTGCTGCTGGGAAGCAGAGAATAAACCATGATATTTTTCACTTCATTTCGCTTTTGTGCACACAATCTTCCACTTTACTTTTGCTTTAACAAACTACCTTATCCCAACTCATGTGTTGTTTCCATCTTACTCTCTCCCCTGTCCATCCGGAAAAGAGTGTGATAGAGTGTTTGAGTGGGCACCTGGCAACCAGCCACAGTCAGCTCACCACAGCGGTCTAGGGACTTTACAATGGAAATTGTTATGTTTTGTACAGGTAATTAAAATATTTTCTGTCTAAAAACATATATATGGTAACATATATAGCTATATATAGTGATATATATATAGTAACAAATACATACAATAATTCCCAAATAAAAAATATGCTTGAATAAATACTGAAATTCTACTCTGTATACAGTAGAAGAGTTTCAGTCTAACAAACCCACAATAACAACAAAAAATGTTTAGGAAAGATTCTTCAGGAATATACTACAATATGGTGTTTAGAAGAACTGGAGTGAGTTGCCTGATATAATTAGTAAAACTGGGGTCTTGAAACAGGATTTTTTTAATATTCCATGTGAGTGCTCTCCTTGGAGATTCACGTAAAGAATAGAAATATCAGGTTTTAGTGTGTAACCTATGCTATAGGCATATTTAACACCAACAATCACTTAAGATTTCTAGATTTTAGAAATGAAATAATTAGAAACCATGCTAATCATTCCTGTCAGTATCTATGTGTCCATACATAGTCCGTGAAGAAGAAATTTACATGCATCCAGAAAAGGTGTAATTGGGATCTGTTGTTGCTAAGAATAGTTCTGTTTCTTAAAGTGAAATGGACATATCATATGTTAAAAAGCTTACACAGCAAAATTCTATCTATTTTAATTAAACTTGCAATTTCATCAAAAATATTTTATTTATTTTGGTTAGAGCTATTTCCTACAGATACAAGTTTTTGATGATTTATTGTATTTTCTTTTTGAGTTCTGAGTTAAAATTTGTCTTATTTTGCTAAAAATAAATATTGGACTGATAGTTCTAAAACTACCTTTCTTTTACAAGAGTGTCAGAATTTCAAAAATTTAATTTTTTTCTCAGGCCCTCAGTGTTCTTCTAGTATTATTGAAAAAGTATACTGATAATTTAAGGAGTTTCTTGGTTGAAGTATTTACATATATATGTACAGGAAGTTGCACTTGCAGATTAAAACAAAAATTAAGAAATCAAATTTCACTTATAAAAATTCTTGAATAATTTTCACTATACAGGTTGACATAGCAGAGAAAAATACAATAGGTGAAATTATAATTTTTAATGGAGACATAAGAAAATAAACTATGAAAATACTCTAACCCACAAATTCAAAGAAATTACTTGTGAGGTAAAGAAAAATAATTTGAAAAAGTAGTGGTAGCACTTTTTATTAATGCCTCCCACTAGTGGACATGGGACAATAAAGAGAGAAAGACAGATCCTACACCTTAAGCTTTATGAATGAAGTTGTTGGTGGTAGAATCAAGGATTTGAAAGTTCTGCTTTCATCCATCTAGATGAGGTACAACTTATTAAATTTGAGCTGCTTGTAAAGCATTGAAAAATGAGAGATATAGTTGAAGGAAATATTCGTTGGAGTCCTCAATGATCGATTCATTGGAGTAAAGAAGGCAGCATAGAGAAGGAGAAGAAATTGCTAAATATACAATGGAGGTAACCCACACTGCTTCCACTACAGAAATACTTTGACTTAAGAATAATGAGAGGTATCCGAGTGAACTTTCTGCTTAATATACATTTGTTAACTTCTAAGTGCTTTAAACTGTAACACTTTAAAGTGCTTGGAAAGATTTCTTCTTCTTTCCTGCTTTTCTGAAGATCAAAAGTACTTCCTATCCCTTTCACTGACACACAGAGAGATGGTTCTGGTAGTGACAGGAAACTTTGTGAATCACTTGACCCAGTGTACTGCGAGTCCTCAGGAAGCCTTCAAAAAAACCCCTTTAATGATCCATTGGTCAAATGTCAGTTCAACTGAGTGACGCATACATCTTGGGTGGATTGTAATAAGATCGGTGTTCTTAAGTTATGAAATATTTAACTCCCAAAAGTTACATGTGCTCATGTATTTCCAGCCTACCTGTGCTCAATGGATCATTTTGTAGCCTTAAGCCATACCCAAGCAATACTAGTCTGATAGGTTTTTTTAGGAATTTTCTTTTGTAACCTCTCACCGAAATGAAACCCAGATTTATTTAGTAAAGAGTCAGAAAGGCCCTAAACACCAAACTTTATTTCACCTCTAGATCATTTATAATGAATTATGAATATTGTCATTTGCTGTACTTAACTCTGTTATTGATAAAATACCTTATCAATATGTGTCATAACTAAAATCAATAAGTAAGGCTTAACTGTACCAATTTGAATAAAGTAATTTCTGTCCAAAATCTACAGGTTGGGTGTTGAAATGCATTTTTGGAAACTGAAAAAACAGAAAGAAAAAAATAACATTGAATTTACTACCCTTGGACCAGCTAGAAGATGATGTTTTTATATAGCTAGACTTTCAAAGCAACAAAGAAACTAGACAATCAAAAGTTTTATAGGAGAATATCTATGTGTGTAAGAGCGTGTGTCTGTATGTATACATGCCAGACGGTAAAGTGGCAGCAAAGTGACTAGCTTTCCTACTGCTGTTTAAATTTCTAAAGTGAGATTTTTTTAGAATTTTGCCTTGTATATGTGCAGAACCTTGGCCATCTGTCTTCACCATTTTCTGTTCTTTTAGCTTCACCTTCAGTTGAATGCCTTTACAGCTATGGTTGGAAAGCTGTGTGCTTGAAAGAAACCTAATGGTAAAAATGCTTGTTAGGAAAGTGTCATGATGATGTGGGTGCTCATTTCTATATTCCAAAAATATAAAAAGGTGCAAAAAAATGTTTAGAACCAAGTAGTGTAAAATTTAATTCAATTACTGGTAACAGTGAAATGTTGAAAACTATGTGTTGGAGTCCTAAATACCATGAGTTTTGATATAAATATGAGATTTCCTTTTCTTTTGATGCACGAAATTTTACACAGGTTTCAGGACCTTACTAAATTGATTTTTGCAACTAGCTTTTGAGTTTTCTGGAGCAATTAGAATGACTACTAGAGAAAATATGCTCCTAAATGGTCAAAAGAAAATGCTATTAGATTTTCAACAGGCATGCTATTAGATTATGTTGTTTGTTCATTTCATCTCTATCTTGTACTGGCTTTCATGAGCTTAATTAAAGCACAAGATTTTTATGTTAATATGATACTTTGATACATATGAAATTCATTTTAATGGCTAATACTTCATTATTGTTTTAGAATCATAGAATCAGACAGGTTGGAAAGGACCTCCGAGATCATCAAGTCCAACCCTTGATCCACTACCACCATGGTTACTAGACCATGGCTCTGAGTGCCACATCCAGTGTCTCCTTAAAAACCTCCAGGGACGCTGAATCCACCACTTCCCTGGGCAACCCATTCCAATGCTGATTACCCTCTCTGTAAAGAATTTCTTCCTAATATCCAACCTAAACCTTCCCTGGCAGAGCTTAAGATCGTGCCCTCTTGTCTTACTGATAGTTGCCTGGGAGAAGAGACCGATGTTCACCTGGCTACAACCTCCTTTCAGGTAATTGTGGAGAGTGACGAGGTCTCCTCTGAGCCTCCTCTTCCCCAGGCTAAACAACTGCAGCTCCATCAGCTTCTCCTTGTAGGACTTGTGTTTGAGTCCCTTCTCCAGCCTCCTTGCTCTTCTCTGGACCTGCTCCAGCACAAGATTAGGTTCTTTATATAGTCAGAGTTACATTAACAACGAAAACAATTTGCAATTAACATTTTATTCTTCTGTTTGGAAGTCTTTATGAATATAGCAGTCTTGCATATGCAAATGATGAGGGGTTTTTGTATGATTCAGGATTTAGGAAAACTCTTGTTGGGTTTCTTTTATAATTAGAAACATTCCTAAAATATTTATAAGTCCGAGAGTGATTTTATGCTTCTTTTTGTGTGGGGTGATTTATTTTTCTGTTATTATTATTTTCTTACATATAGTCTGATGCCATTCTATTTCTCATAAAACTAGAAATCTATTCTTACTGCTAAATGCTATCCCTTAGATGAAAAAAAAAAAGGAAAGAGGAAAAAAAAAACACATGTATTTTCTATCTTCTTTACAAAATGTGACTGTTGAGCTAAATATTCGAGTAAAGACATAGAAATATAAATTTCAATATGTTAACAAAGACTGTTTATATGATAATTCTCACATTTGCTCACCCCTTGCACCCCAAAGAACTTATTTGAAATCCTGTGTCTAATCTGTGAGTCCTGTGTCTAATCTGTGGCAACATTCTTATGGAACATAATTTTCTTAAAGACATTATTGCAAGGGCACACAATATTTGTATGTACTGTGGTGAGCTCAAAACTAAATTCATATTTTGCATTTAGATACTGTTTGTGGAATTTTCATATTCTTTTATTGTTTCTTTTGGTGCATCAAGTTTCAGTTTAAAAGATGAAAATATCTATCCATTTTTCATTTGAAGTCTGTGGGTGTTTTCCAATGTTACTGAAAAAAACCTAAAAAATTGTCTTCTAAATTTTTTGAAAGGCACACTTATAGCTAATATAACATTTTATAACTTTAGTCATTGTGTCAAGAAGCATTATCACATTGTAAAAGCACCTTGGAAGACTCTTGTGCTATCAAACTTTTTGTGGAAAACCAAATATCTTGGTCAACCTGTACTGTTCTCCAGAATAAAAAAATTATTGCTCCTCAACATTTGTCCTCTTTTTATTTTTTTTAATTTTCCTCTTATTATGACCTTATATTCTTGTTACACTAATGTTTGTGATCACCAGTACGTGTCTTGCCCTGAGAGTGATGTAGTCTCAAGACAAGTAATCTAAAGTAATAAGGACACTTTTCATTTTTTAAATTAGAAAAGATTATTTCTAATTGGTCTTTATTCAATTTTATTCATTATAATTACTGTCTTAAGCTTATTATTTCATATACAACATTGTAAAGTATTTGATTTTCTAATATAGTTGTTAGATCTCTAATTCTCTTTGCTCCTGTCACTATGATCCTGAGAAAGAGAATTTGGGGCAAATATATCTACATTTATTATTGTCTCAGAAGAATTATGTTTAGTTTTATTTGCTCACAAAGAAAGAGTTCTATGCTGTGTTTTAACCCCAGTTATAAAATATTAGAAAATACTAAGTTGTGTTTATATAGAATGTAAAGGTCACAGTGTGAAAGCCTAATATAGGAATTTTAGCTGCCTTACAGGTTATTTAGGACTTAGCCAAGCACCAAGAGAACTGCAAACTGACCCTTCTTACTGCGTAGGAAGTCAATAATTACATATCCATGATAGGATCTATATAATACATAAAGATAGTTTTGGTTATGAAACAAAGCAGGTTTACAAATTCTGGTATCATTCCATATAAGTAACTTTGTGGGGGCTGCATAGAACCTGAGTCTAAAGTTACGAATGTCTTTCCCACTTTTAACTAAACTATGCAATATGAGAAAAATCTTTGGACCTCATGTAAGTACCAGATAAATACTAGTATAGTTTCATGTTATTTTGGAATTTTCCAGCTGGAAATCTTCTTGTTGCAATGTTTCAAATGTTAATGAGAAAACACTGATAATTTAATATCAAATATATTTGCAGGTGCGGGTAGTATAATCTCTGTTTTGTTTAAGCCAAATTTGATGTTTGACATTTCTTTTGTCTGATATGGGCACAAAAGAAAAAAAAAAAAAACAGAACAGCTTTCAGTTTTTGATTTGTTTTGTTGCATTTTTAGATGAAAATTAACTTTCTACCATTTCTGTTTTTTGCATAAGAACCTGACACTACTTTTGGATAGGTGTGAAAGTGTTTGTATAAAATGGGACACTTTGGTTAGTACGGAGAATTAGGACACTAACTGTGAATATGGAACAATACGCTGAAGCTCTTGAAAAATGCAGAACAGTGCTTTTCATCTCAGACTGCTCTGACTTGATTAGGCAAGGATTCCTGCGTATCCCCTGTATTTTAACTGATGCAATGACTCTAAAATTATACATTCTATGTAGAAATGTTTCTTGGTAAAAAAATTTGTCTCCATAAAATAAATTATTCTGGAAAAAAGAACAAATTAATTGAGTAAAAAGATATAAACAATGTCAAAATAATTAACTTCCTTTTCAGTTCTGTTATATTTTTTTAAAATTCCTGTAGGTTTGAATGCTCAATATTTTTGAAGTATTTTTTATAAATATTTGACATAAGCAGTCACTTTATGTTATTTTGGGCATTGATGAAGTAAATATTTTGACTGAATAATAGTCACATATAAACCTTTGTACATTAATATAGGGGCTTTCAAAAGCGTATAAACTTTCTTTTACCAGCAAAATTGTCACCATTTTATTGTGTTATGAAAGAATTTAATTAAATGATCATCAGACAATGAAAGTGCATCCTGCTGTTCATCTAAAACTACAGATAAAGTCACACAATAATCTGAAGCAAGATCCAGAATCACGGAATGGTTGAGGCTAAAAGGGACTTCTGAAGGTCATCTGGTTCAACCTTCTGTTCAAGCCGGGTCACCAACAGTTAGTTGCCCTGGACTAGGTTCAGAAAAGACAAAAGGAAGAAACATCCACAAAACTTCATTGGATACACTTCTTTTCTTCTCAATGCAAAATGCTGGGTTTTTTTTTCTCATTTGATAAGTACATGTTTTCAAATGTTTTGGCACAAAATAAAATCTTTATGAAACTAGAAAAAGAGTTCTGCTATATCGTTTGAAGAAAAAGGAGGGGTAAATTTTTGGGGTTTTTTTTCAACTGTTAAATAGTTGAAGTTTTGATGTATACATGAACTTTGTATGTTTTTACCTCCTCTTAGTTTTTTCCAGATTTGTAGTCTAACATTAATATTCACCAGATGCAAAGACTCTGCTTATTAGTACCAACTGCATTAGCTGATACAGCAAAAATATGTACTTTACCCATTTAAATTCCTCAACAAAAAACTCAGAAATGTCTTTGGGAGCAATAGAACCATTTAAAAATAGGAAAACTTGAGTTTATTTTAATAGTTGAATGTTGCAGAAGTGGTTGTCAAGGATGTGATTTTTTCCATGTAAAAGTAAACAATTATTTGAATGCTAAAATTGAAAATTAGTGAAGTTTATAAAAATTCCCTAGTCTGCTTCTGTAATCAAGGAAGGTAGCGAATTATCTTAAAAGGGCAATCAAATTCTTGGGCTATTTTTTTCTCCTGTTTGAAAAGTACAGGGACCCAGGGGTTTATTAACTTAATTTAGGTTGGCTTAATCTGTGCTGAAAATTAATTTTATGAACCAGGTACATACTATACCTCAATTAAATATACAGAGTAATATCAGTTTGGCTGTGTGGATACTATGTCTATAACAGCTAATTAAATAGGGCCAAGGCCCATTCTCTGGACTTTAGAAAAGCAGCATAGCACTGTGTGTACCCATATTAATAAACTTTCAGTTCCTCAGAAAAAAAGACTTGTCCATGCCATCTATTCCAAGTGACCTCTTACTCTTGATATCTGAGAAACAATGACCAGGAATTAACAGGGAGTAAGTGATCCCTGGAGAGAACAAATCTATGTTACAGGTCATACTAACAATTTACAGCTTGGACACTCATGCTTGAGAAGTGGCTTGCCATTTTAGCACTATACTTATATATCTTTCAGATCCACTTTCCTAAATATTAATCTGGGACTGCACAGGATGTAAATTGTCTGATGAAAGTCTGTGATTTCCAAATCTGAAATCATTTTTCAACATATTTTTTGTAAAATCAGGTTTGGTTCCTCTATTCAAAACACAGAAGTATTTGAGATAGAACGGTACCTTGAGACAGAGATATACAATGTCTCTTTATTTTCCCTTTTCCACCACCCTGACCACCCACCCATTTAGAAATGCCCATTTAAGGGAATGCATTAACACATCTAATTTCAGTGGCTATTAATTAAGATGTTCTCCTCGTAGTTTTTTTATTATAATGTGACAATTTAATAGGCGAGAGAAATTTCAATGGATAAACAATTTTACAAGGATAATTTCAAATACGTGTGCAGGGATATCTTTGATACCTCCGAGGATTTGGGTTTGCAATTACAAGTAAGTCCTAATTACAGGTTTTGTAAGTGAGAATTTTTCTAGTTACTTCTCTCCGTATTGCAATTTTTGTTAAAATTCGTTGTCCTTTCAGCTATAACTCACTGTGTGTTACAGAGGATCCTACATATTCATGAATTTAAATATACCAATTTGAATAATTATCATGATTTTCATTAAACTATAATGAAGAAGGAAAGAGATCTTTACTGTCGTAACTCAAAAGCACAGAAAAAAAATTATGCATTGAACAGGGACATAGAGTTTTGAAATAATTTATATTTCCATTCAGTGGTACTAATAACTGCTTTCTACTTTTAATGAATACTTGTCAGCTCTGACGTTATGTTTCACTTACCTTCCTTTCTCTTAGCAATATTCCAGGCTTATATTTTTTTGCCTGGGTGCCTTTAAGAGTATAGAATTGCAGATCTGATCCCTCCCTCCAAAGCCCAGAAGTTTATTTATTCTTTTTGTCACTAATCGCTGTAGTTTATCCAATAAGTTGCTATAAAAAGTAAAATTCAGTTGAAAATACTGAGACCTGCCCACAAAGCTTTTTGTCATCTTTAATTCATTCTTCCCTCTTGCTCCTTCTATCTCTACCTCCTCGTTTTGTCCTGTGTACCTTAACATATTGGATTTCTACCAGTTAATCTATTCCTGCTTTCCTGAATTTTGCAGAACATACAAGGCATTGCCCATTAAACTATTGTGAGGGTAGATCTGAAAGTTTCCAAACCTCTCATTAAATGTTTTCTCTTAGCATTTAGACTAATTTTTGCTTCTAGTTAGAAGGAAAGGACTAAAATTGCAAAAATACTGTAGACTAGAATTTAGTTTTTTAAGGAATGAAGTTCATTATCTAAAGCTCTGATAGAAGTAAACTGGAATTAGGTACCTAGGAGCTTGGAGTGCTTGGCATGATACCCTGTAATCCCACAATTTTACTATCCATTACAATTATCCCAGTTAATGAACTATAAATTTACACTGTAAATTGCGATGTTATAAGAGAAGTTTTCATTACCTTGGTGTACAAACATTGCTTCCCTTCACATTTCTGTCAACCAATTTTAATTTGTCTTCAAAATACAGTTTTAAGGAACATTTTATTTCCTTATTTTATGGACAGTGGAAATTTAGATGAGGAGAGGAGGCAGGAAAGTGGAAACTATTCTTTTTGTGTGTTAAAATTAATTGCTCTGAGTTGATAAATCATTATGAAGGTTAAAGAAATATTTGTTGAATTGACTCTTTTATGCAATGTTTCCTCTTAACTTGTCCATTAATTCAGTAGATTAGTACACTTCAAAATACAGATGACACCAAGTTGAGGAGGGAGTGTTGATCTGCTGGAAGGCAGGAGGGTTCTGCAGAGGGACCTGGACAAGCTGGAGAGCTGGGCTGATTCCAACAGGATGAGGTTCAACAAGTCCAAGTGCCGGGTCCTGCTCTTTGGCCACAACAACCCCAGGCAGCGCTACAGGCTGGGCACAGAGTGGCTGGAGAGCAACCAGGCAGAAAGGGACTTGGGGGTTTGGATTGACAGGAAGTGAAACATGAGCCAGCAGTGTGCCCAGGTGGCCAAGAAGGCCAATGACATCCTGGCCTGGATCAGGAACAGTGTGGCCAGTAGGTCCAAGGAAGTGATTCTGCCCCTGTGTTCAGCACTAGTGAGGCCACACCTGGAGTACTGTGTCCAGTTCTGGGCTCCTCAGTTCAGGAAGGATATTGAGGTGCTGCAGTATGTCCAGAGAAGAGCAACGAGGCTGGAGAAGGGACTCAAGCACAAGTCCTATGAGGGGAGGCTGACGGAGCTGCAGTTGTTTATCCTGGAGAAGAGGAGGCTCAGGGGAGACCTCATCACTCTCTACAACTCCCTGAAAGGAAGCTGTAGCCAAGTGGGCATCAGTCTCTGATATTAGGAAGAAATTCTTTACAAAGAGGGTAATCAGCATTGGAATGGGCTGCCCAGGGAAGTGGTGGATTCAGCATCCCTGGAGGTTTTTAAGGAGACACTGGATGTGGCACTCAGAGCCATGGTCTAGTAACCACGGTGGTAGTGGATCAAGGGTTGGACTTGATGATCTCGGAGGTCCTTTCCAACCCGTCTGATTCTATGATTCTATGAAAATAGACATTACAGGGTGAAAACAAGAGATAAATTGCTGAAGTCCTCCCAGTCCATTATCAGTGAAATGTTTCCTAGTATTATGCAATCTGTGTAGTCAGAAAAGTGTACAGAAACTTAACTCTTTGGAGTAACTTGTTAATTTTAAGTAATCTTAAAATTTTTTATACCATTAAAAAACCAAAATACTAAGATAAGTGTGTGTTTGGGCTTACATGTAGAGTTGTGTATACAAGTAAGTATCATGTCTATGTACATGATGACTTTGATAACTAATTGTAAAAATTAATTAAAAATTTTAATTACCTGGTTCATCAAGAATAAAGAGTCCTTCTTTTCTAGAAATAATAATAAAATAAACTAAGAAATATTACAGGGAGAAACACCTATAAAAATAAATAATGCATTTAATTAAATCTTACTGACTATTTCTTAAGATGTACATGATAATATAAGGATTTCAAGATTCCAAATAACTAAAAAAATCACACACACTCCCCAAAATAGAAAAAAAAAACAGAAAAGCACAGAAACCCCCTCCCAATCCAAACAGTGACAAAAAATTAATCAGAAAAACTAGCATAGCTTGTTAACAGTCATTGAGGACAAAACCATTTATGTGATGATATATGAATTCACAAAGGCAACCTTTCTATCATGCACTGCAAAACCAGAATTTTTCTACCAAACATATATACTAAGCACAACTACATCTCACGCACAGAATTCTTTTACACTCAGTGGAGAGACACAGTTACTTTAAATTATCTGTCCTAATTATTTAAACTCTACTGGAATGCAAAGATTCTGGCATCTTTTTGTTTCACTGGTTGGGCACTCAAGCAGTTCTCATGGAATTTCAGAACATCCATAGGACAACCCCTAAAAACAGGCTAAAGAAGGTCATACAACTTTGGAGGGAAAGAGACCTTAAAGGTAAGTGACTGTTGGAATAATTTCTCATTAGAAACAGCTGATGTTCTGTGATCAAACTGGGTCCATCACCACACAACAGACTAGGCATTTTAGTCCTCTACTCCGAATGTGTTCATCATCTTTTAACTCCACAGAATCAACCACCTCATATGAGATATTTAATTTTTTTGAGTTAAAAAATAAATTACTGATAATATGAAGCAAGATTTTTGCTACATCCTCTTGGACTCATATTATGTCATAGCACCACAGAATAGTTACATTTATTGAGTTGATATCATGTTTTACTGTGTCTTTCAATTTTGTGGCTGAGCTTGCACGGTGCAGTAGGTAAGAATTTGTTTGTCATTATCATCATCTGTAAATAAATGACACCTTAAATCCTATCTGAACTGTAATTTGTTTGATGGCTATAAATGCTCAGTGGTAGAGTAGAAAAAAGTATGATACTAAGTATGTTACAGTTTCTTGTCCAGTGATTTATAACAGCCATACAAAATGAAGTTTATACCCTATAAATTCCAACATATGTTTATCTTCTGGAACTCATCTAACTTCTATGATATGCCAAAATAATTTATCTCTTCTACTGTGTTACATTAAAATTGTAATTTATTGTTCATTTCTTCTTTTCTCTTTTGCAGACAATGCAGTATGCTCCAAAGATCAAATGAAGAATAATGTAAGGATGACACAGTTACTGCTTTGAAATCCAAGAAGCTCAGTAATAATGTTAATGCATGTAAAATAATAATAGAAAATAATAAATAGGAGAATTGCTGATGTCCTTGACAATTTATTAATCAAAGATTGCAAAATTACTGATTCAAATTCAGCTTTTTTTCCTTAACACTAACTCCATATGGCTAAGAAAACAATGTAGAGAGGACAGGAAGAGTAGAAATATCAGCCGTGATTTGGCTGCAATACATTACAGAATGTGCTATATTGATAGGATATCTAATATAGTATAGAGGTAATGATGCAGAGGTAGAACACACTGACTTGCGTTTCTAGTTGAGGTTACATTGACCATGCTATTTTGAAAATTATACTATCTTTAGTAATCATGATTCCTGTTAATAGCCCATATACAGCTAAATACAGGATTAGTTATGATGGATTGTGATATCTGTACATTCTGAAGCACTTTTCATGTGTTTATAGTTTGATTTAACAAATTAATGATTTTTGCCAAGTTGTAAATTCTGTACTTAAAAAAAAAGAATATTAAGAAAACCCATAACAACAGGCAACAACATGGCAATAAAAATGAATGAGCAAATTGTGAAAATAGAAGAATTACGTGTAATGATACTTCAACAGAATATCTTTCTGGCTTCTAGCTAGTATGAATTCAGAAACCTTTTGAGCAAAGGATGGCATGCTCTGTGCGTCATAACTCTAGGTGCATTTTATTTTCATGCATCATTTCTAGTGGTTCTGAACTGGTGTAATTTTCTTTCTCCAAGGACTTCCATATTTTAATTGTGTATTTTGTGAATAATTTGCTTTCTTTTTCATCGGGAATTTGTTCAATTCTAGTTCTTTAAAACAGATCTTCTGTTGAAAAAATGAACAATTTTTCCTATTTCTCATATTTGTTTGTTTTCCCTGTCAGTCATTTCTTTTCCAAACTCAAGCGTGTTAGTTTAATTTTTCCTTATACAGAGGTTGGCTCTCAATCATCCTTGACATTCTTTTGTTTTAGTTTTTCTACTTCTTATATCTTTTCTGTGTCAGAAGTAATGTGCACTGTATTCAAGGATTTGTTAACTGCAGAAGTTTAATAATGTATGTATGAATAGAATGACATATAAAATAGCTAAAGGCTATGTTATAGTAAAAGGATCCAGACTAATTTAAAGGGGTATGTGAAATATTAGCTTTGATCATAACATCTAAGAGCAAATCTCTTTTCCTTACCAAAAACAAACAACCAAAACCCAACAACAACAAAAAAACAACCAAACAAACCCCACAAACAGTCAAAAAACAAATGAATTGCCTTTTTTGCTTTTTTTACCTTTTTTTTTAATTTGGTCAAAATAATTGAGAATTGCATTGTTCTGTTACTTCGACCTAATATCTACATCTGTTTCACCTCCCCTGCAATTTTAAGTGTTTATTGTGCTAATTGCCAGCTACATCACATAACTTTAGCTTATTGCTACAATGTGGGAGGACAAATATTGTTCTTATGTTCCCTCTTATGGCAGCTGGCATTCTAGATAGTGCACATTTCTGACTTTGAATTAAGCTTATTTACTTTAATTTGGTCCTAGATGATAGTGTACATTCAGCTATAAATAGAAGAATTTTAGTTTAATTTCTTCTGTTTGGCATGGGTTATAAAAAACTCAATATCAATCTGACCTCTCAAGAAAAGGGAAATCTTATATCAAAGGCTTGGCTCAGACAAGATGAAGGGTTTTATCTAGAAGCAGACCTGGTTTAAAGGCATTCTAAAAAGAGAAAGAACCAGAATGGTTTGGGTTGGAAGAAACCTTAAAGATCATGTAGTCCAGTGTGTCTGTGAGGGACAGAGACACCTTTCACTAGAACAGGTTGCTCAAAGTCCCATCCAACCTGACCTTGAACATTTCCAGTGATGACGTATCCACAGCTTCTCTGGGCAACTTGTTCCAGTGTATAACCACCCTCATAATGAAGAAATTCTTCCTAGTATTCAATCTAAATATACCCACTTTCAGTTTAAAGACATTCCTCCTTGTCCTACCCCTACATGCCCTTTGAAGAAGTTCCTCTTTAGCTTTCTTGTACGACCCCTTTAGTTACTGGATGTCCACAATGAGGTCACTCCAGAGCTTTCTCCTCCAGGCTGAGCAACCCAAACTTTTTTCAGCCTGTCTTCATGGGAGATGTGCTCCAGTTGAGATGATCTGACCACTTTCAAGGTTGTCTTCTGGACCCTCTCCAACAGGTCCATATCTTGTGCTGGGGACCTCAGAGCTGGATGCAGCAGTCATCATATGTCATTTCATATATTTGGGTACTAAATACATTTTAATTCTTTCATTAAAAATTAATGCAATAGAAAAGTGTTTAATAAAGAGACAATAGCGATAAGGTAAAAATATAAAGTAGAAATACCCCGAACAAACTTTTTGGATTGAACTTATTACAAAACCTACAAGTAGCCTAAAAAACTAAACTAACTGTACTGATGTAAATACTTAAGTTGTTTTGCAGTAATTTGCATGTAAACAAAAACATAGGTTCCCACTTGAACAATAAGGCTAATTTCTCCAAACTTTTAATTTTTTTCTCAATTTTATCACTTAGTGTTGTCTATACTACAAAAAGCAATTTCCATTGTTAAAGTCCACTGACATAAAATTATCTGTGCTTCCTTCTTCTTGGACAGAAGATTCAGTTATGGGTACTATGGCTCTAAGAGTACTTTGAGATATTTACTACAATGTACTTAAACAGCAAGGAAAAGCGCATAAAATCACAAAATATAAACAACAATTCCACTATACTTTTTTCAATTTCATTATTATTTTAAAATATTTCACTTATGATTAATATATTAGCCAATTGTATTTCTTAAAATGAAATATGAACATGCATTTACTTCACAGTGTACTCCAAGAACTTGTCTGTCTGAATAAACCTACATAAGACAAGTCAAACCAGACAGTATTTGCTTTCCTCTTTGCCATGAACTCAAAACGCTTAAGGAAAATCAAAGCCCTTCTGAACATGCTCTCTCTTCAAGGGTATCTTTCCCTATTGCTTTTTAAACCTCACAAACTTGGCTTTCAATCCATCGTATTAATTAAGCTTTAGAACAGAATTTTAAATATTCTTAACCAAAGACAGGAATCCCAAAGACTAACATGTCACAAATATTTTGAATAAACTGCAAAAGTACTGCAGTCAAGAAAAGAAGAAATATAATGCCAGTGTCATGACAGAAAGTATCACAAGTCAGTGCGTGCTTATTTTGAGAAATATTTAACAACTTTGATAGAAATCTTCAGGTCAAATTTATCTACCTGTGAAAGATAGTACTAAGTAAAATGTCAAAAACTTTAGGCACAATTCTGAAAAATCACCTTCTAGTTAAGATATAAACCATGTGAAGATAATGCTTTCATTTGTAAACTAAGAAGCAAACTAGTATCCTAGTGTCATGGGAAAAAAACTGAAAACACAAAGGTCAACCTTTAAGTTCTCTGACAAGACTCTTCGTTAATCTCTTAATCTCATTTTATCTAAGCACCAAAGAAATCTTATGTCAGGAAATGGCTGCTTCTTGTGACAGAATTCAAACACGTCTAAGATTTCATAGGAATCTTCACAACTGACATAAGGTTGATTCACATGGTTTCAGTAATCTCATTAAGCTCTAATTATTTAAATTAGTTGTCTGGTTTAAAATACTTGGCCAATGTCCGTTACAAATGAAGAGACAGTTGTACCCACAGATCAAAGCTCACCCACACCTTGAATATATAAAATATAGAGAATAAATCACACTTTTGAGAGGTGAACTATAAAACTTACACTAGATGCCTAATTTTTACAGTGCTAGATGTAGATAAAGCAAATCTTACCACTGCAGCACTCCATGGACCCATGTTACATCCCTAAGCCTGTTTTGCAAAAAATGGAGGAAAAAGTGAATTCAAAAAGATATCATAAAAGCTATAATGTCTTGATCAATTGTCCAAAACACTTGTAACAAGTGTTGAGGAAAGAGACAGAGCTGTTTTTGCCCACCAAACACACACACATAAACACAAAGCAATAGTAAAACATCGGTTTCCTGAATTATTTTAGAAGAAAATCATAAAATAAATGAAGACTCAGATAGCAATATACTTTTACCTCCTGACTTGATAACTCTATCAGTGTCTTTCCTGGAGTGTCTAATTTGCTATTCTATGTCTAGTTTTAGTATTGCATACTTGTGCACCCTGGGCTCTGACTTTTGAAAAGAATACTAAACTCTGAGAAAGCTATAGGAGAAGGTACATCAAATAGAACTGTTCAAGACAGACTTGCAAACCTAAATTTTCAGACAGAACTAAGGACATTGAGCTTTGCATACTGGATAAGTAAAGGATTCAAGAGCAAAAAACATGGGCATGAGAAGGTATAAAATTTTAAAAGAAAGGAACAAAATGTTTCTGCAGCTCAGAAACATTGGACATCAGGTCATTTCAAATAGCAACAAAGTGCAATCAACTTATAAGAAAGTGTGTGATCAACTCCTAAGGCATCTTATTGGAGCTGATGACAGTATTAAAGTCCATCTTTACAAGTTGTTAGTCTTAACTGTCTATTATGAAGCTTTGTCCATTAGATACTGCCTTGTGTTTAACCTACTTAAACATGGTAAAAATATAACCAAGCTTGGTGCCCCGAAGAGGTACTAAAGCATCACTCTGCCAAAAAGATTTTGCACATCATATTATATATCCATTAATTTACTTCCATTAAAAGCATTTTATTTAACATAAAATAATTGCTATCTGGGTACAAATAGCCTTTGTTCTTACCAGTTTTTTAAAGAACACATGCAATTTGACAAAAGCCTTTTCCTTTCCCCCATTCCCTGGCTCCTCTGTGAAAGCAAAGGGAAATAAAAAATTTATTAAAAATACCAAAGACATTGTAAGGAGATAAACACATTGATGTTTGTGGTTCAAGCTGACTACTACAGGCTAACAATAGCACAGAAGCCAGAAAGCCAGATCAGTGAGCTGTTAGGCCGAAGTTAACATGCTTTAACAGATGTTATCACAAACATCTGTAGAACTGAATATATAAATATTGTGAAAAATTTCATCAGAATTAGAGATGTAAATACCTCTTTCATTGCTTCTGTTGACTCAGTATGACTAAATGATCTCTCTTTGCAAGTCAGATTCTGAAAGATGGAGTAAATTCAGAGAAGTGATGGCTAACTTACAAGTTAAATATAAGTCCAGAAAAAAAGGAGAAGCAAATAGTTAATTTCATGTAGAACAGCATGTTGTTAAAACACCCTGTGTTCTTTGAATTCCTATAAGATTTTCCATATCATTTGTATTGTAGTTGTCATGCAGAGAAATGAAAAGTAACTCTAAGAGTAGTCATAACAGAAATTTCAGGAGCCTCAACTGTGTCTATTCCTGAAGTTAGGTGAGATAAATATAACATATCTTTGACATACATTGAAGATTACACACAAAGATGCATATGAGTTCATTCCTTTTATTTCTGATCTCAAAACTTTAATGTAATCATTGGACATTTGCTACTTTTTTTTTTTTTGGTTTTTTTGGGGGTTTTTTTAATGGATTAGGAGTGATTTTTCTGTTTGTAATTTTGCACTGATCTCAATTTAAAATACATGCAAGAACCTAAGGAAGTCTTTTTGTACATCTGAATCTTCTACATCCCAGTCTAAAGATCTTGATCTACTGATTTATTTTATTTTTCAAAAGCAAAAGGAAAATCAGTAACTTTGTTTGATCCTACTTCTTGTCAGATAAGATTAAATCACGTGCAGACTCTGAACATCATTAAAGTCAAAATGACCTCAGAATTATCCTATCAAAATTCTTAGGATCAAACCATAATCTTAACAATAGTTGTTATATCCAAATAAAAAAACCGAATTGAATCAGCACAACTAAGTTGTTATAAAGGGTACTAGACTACATCAAAGCAGATAACAAAACAGCTGTGCTGACTGTGCACCACAAGAAAGTAATTTAAAACAAATGCATTTTTCCTTGTTAGTATAGTATAAAAACTCAGCACAAACAGTTATGGTTTAAATATGTACCTTTAAATGTAGCCTTTTTTATTAAATGTTTGCAATATCTTGGGCTCCTTTAACTCTTAGATATTATTGTTAAAATTGTGGTAGTAATAAAAAAAAAGTACAATTGCAATGCCAGGAACACCTTGACAATATAGACATTGTGTATTAATAATGCTACTAGAAGATAGAAAGTATCATAATAAGTTAGACAGCAATACACCTGAAAACTGGTTATTAGTTTCTGGGAAATTCATTAAAATAAAACATTGTTTGTATTTAATCCAATGGTTTATTTTAGGTGAAGGTTTGGAACTGCTCAGAAGCAAGGACAAAGTGTCCTTCATGTGATAAGAACGCTCTAAATCACAAAGCATTAGGTAAGAGAAGAAGTAGTTTTAAAACACCTATGACTCAATTCAGTTGTTAAAACATAGATGTCTCAATCAACTTGAGATTTCCTGGCTGGAACCTAGCTGGTTTTAACCTGCTACTTCAGGTTACTTCAGGAAGGCTGAAGATGTCTCTAAGGTATTGTACCATAACTTCCAGACTTGTACAAATATTTACACCCTCTGGCAGGTTACAGTAGCATTATTTACCCAGATATAGATTGAGTGCTAGGCATCTGTCACAAAAGACCCTTCTGGAAGGGTCACATTTTTCAGCTCTATATTCTGGGTAGCACTAGGGTGCATCAAAGTGGATGGATGTCAGTCCTTGGTCAACAACATTCCCCCCCATATTTATGAGGTGTAATTTGGAGTAAATCAATCCAATTTGGGTTTTTTTAAAATTATTTTTATTTTTTGAAAAGAGCCTTTTACAGAGTATGGTACATCTCACCATTTTTTTCATTTATGAAAAAAATAATTTTTTCATCAGTTTATTCTTTTTCCCTACAAAGGCAGGCTGACCTATGTATCTCAGGGAAGTCTAACTACTGAATTAACTGAATCCAACATAGTGATCAAAGGAAACTGTTCTGCTTCTGCAATATTTAAGATTTCCTAGATTTTGCTATGTAAATTCCATCATGGATGTTTATCTTCTGCGAGCAGACTGGTGACTAGCTTAACAGACAGGAGTTACAGAATATTCTGAGTTGGAAGGAACCCACAAGAATCATCAAGTCCAACTCTTAGACAAATGGCCCATACTCAGATCTGAACTGCAGATACACTGTTTCTCTATACGTTAATCATCAGAAGCTTGTTTCAGTAGACATTTTTAGAGTACACCTTAGCAACCAGGCTTCACAAATATGAAGTGACAGTAGCTGTCTTCTAAATGTAGTCAGAAGAATCTCATAATCTCATATGTATTAGCCTCTCATTCTGTTGAGGACTCACTCAGGCTTTGGAAATCTAAGGGCATTCCTGATGGGATACCATGATCTTTCCATGTTGAGGGAATACACAAATAGAAAACCTTCTTAATCATAGAATGTTTGAGCTATCAAACCAGTATGGAGGTCAATTTCCTTCTGCATAAGTTATGTTTTAATACCAAAACAAAGTTATAAAGTTTTTTCACCCAAAACAAGGAAAGCAAAAATTTGAGTATAGCCAGATGGTTACAGTCACATAGCAGTAAGAAGTTTTCTCCAAGTCAGTTTTTTATAGTTTTTTTTTCTAGAGAAGTCTTTTAAGGGGAAAGGAAAGAACAGATTTTCCTCTTTCTTGTGGTTTCAAATTATTTATAGCCTAGAGTTGGAGTATAGCTGTTATCAAGTTCATTTTTTAATAACATTACAAAATACAGTGGTAGAATGTAGACAAGGAAACTGAAGACTATACTTGTGAGAAGATATAAAGAGACATCTGTAGATGGCCCATGTATCTGTTTGCCTAAGTTATTCTTGAAAATCTTTGAAGAGTAAGATTTTACTAATTTCCTAGCTACTTTATAGTCCTAATTAAATCCTCATTCAGAAGCTTTGGTTTTCTTTAATATCTAACCTTAGTCCGTGTATAAGTAAAATATTTTGTCTCAGTTCACAAGAACCTTTTATAGCCTTTCCATTTATTTTTTTAAAAAATCACATTTTCATCTCATTATCTTCTGCCTTTCTTTGCTACTTTCCTCCTTTTATAATTCCTGCCCAATAAGTTATAGTCCATCGATGATACATCATGACTGTGGCTTTCTAAAATCCTGACAATTCTTTTCCTTCTGCTTAGGACTCAGCAATTTGCTAGGGTCTCTTTACAATGTACAGCTGAAATTTCATATAATATTACAACTAAGTATATATTGTTATTATGTAAATATTTTACTAATAAACTTAATATTTGAAGTTATCATTAATGTTAAAATAAGATTATTTCTTGTATTTGCATTGACATCGCATTTTAACTCTTTCAATTTGAGGTCTACTAGCATCCAGAAATGTAAATACTTTTGGCCATCATGTTTCCTATTGCTTATAAAAAGTCCTATCAGATATAATACCTTTCCTTTGTCATTACCGATTTTTTGTCACTTTTTTGAGTTATGATCCCATCCCTGAAAAATGCTTTCCATTTTTTCCAATTGTTTGCCATTCTTTGTCATCATTGAATCTTCTCTCATTCTTTTATGGAAAGTGTTTAGTGAAAGTATTTTAGAGAACTCAACCTGGTTCCCATTGTGTAAATATTGGTGCATAATTTAAATGTAAACAGGTATAATGTCATGTGCTTCTAAAATTTCCTTTTCTGACCAGACAAGGTGAAATTAGAAGCAAGAAAGTCTAAATAGTGTATATTACCAGAGACTATGCTCACATAGAGAGCAGAGTTCTTTGAACAACTCAGTAAGCGAGGATGGGATAGCCTAGTAAGTTACATAGATAACTAAATTATATCCTTGTACCTGATCACATTATACACACCAGACAGTAGTACTCATAAGGAAGTATTTTCCAGCAGGACACCAAACAGGATTTATCTCCCTAAAGAAGAAAGAGTATGGTCAGGGTCTATGGACAGTTTTTTGAGATCTTTCAAAATCATTCATGCAAAATCTTTAAAATTGTCTGTTAATTCTTTGGATTCACACCTTAAATTTCAAACAATAAGATATTTAGTTATTTTAGAAAGTATTCTGGATGAAAATATAGAACTATCAAACAAAGGATATTATTCATAGTAAGAATGTTGTCAATACATCATACTTTTACTACAGATATTGATTGGAAAACAGTACACACAATTAAAATAAGGGCCAAATCTCGTACATTCTTTGTTCATAGATAATATTGTGTATTAATTCAGTGAATGTTTTATGTGAATAATTATTCTAAGTACTATAGTAAATTTGTAAACCTTGACAAACAAGCTTTAAATCATGCTTTGTTTTAAACAGATCACTTCATTTAGCATAGTACATTAAGAAGATATCTGAGTATATGACTAATGTTATCCGTGTTACAGTATTTATTTTCATTTACTTGATAGAATTATATCAGTTGTTTTACATAGGAATAGGAGTTATCATACACATATTTAGCACTAAAAAACTAGGCATGTAAACTAACCTAGGGGTCTCAACTCTTTACCTGGCCAACGGTCAAAGAAAGGTTACTCAAGAGGGAAAGAAAAGTATCTTGTTTTAAACAACTATTTTATTAGTAGAGGAAAAGAGCTGTCTCTATGTGTCCAACTTTTGCCATTTTCCCTCAGTAGACTATGCAGCCATATACCTAAATTTCAAATATCTGAGTAACAACTTTCCACCTATGATGTCAAAATATTCTGATCCTAATAGCCCTACTGTCTTCAACTTTTATGAGCTTTTGTAGAAGATGAATAACCTTTTCAGCTGTGGAATAATGGATAGGATTAAAAATTAGAGAGCACTAAGAATTAGAGGGTAAAATGCAGCTCCTGGGATGGAACACAGTCGACTTGCCCCACTCAGATTCCCTAAACAATGTTAGCACATACTATGGGGAATGGAATGGAAGAGGGAAGTAACACGGAGGCACTGTGGCCTCCCTCTATAATCACCCCACAGGAAGGGGAACATGTTGACACTGTGTAGTTCAAAGACCATATAGTATCTGTCCACCAAGGGAGATAGATACCAGGGGTGACTACCCAATTAGCTCCACCTAAACCTAAAGAAATATTATAAAAATAAATTGGAAATAGGGAGAAATCAGAGGAAGACTCCACCAAAACTGCAGAGACCAGTCGGTTGGCTGAACCTGTCTTCCCCCTCCCATTAGGGATGCCTATTGTTAAGAGACTTATTCTGTGCACACTGATTGCTGGTTTTAGGACTAGAGCTTGTACTTTGCTCTATAGTGTATTAGTAGATTGTTTTGTATTAGAGTTTGTGTTTGTGCTTACTTTGTAGTATTATTAGATTGCTTTAAATATGTTTTTCCAGTCAGACACTATCACCAACAACCCACAAACATTATTAACCTGTCGCAATTTGTATTAATAAAGAGTGTTACTCCGTAAACTGTTACAGTGAATCCTTTATAGGTGTTAGCAATTGCCAGCAGCAGGTAACACTTTGACAGAATTCACTGAGGGGTCTCCATGCTCTTGGCTCAATCTCCCCTCTGAAAAGGGCAGCCAAATCACACTCCAATCCTGAGAATCTGTTAGTGAAATGTCCCCCCTCTTACAGGATGCTGACAGACTGATCGGACATAAGGGTCTCAGCTTCCCTGGGGCACTGACAGACAAATTACTGAGGGTCAAGAAAATTTCCCCTCTCTAAGGATAGGGCAAACTACTCCCCCTCTTTCATGTGATATCAGTTTAGATACCAGAAATTTCACACATGCTAAGCTTGTATTTCATGGGCAGTAAAGCAGTCCCAGAAGGAAAACGGGGAAGGGAGAGAAAGAAAAAGAAAGAAAAAAAAGAAAAAAGTTTTGATTCATTCTATACGACTATGTATGTCTGCATATAACATTTTTAAACTAAATTAGTACTAAAATAATGAAGTAACGTTAGTCAATAAAGTCAATCATAATTACAAAAATGAAACAACTTAGTAACTGTTGTAGAGAATAATAACTCTTTATACCAGTAGAGTATTTCTCACTTGTGTTTTATCTCTTTGATTGGAAGAAAAAAAAATTGTAAAGTTTGTGAGTTTGTCAGGCAACCAATAACAATTAGCATAATTAGCTCCAGATGGATATATATATAAAGAAGAACCTTTTTTTTGTTAAAATTGCCAAAAACTGAAGTTTGAAATTTTCAAAACTTTGTATTAATTGAAATTTGTGTGTCTCCAGGTGTCTTGCAGCTGGGCTTTGCAGGAGTCATTAGGATAACAGTTATGTGGTGACACATTAAGCTGTCTTGCTGCTGATTACCTGTGAGCAGTGAACTGCAGTGCTGACACACCTTTTTGTTCATACAAAGGAAGAAAAGTAAATGGAATAAAACAAAAACCAGATGACAATTCAAGTGGGTTTTTTTGGTCAGGATTCTTAGAAAATATTTCACCTATCTATATTCTTTTTTTCTTTCTTCTGAAATGAAGCTGTGTCTTCAACATGTCTTCAACATGTCTTCAATATGTCTTCAAATTAAAAGTATGTAGAAGAGTTGGTATTGTAGTAATTGTGGCATTTTGCCAAATACGCTTCCCGCATTTTGGAAATAGCCTTCACCCTCTTTAAATCCTTAGTAGAATATTAGTCTTGAACTATACTGATAAAAATGAGGTTTTCAGTACATTGACACATCTTCAGAATACTTTTAGCCTAATCTGTTGCATCCTATTAATTTAATCCCTTCTAATTTAAGACAGTCAGACATTTCCTGGATAATTTACATTCATTAATAATAAAAACATTTATATACAGGCCATTCTTTGCTTTGAGCACTTATTGAAAAAATATTTCTTCAGCATGTACCATTTGATCCATATATACATTTTATTTTTTAATAAAGCAATAAGCTAAACTAAGTCTAAAGTAAAAACTTAAACCCGACTGTAAATTACTTATGCTAAAAAGATACCAGAAGGTTCTGCATATCACAATTTACTAATGCCATGATATTAATGTCAAAATATATGATTCTACTTTCTGTAGGCATATCCAATTAGTTTTTCAGGACACTCTACATTTTCTGTCTTGCTTTCCATTTTATCAGGATAGAACATTTTAGGCTCTTTATTCCTCCAAGAATATGCACTCCTGTACAAAATATGATACCAATGTTTATTATAGCTGTATTGGCTACCTCACTTTTTTTTTCCCTATTGAGAGACAAAAAACTGTTGGACCAGTAATGACAGGGGGGGTCTATGTGTCACAGAGTTAAAAGGTAACTTTGTTATCATAGAAAATGCTGGCAGTTTAATTTTCTGTTGAGAAGCACCCAGAAACCATTTTCTGCAGAAGAAGGATTATAAATTGTTGTTCCATGTCACAAATGTTTTATTTCTAGGACAAAACAATACATGCAGAACAGTAATAATAATATTATGTAAAATTTAAAATAATCCCTTAACAAGTGGAGTTTGCGAATACTGTTCTCTGCTGATTTTGAAGCTAAATGAGTTCTTCTGACATGTGTCTATGTTTTTAAAACTCACTTTTCAAAAGGAAGGCTTCTCTGTTGGGAGTCTTTTAGCCAGTACTAAATAGTGCTAGGAAGAATCCTAGAGCTTACTGTGGCAACGAGCTCCCTTTTTTCCAAATCACAGAAAAAAAAAGTAGAAGGAAAGGCTGAATCACAACTTCCAGATCCTTTTAGCATTGACTTTTGTCCCTCAAAAATGAATGTAGGTGTTGTCTTCTTACCTTATATAGATTCCATACTACTTTAAAAAGAATAAGATCTACTTAGAAATCAAAGCAAATAGCTGTTTAGATTGGATGGGTTCAAAGAGTTTTGATCTATATGTAAATTATTTAAATGAAAGGTATTTTCTAATTTTATATAGCAAGTATTACTCAAAAAATTGCAATAATATCTCTTTATCCATCATACTATAATGATGATATAGGTTATATAATTTAGAGTTTAATTATATAATTCACAATTTCTGTTAGGTCATTCGAGAATGTCCCTTTGACAAAACTCTCTTATTTACTAAAATGTAATATTATATATATTTATTGAGAGTATTTTTAATATTTTCTTTTATTTTCTTTCTTTATTTTTTTTTTAAATTCTTCACATATTGTCACATTTTTCCCAACTTAATTGACATATCATTTACTTATTGATAATGGTAATGTTCTAAATAAGTCAGGAGTTAATACTACTATATATGAAGTAGCTTGATCACCATTTCCTGATGACAGTAATACAGTAATTCCCTCAGGGTTTGTGATGTCTTTCACTACTTTATTAGACCAGTGTTTCATGTTCTTGCTTAACGAAATATCCACATGAATAATAAACTGATGAACATACAATTAAGAACAATACCAGATCCAGTATGTAAAATAAGGTTTTTCAATTTTAATTTCCTTTGAAAAGAATTTGCCACTTGTAGATTTGTTTGCTATTTGAGGAAATCAAGGTATTTGGTAGGTTTTCACACTATAAAGATATGTTGTGTTTCTGTGTTAAACAGTCAGTACAAAACCCTATATTTTAAAGAATGGCAAGTAGATTGATCAACATTTTACAAATAAAAGACAACAATGATTCTTGGGCATTATAAATGCCCAGCACAAGCAGACACTTATTGACATGATTCTCCATGGATCTTATTAGCACTGTACTTTGCTTTCACGGTGAAATGCAAGTAATAAATTCTGTAAATGTCTATGTAGGACAAACTTTCTCTTAGAGTAGCTAGATAATTCCATCAATTTGAAGTTCTCAGTGAATATTTCTGTCAAACATAGAAAAATTAGTCTATTATTATTTAATCACAATATTCTACTCCTAACATTAATTTGAAAGTTTAAGTACGTGTCCATTACATACAGGTAAGTATGTTTATATACACTATTTTTACCTTGCCTTGCCTTGCCTTCTCCCTTCTCCTTCCTCCTTCCTCTTTCCTCCTTTCATTTCCTGTCCTGTCCTGTCCTGTCCTGTCCTGTCCTGTCCTCTCCTCTCCTCTCCTCTTCTCGTCTCTTCTCTCCTCTTCTGAATCTATGTTCCATAAAAATACCTAGAAATAACAAGAATTTTCTATATTTTATTATGTCTTTCTACAATACAGTTAGTAATAAGGAATGCAATAGCAACAACTTAATTCTACTTTGATTTTTTTATATATAGAAAACTTCACTCTCTGCCCAGCTCAGGTGAAAACTCTGCTATCTAAATTCTCTACAGGTATTATACGTAGTATGTAGTCACATAGAAATATGTGAGTTTGACTCATCAACTTATATATTTTTAATTAAGTCAAACAGTGAGGTTTCATGCTAGTGGGACCAAAATTTCAATAGATATTGGAGTTACTCTATATGAACTATTTAGTATTGATACTTCATACCAAAATCATGTCCCATTTCAGTGCTAAGGGATGATTCATCTGACCTATCTTAGATACCACTTCTAAATGGAATAAAAAGTTGTGTGCCTTTATCAATTATAAATGGAGTCTTTTGTGACTATATCAACCTTACATGTCTATTAAGATGTCTAATTTAGGGTTGTTTATTTTTTCTCAGATGCACTTTTATAACTATAGGCAAAAGAATTTAAAAGACAACACGTAAGTACTAGATGTCAGGAACAGGAATGAGACTTCTTTATGCACAGATAGTTATGTTTAAGCAGGTTTACCAGATTAAATTGATCCAGATCTTAATAAAAACAGATTATACTACAGGTTTCAATATGGAAAACCATGCAGATATTTGGCTATGTTATTGATTCAACTTAATATAATTCTATTCATTTGTTTGACCAAAATGTGTATGATTTCCTTGATTTTTTTTTCAGAAATAAATTGATGGGCATAGTGATAATTTAAAGATGTGAATGTCTCAATGAAAAAGAAAAAAAAAGATATAAACCCCAAAATAACCACAAAATTATAGATATGGTAAGAGGAAGGACACCCCAGCAAATTTATATGTTTTTCCCATAACTGTCTTTATATAAAAAGACATTTAAGATGTCAGGTGTCAGATATTTTCAATTCCTTGCTACACTGAAAACCTCAGCTATCTCTGGCTGTAACCTCAGAATTAATCCTTCAACCATTTAAAGGCCCAGCACACATCTCTTTAGCATTTTCTTTTTCCAGCTTACAGACATGCAAGGCAGACAGAAACTTTCTTTTCCTTGCACACATATGCAGATGCACTTGAGACGCTCATCAGAGCTCTGAGAATCCTCTAACTTGTTTCACATTATCAGCATGTGCCAAAAATAAAAGGTCAAATGTCATAAACTGCATTCTCAGTAAACACTGATGGATATGCCCTTTGACTGAAGTAAGTCATACATATTTTATTATTTGGGTAGAAAAATAAATAAATAAAGGATCACCTAGAGAGTAAGTGGTTCTATGTAATGATAGAAGTAGTAGTGGATGCCAGGTACTCACCAAAGGTGTTCTATCACTCCCCTCTTCAACTGGACAGTGGAGAGAAAATATAACAAAGGCTTCATGGGTTGAGATAAGAACTAGGAGAGATCACTTACCTTCATGGACAAAACAGACTCAAAGTGGGGATATTAATTGAATTTATTACTAACAGAATCAGAGTAGAAGAATGAGAAGTAAAATAAATCTTAAAAAACACCTTCCCCCAACTCCTTCCTCCTTCCCAATTTCTACCTCCTCCTCCCTGCCAGTGGTGCAGGGGGATGTGGAATGTGTGTTCCTGTCAGTTGTTGTTTCTGCTATTGCTCAGAGAGATGAGTCCTTTCCCTGCTTCCTGTGGGGTCCCTTCCACAGGAGATAGTCCTTCACAAACTTCTCCAATGTGAGTCCATCACACGACAGCAGTTCTTCACCAACTGCTGCAAAATGGGTCATTTTTCCATAGGGTTCAGTCCTTCAGGAAGAAACTGCTCCAGTGTGGGTCCCCTACAGGGTCACAAGTCCTACCAGGGAATTGTGCTGCAGTGTGAGGTCCTCTCCCCACAGGTCCACAGGTCCCTACCAGCGTGGGCCTCCCATTGGATCACAACCTCCTTCAGGCATCCACCTGTCTTGGTGTGGGTCCCCTTAAGAGCTGCAGGTGGATCTCTTCACTTCTGTGGTCCTCCATGAGCTGTGGGGACACATCCTGCATGACCATGATCTGCACCATGGGCTGCAAGGGAACCTCAGCTCTGGTGCCTGGAGAGTCTCCTACCCCTTCTTCTCCACTGACCTTGGTGTCTTCAGCGTTGTTCACATGGTTTCACTATGCTCTTCTCTAGCCAGAGATTTTTATCTGTACTATAACTATTTTTTTCTTCTTATATATGTTATTGCAGAGGTGTTAATGTGATTCCTGATCAACTCGACTTTGGTCAGCAGTGGGTCCATCCCAGAGCCGACCGACTGGACTTGGCAGCTTCTCACAAAAACCAGCCCTGTAGCCCCACCTGCTACCAAAACCTGGTCACAGAAACCCAGTAGTTGATTTCTAAAATTTGAAGTACGTAAAGGAGGTTTATTTCCTTTTCAAGAAAAATAGATAAAAGCTGAAATTATTATAAGTGAAATTTTTAGGGAGAAAACCAGGGCAAGAACTTTAGGAGTGAATCAAGGACGGAATGAATAAAGTAAATTAGTGGGCTATAACCTATCAAACATAAATTCTCAAAATAAGTGGGAAGAGTGGGAGTGGAGATACAGGCTGGGTGACTTGAACTATCCAAGTGGGGAACTCTGCAGACAACAGATGTTCTTAGCTCCAGTCAAGATTTTAAGCGGAAACATCTGTTCGGAAAATTTATGTATTCATACTTCTTCCAGAGGCTTATCCAGTTATTTTGACAATTATTTTGTTTTCCTGTTTGTTTTACCTTACGGCTTAATATAAACAGAAAAGTTCACATATTATACTAATACTGGGAGAAACCTGCATCTAACATGATAGATGGACACGGGTTATATTTCAGAGGAACATTTTATATTACTTTATTAATAGATTTGAATGAAAGCCAAAATAAAACACTAATTGAATGCAGGACTGGCATCTCAAGTCTTTCTCAGATTTGCAGTCATTGCTAGGTGAGCATGAGACTTCTTTTTTTTTTTGCTCACTCTGAAAAACAATGCTGGGCTATGTTTGGACTAGTAAATTAAATGTATCAAGAATTCCTCTCTGGGACTGAAGACAGGGAAAAATATGATGACAACTGTATTAAAGTTTCCCAGTTTTCAGAAAAATCTGGAGTACCTATTGGGAGGAGTTTCTGGCACATAACAGTTCCTGCACCATGCCTAGGAAATTTACCTGATAACCTTTTGAATCTTTCGAGTTTTTCCTAAAAATACTCTGTTCACAGTAAGTTCATAATTTTTTTCAGGCCTTGTGCAAATTCTGGTATCATTTAATATTATGTTTTCACTCATCATTATGTTATTTGCTGGTGCACACTTGATCAGGTGCAGTTGTTGAACATAGTAATTGAATGTTAAATTTTTGCATGTACATCATTGGGTACTATTTATTTGATGTCTTATAAACTATTACCTATTAATGTTTTCAACTAGTCTCTACTTTCCTTAACACAAATTAATAAATTAAAAGCTTCAGAGTAAGGTATGAAAGAGGAAGGAAGGAATGGTGATTCACACGTCGATGATTGTATCCCTAGAGAAACCCGACAAAACAGACACAGAAGTGATCCAGCTGAGTTGGTGATTGCAGATGCAAGGCAGTGAAGATAAGAACATTTTGAAAGTCAGGGATAGCAGTATTTACACCACAGACTCGGAGAAGGTAAATGAAAGGTTATAAAGTTACAAGTGAAAGGAAGCCTGTGAAGCAAAACAAAATTAATATCGGAGTATGTAAATGAATAGCAACACATGCAATTAATCAGGAACAGATTAAAGTAATCCCAGAATGGTTAAAACACAAAGTTAATTCTGAGTGAAACAAAGGCAAAAGACAATTAAAATGGCAATTATTAGCAAAGAAGCAAAATATAAATAATTTTAAATTAAGTTGAAGAAAAAGTAAACATATAGTTATTTTTTGAGGGATCCCCAAAACACAACAGTTGAGTAGAAGTCAATGGCAATGGGAGTTATCTACACAACTTGAATCATGTACAATTACAACATATGAGTTGGAAGTTTTATGATCCTTCAATATTTAACAGAGAAAAAATATCTTTTTAGAGTATAAGTAATTTGAGCTATTTCATATTCCAACTTTAGGATTAAATGTATCATACTTTTACAGTACTTTCAGCAGTGATCTAGTATATTAAAAATAAAGGATACTTGAATTCTGTGTGCCTAATTTCAGATCCATTTTCATTGCAGAACTCACTGTGAGTTTCAGCCTAAAATGTATGAAATTTTCACAAATTCTGCAAATTCTTCACAATATTTTGTGATCGTTTAAAAAATTAACCACAAGTTTTCCTATCTACAGTCAAAATCTCCAATTCCTCCACGATTGCCTGCCTGCTTGTTTGTTACCCTTAAGTCCCTTCTTCAGTACCTCCCCACTTCATTATGGAGAAGTATTTGGCAGAAAAATTCCTTATTTTGAAGTTCCTCAAAAGTAAATTTTTCTGTAAGAGTAACTTTTATATGACCCCAATTATTACTCAGGTTTAATATAAATCCACTAGCATGCTGCTTCAGTAGGAAGAATACCAACTGTAAGACATAACAAATAATTCCTTCCAACAAATCCTGACATTTACAATTTGCAAGAAAATTCTTTCTTCTTTTTTGTTATAACACAAGACTGAACAATAAGGAACTCACTGTAAGCAGTGCATTTATTTCCCTTAATGAGATAGAAGCATTATCCCTAATTTATGTTTACAACGAATGTAACATTTTAAAGTACTAACTTCAAAGATCTTTCAGTCTTCACAGACGACTTAGACATTTAGTACATGCTTGAATCTGGAACAAAATTTAACAACTGATTCTTACACCACTACAGTTATGGTTGTTAAATCCCTTCAAGAGATGTTATTGTTGTTTAGACTTCATAAATGATACATCTGTGGATGCATATTGACAAAATACAGTGCCTACATAATTGTGGCTGGTATTTACTTCTTTGTAGAAGCTTCATTTCTATAAGCCCTTGAGTTTCACAGTCCCCATTCTGAAGAATATACAAACTTGCCCAAAATGTGTAGTTTTCACAGAGGTGAAAATCTCCTCTTACAGAGAAGATTCATTCATTTCCAGATAGTAATCCCAACACTTTTTCAAGTTTCTCATAAAGTTCACTGAATATACCTAAACATATCAGAATGACCAAAAACATTACAAAGTTAAGACTTTGCCCAGTCATAGCAAGGACGACATATCTATACAAAATTTAAGGTAGTTGATGGTACTGGATGGTACTTAACAGTAATAACAATTTAGTTGTCAAAATGGTTTATACTCAAGATGAGTATACTCAAGGAACAGTGAAGTTCTACCACTTTCAACAGCAGGAAAATGTAAGTAAATTGACCTAGATATCTCAAAGATTTATTGAGAATATAGTTAGGAGCACCTGTTGTGATTTACAAAGTTTAGAAAAACATTTGGTGGATAAGAAACACAACAGAAATAAACTACCATCTTTTTTTTGCTAACAGGAATGAATTAATAGAGAATTTGACAACAGAAGGCAACTTCAGTAAGAGCAACTGTGGAATTTATGAACCTTAAAGTGAGGAGAAGGAATACTAGTAAATATAAAACACTGGTCTTAAAGAGGCAGTCATAAGTAATCTCAGGAAATAGCAAGAGAAATGACATCGGAATTAAGTGTAAGGTAAAAAATAAGACCAAATCATCAAATGCATCAAAAGTATACAAATGCAACAAAGCAGCAACTTGGTTAAGTCAAAATAGACAAAGGAGAGTTTAAAGTGAAAAGGGAGATAAACTAGTGTAAGAAAACAAAAATTTGCTGTTGATGGAGAGGTACGGACAGATCACTCACAGACCAGTATGGTCGGCAAAATGTTGGCTTTATTAGAAGAAAGACACCTTATATACTGCTTATGACACTCAGACGTGTAATTCTTGTTCACACTACATTGGATACAAAGGAAAACATACTTTGTTGTACGGTGCTAATTGGATCACAACAGGTGGCCATAGGTGATGAGAAAACTTGTTCACCTGCCAAAAACTCCTCCTTGACCTTGGCAAAAGGCTTCTTTTGTTCTAACTTTAGAACCTGTAGCCATATTTAAATATGCAGTTAGTTTTACTGTCCACACCCAATTATGCGAAAGCAAGGCTCACAGAAATGCAACAGAAATTGTTCACACATAATCTTTATTCTTCCAACAATTTGCATCACCATATAGGGAGTAAAAAAAAAAAAAAAAAAAAAAGAAAGATAAAATGAGACAAAATGTGTAAGAAATGATTATATAAATACAGTCTAGTTTTACTACAGAATGTTCCCCATACATGGACATACGCAGACAGTCACACACACTTTTCTTACACTGTCCCTTCCCCATGACAACTTTTCTTCTTTTGGGTCTTGAATTATTTCAAATTCAGTAAGTTTCAGAGTAGGTCAACAAAGTGTATCATATGTTCAGTCGTCTTTTCCTAGTAGTACTTCTGGTTGAAGGCTAAACTACCTTGTCGTACCCTACATTATGCTGAAAAAAATGTTATACATTGGCAAAGGCACACATCAGTATCCTAATAATATGTGCAAAGGATCTCCATCCATATTGTTCTTAGTTAATGTAAGACTTCTCTAGTCTGTTTAATTGGTTCCATTGTTGCATTAGGATATGCAAACTGTGTAAAGATTCAAAAGGTTAAAAAATGGTTTCAGTAGTACTGGAACAAAAACTGACAATTCCTTTAATTTGAGATTTTCATTATGTGTATGAACAGCTGCATTTTAATCTAAACTTTCCTGTCAGTGAAGAAATATAGACATTTCTAGAGTGGATTTACTAGCATAGCATACATCTACTTTTTATCAAGTGAAAATTACTTTTTCTCCTGACCAGGAAGTATAGATGTGACCCTGGGAATTAATCATTATGTAAATATCTACAGCATCAGATGAATCCCTCTCTAAGTCTGGAAATCGGGGATGTTTATGCATGTAGAGACTATGTTTATTAAACCTTCTGCTGACAGCAAAAACAATGAGTTTTGATTCTGATTTGGCAACATGAATAGAATGCTAAAATATATTTTTAATGCATCTTCATGTTTTGCACATTGAATCTCTGTTTTATCTTATGCATCAAGATAGTAGATTTTGAACAGAACGTTTTACCAGATGATTATTGGAATAAAAATGTCACTCAGTTCTCAGCTACATTTCAAACTGTTGCAAAATAAAACAAATGTATAGTGGGAATTGTATTACTAAAATTTTCCATACTCCTCTAGGAGTCACTCTGACAGAACAGTTGTTCTGTTTGTTTGGTGTAATACATGCCAAGCAATTATAAGTCAGATACCAGTTGTTCACTTCAGACAGAGTTGCTGAAAGATCTAAGAAATTGACGTAATATTATGGTTACAAGACAGGGAAAGGAGCTATAGTGATGAATATCCATACTATTACATCATCTGAAGGTGGTACCTCACTTACTGGGTGCAGGGGAGTTTGGAGGTATTTGCCATGGGTAAAAAAGCTTTTTTGGGGTCTCAGCTGTGGCAAGAAACTGTCCCTGCCTCACTGAGACAGCAGGAAAGTCAGGAGCTGCTGACCCACTGTGCCATGCTGGGATCAAAATAGGATGGGGGTCACCCCTGTCCCAGCCACTGCACAGCCACAAACTCATAGCGACCACCGCTGGAGCATCACCCGGGACTGCAGCTGCTCGTTTACCACATGGAACAACTGACTGTGTTGGAGTCCCTGCCACAGCTCCACAGCCCAGCCAAGCCAAGCAGGCCAATGCACCATGCCAGAGTTAATAGGTAACAGGGAACATAGAGACTCCAAACTGATAGCACCACTGCAGTTAAGACCTGAATCTGACTGGTGTGGAGTGGCCAGTTTGGAAGTGTGGTTCCTTGTGAGCAGTGCAGTTCTCTCGGTGTTTTTTGCTTTTACCCCTGTTCTCCCACTGTTTTCTTTTTTTTGGTTGGGCTGATGGGGGTGGTTGACTGGAAGGACCCTCCACCATTATCTTTACCCTTTGTTCCTGGGGAACCATGAGATGCAGTGAACTTCTTTTTTGTAACTATTTCCCTTATATCTTTGTGGTGCTGGTATTTTTCCTTGTTAATAACCTGGGTTTTTTTGCTTATAACCTCCTTGCATTTTTTGTCCCTCTGTACTGGGGGGAGATCTGGGGGCGGGGGGGGCATAAACAACAGAACTTTTAGAATTAATTATCCAGAGGCATATAAGAAAAATCGGAAAATTTTATTTGTTAAGAGATGAATTTGAGGGCAAAAATTCAGTTAATTCTCTTCTTTATTTGACAAAGACTGACTAAAAATTAATAAAGATTTTATTTTCCCTTTTAAAAGATTACAAGCAATAATTATAAATAAGAACACATGTAATGTTATAGTACAAAAAAAGCCATAAAACATTTACTCCAACATAAGTTATTTATGTTTTATAACAAATACTATAAAATTATCTATTACCTACTGGTGTCTTCATCTTTCTATTGATTACAGTTATGCAAAGTTTTGAAAAAAATTTCTTAATTATGGAATAATTTCTAATTTATGGAAAAAAAATACATCATCACTTAATAAATAGCTTGTTTGTTTGTTTTAAGTAAGTAAAATATGTCCATTGTTGTTTTAAATTTTAATAAAATATATTCTGAATTCAATCAACTATAGTGAAAAAATAGTATATTCTGTAGAAAATTAGTTTGCTCTTTACCTAACATAGTATTTTAGGTTTACTGTATACTTTCAAAACCATAAAACTCCCAAAAAAATGTAACTAAAAAATAAAAAATGTCGCATTACAAGGATGGTAAAATTATTATACGCTATCTGCATAAAGAAATGACAGAATAGATTGCAACACAGTTCTACCCTTGCTGTCCTTTTGAACTAGATGGAAAGGGTGACTTCCTCACGAAATCTTTTGGAAACTCACACACCATTCCTCTATGAATTAAAATTACAAATGGAAGTGGGAGCCATTCCTAGTTTTCAGAAATAACATACAAAGTAGTATTAGAAACAAAAATCTCTAGGAAAAAAAGAATACGTGGAGAGCTGATAAAGCTTTGGTTCTTATGGATAAATATACTAGGAAACATGTAGATAATTTAAAAAACCCCAAAACTCTACTTTCAGAAAATTAGAGAAAAGTCTAGTTTAGAAGGTACCTCTGGGGACCTTTTGTCCCAGCCTTCTGTTTTAAGCAAGATCTTAACTTATCTTGCCCATGGCATAGTTCTGTTACCTAAGCAGTAGAATTTTTTTAAAATTCATTCAACTCTTGATCTTTCTTTAGTTTACCTAAAGAAGTGTCAGTTTTTTGATACAAACCTTTTTTTCTTTTTTTTCTTTCTACCATACTGTAATGTCCTATGCACCTTACTGAAGAGTTGAAGGACAATTTTAGTCTTGAATAGACCAATTTGACATGAAATTTTCAGAATATGAAAAGCAAAGAGAAGTTGGAAACAATAATGATGTCCCATATTTACCCAGCACATATGCAGATGGAATTAACTCACAATTTTTGTCTTGTTTTGGTAAAGTCAAAGAGAAATAATGCTAAAGTAAATCAATTCAATTAAACTTTCCTATTGTCTTTCTATTTTCTTAACATTACAACCTCCAAGTGGTATCATTAATTCATTGCATTTGTGCTGTAATATGTTCATTTTCATTAACCTGTTTGAACAAGCGGATGCTAGATACACAAAAATAGTTACACATTCAATAGAAATATTTTCCCTGTTAGTACTGTTACTTAATCAATAGTTGCACTTTCCAAACTTGTTCTCATCCAGATTACTAAGGAAGTTAAAAAAATGCTCATATATGACTTATATATTTAGGTTTCTTTATTGAATATAAACTTGATTTAGCAGTTGTAAGAGAGTTGTATTTCCATTTGTATTGTGATCTAGGATTAAAAAATGCAACTCCTTTAAATTTTGCAACTGGTCCAAAGAAGTTAATATTAATATATGTTTCTACAAATCAACACAAATATTATTAACAAATTACTTCCAAGATGTTCTCAAAGATTTACATAAATGTTTCTTCTATCTTCCTGAACATTCGCTTTTACTGCCTCATTTCCAACTTACAGTTTGCTACAATATCTACAAAATGGCATGTGCTATTATTGTTACCTTTTGGTCTACCAGGTAAAATAAACTGATTAATTCAATGCAGTCATCTTCAATATACTTCACAATGTTAATGAACTACTTTTTAATGTAAAACTAATGAGAAAGGATGAATTTTCTAAATAATTTATACATTCTAAATGGACCATGCCAATAACTGTGTTAAAAAAGCTGTCCAGCTGAAAGAGACCTGAGTTTGCAGCACCTGAGCATGTTACTTTCTTGTTTTGAGTATCTGAATCTGCTAAATATTCCAGATGGCTGAAGGGTAAACAAAAGAGCTAGTAACATCTTGATTCATACTGTTGACATGATGGTAGTTACTGTATTCAACCGGGGATGGTAATAAAGCTTTCTGAATATTTCACAGTCAAGGACTTTGTGTTCATCTGTCCAATGAATACTAATATCTGAAGGCTTTAGACGACAACAAAATCTTTACAATATGTTCTGCTTTACTTCCAGATAGAATTTATATAGATAAGGAGGGTATGTGTGTCATATTTGCAAATTAAATATCATTACCTATTTAGAAGTGTAAATAATATTATGTCAATGATACATATCAACTATTTCTTCAGTTATGCAAATAATTACTTTATCAGGATACTTATATGTTCCAGCTTTCCTTCTTGAGAACACAACTATGAAAGACTTGAAGAGAACATAATTTTCAGTAACTGCAGTGAAATTCTTCAGAGAAATAATCAAGTTGAACCAAACTAAAAAACAATATCCCTGAGCCAGAGGCAAATATTGTGAAATTTGCCTTTCTGCAACAGAGTATGAAGGAATATGCTGCAGTGAAAGACAGGTCTATTAATCCTTTTTAGATAACATAGTCTGTTTAGCATGCATTATGCTTCTACACTTTGTGAATTCACTTGTAATTCTTTCAGAATCAAAATGGAGATTTTTTTCAAAGCATGAGTGTCCATATATTTCTAAAATTGTCTTCCATTCTCAGTGTTTTGTATGCTATCATTAACTGTAAAATATAAAATAACCTTTTCATGAGATTTAAGTTGACATCAGATATATTTTCACACATATCCTTTGTTTTTGTTCCACAACAATGCAAAAATATTTACTCCAAACTGTAGAGGAATGATGACAATAAAAGACAAACAGTTTGATCATCTTTATACTTGCTTTTGACATTTGCTTATTTTTTAGAAAATAAATTCAAACTAGTAAATAACAATTTTAATTTTAAACCAACTGAATACTTCATTTTCTCCCTTAAAAGCAACAAAAATAAGAAAAATATCAAGATATGAGCTTTGGTTATTTTTCTTTTTGAACATTCTCAATATTATTACCATTGTACAAATTCAAATAAGCATTTCAATTAAGCATTTGAAATATCACTACCAAAGATATCTAATCCAATAATATCAACGTCTAACACATAGCTTTTTAAAAAAGGGTTAATTACATAAAAAAATGCATACTACTTCTCTCTGCCATAAAGCCGATATTTTAACAGAGTAATTATGAGGAAATAAAAGGAAAATTTCATAGCTATGGTATTTTATTCTGTTCTTTCGGTATGCAGATTTTTTTTTCCCACCAAAACTGTTTTTGCATATATACGAAGTGTTAACTAAAGGTCAGGGTCTTATTAACACTGAGCAGTACTTATACCTCAAATGAGCACTTCATTCTGTGGGACTGAGCAGAAATGTCATTCTATTCACTGTGAATATAATTAAAGGAAATTATTCCTCTGATCAGGAATCTGAGTAATTTTTACACAAACACACACAGAAAAATAAAAAGCTTATTTATTTTTCTTAAGAAATATTTAACTGCAGACAGTTATACTGTAGCTTTAAATCTTGGACTTTTCTTTACCTTTTTATTTAAAAAAATGCCTCTAATTTGGGATATCTTATAAAATGTAATAAACTAACATTGTTTTTCAGTAATTATTGCAAGTATCCCTTATTGTGCTTTGCTGAAGAAACAAAAGGAATGGATTCTTCTGGAGAGGTTAACCACATGACCTTAAGTCGATTAAATTTTTAATTTCAAGAAATTTTGTTTTTAAATGGCACTTGATAAATTTTATGAAAATATAAATTTTCAGATGTAAATGCTATGGAAGAAACAAGTGAACTCTAAAATTTGTCTTTCAAAAGTTGTTCTAAAATGCCCAGTTTCTCTGCCATGCTTATTCGGATTCAATTCTTGTACAGCAGCTATTGAGTTGCAAGAGCAGTCTCTGACTTTTCAGCCGTGCAGACAAAAGTGCAGGGGAAACTCCTGAACGGATGAGAATTTAAGGAGCAGGCAGTCCTCCTGTTTTTGGAGAAGGAGGGGGGAGAACATGAACAAGCACATTGTTAGGAAGCTGAACTTACTACTCTAGCTGAAGTAGGATGGAAGGTGGAGAGCAACAAAGTATGGCAACATAAAAGAAGAAATATTGATCTTTAACTCCAAGACCAGGTGCTTCCTTTACATATTATACCATTCCTCTGGTGAGCAAGTGGCAGCTATCAGCATAGAAAAATTTCTCAGTCAATCTATAGTTATCATGGTGTTCTCAGAATGACTGTAATATTAGAGTCACTGCAGGTATGGACTGCAGATATTAACATTTAGAACCGAATTAGGGTCTTCAGATGGGAGTGTACTTCATATTTGGGTAAGAGTGCATACCTGAGTAACAAGTCAGAGGAAATCTGTTGTCTAATAACATCTGAAAAATTAATAGAAACCTGTTCTTCATGAAATTACATGAGATCAAATGCAAGCCTTTTGAAAGGGCTAAATAGTGTATTGCATATGTATATGCAAGCATAAAGTGAAAAGTTCAATAAAAGGGAATATACAGCGGTGTGCTGATTTCTGGCACCAATCACAATTATTAATCAATGTATTTGGCTTGTAATAGCGGTTAAGTGTCTTCAGTAATTATTAGTCTCCCTTATCACAGGAACAGTGATTTATATTTTGGTCTTTGTATGTCATATACTATCTCAAAAAAAAAAAGAACTTTTATTTACTCCTATGAAACACATTGTATATTTTGTTTCAACAACAGTAGCATGACATCTTTCTTAACATTTCACTGGCTTTATTGAGAAAATACCAGGCTGAGTTTATATAAGGTACACTCTCCTCTCTGAGGATTGGTACAAATGTAGACAAGGGAGGTGCAATGCACCTAGATTGTAGTATGAATTTCAGAATGCATTTGGCTGGCTGACAGAACACAGGCAGGGAGTACACGTCTGCTAGTACTTCATTGGGTGAAATTATAGTTTTTGGCATTCATTCAAGCACCTCCTTACTGTGTTTCTTTGCATGGTGTAAAATAGGTTACGACAACTTTTTTGTATTATCTCTAATTAGTTTAAAAGTTGTGGGTCTGTGTGTGTTTGTTTTTTTTTTTTTCCTTTTCTTTCAAGTTATGTATATTCTTAATTTCTTTTGTTTCGCTTTCAACCACAAAAGAGTGATCATTTTAATGGTAGTCAGTCACAAAATAAGACTAATATATTTCACCTTATATTGCTCAATGTTTTAATGTTTGATTCTCTGTTGTAATGATATCTTTTTCCACTTTTGAAACTGTAAATAAAACTAAAAGTGAGTGAAATTCTAATATTTTTGCTCTATTGACATCTAAACTACCTTTATTGTCCTTAAACCCTGTAAAAGAGAAAGTTTTTCACTTGACAAGATAGGGTGTATTATAAAATATTTCAGAACTAATTTACTTGTATCAAGAAGAAAAATTTCCATGTGGAAGCAGGGGTAAAGATTTCTGATTTTATGTGTAATTAAATATACATTGAGAGAGAGCTATAATGTGTGTGTGTGTGTGCATGCATGTATGTGAGCAAAATGTAGTAAGAGGTTGCTACAGTAACCGCAGCTTCTAATTAAGACAGTATTATTTGTCCTGCAAATACATGTACTTTTGAAGCAGTTTCCTAGAAGAAACTTTTTTCAGTACTTGGATAAGATAATGATAACTCCTTTCTGAATCAGTAAAGGGAAAGCTGTTGTGTATCTAAGTGTAAGAACAGCATCAGACACAAAGGATTCAAACTCTTTGTTAAAGTTCTTTGTTACAGCTTGTAAAATCAAGGGGGAAAAAGTATTAATGGGAGCATTTTAAATTCAACTGACCTTTTACATGTTTTTCTTTTTTGTTAAAGAAATCTTGTCAATAGACAAGAGACATAAAAAGAAGTTCAACTATTTCCTGAGAAAGGTAATAAAGAAAAAAGTCATGCTTCCAGAATTCATTTGCATATATCAATGTTTTTTGGATGCTAAGCAGTAGTACAGATTGAATTAATACATTCCTCTAATTAATATGCCACCATAGAATATATGCAAAAGCTTTCTCCTCAAAACAGCAGCCTTTACTAGCTCTTAATAATGGTAAAATTCAGTTGATTCTAGGATTATCCTTAAAAGTAGTACAGACTTTTATATTGTGAATACTGTCCCCTTCCATATAGGGGTGATGCATCTGATTCCTAAAATTCCTATCTGCAAAACCCCTATAAGATCAGTTATTTAATCATGAGAGATGCATTAAGGTTAAACGTCATAGCAAATATTCCTGGAGGCAAGGAATTCTTTTATGTTAAAGAAGATGGCATTCTGACAGTAAGTCCAAGAAATAATGACTCTTATCTTAAAAATGGCTACAAGAAAAAATTCTACATCTCGGTAGAACTTTAAAAAAAGGTATTATAAAAGTATGCCTACTAGAAGTCAATAGCAAAACACCATTTAAAAAAATATATCTTATCAATTCATCATAACATTTTGGACAACTGCACAAATATTTTTGATGTCCTGGAATTGGTTTATTTGCTTTTGATTGGCAATTATATCAAATAAGAAATATGTACAGAGAAAAACTTGTTTACTTATAAAATTTGAATCAGCTCTACCTAACAGTCAAGAGTAAATGTCAGGAAGCAAAATAAAAACTGGGAAAAGAGCTATTTAGGAAAGTGGCACCGCTGTGTTGTTTTCCATCTTACTCTGCTGAGGTTTTTCCATGTATGTCTTCAGAGAAATCAGGAGCAGCAAGAGGTAAAACTACTCAGTTATTCAATAGAATATATTTTTTCATCAGATAAAAATGGTAACATAATGTTGTATTGATTACTATACACAGTAGTCATGCAGTAGTTTTACTGGATATGAAAGTCCTTTGCATTTATAAACTGCCAGTGTAGCAGACAGCTTAAGTATATTCTCAAGGTGTAAAGATTTTTAAATTCATCTTTTATAATACAATTGTTTCCAAGGACTACTTGATAAAAATAACTTAAGGACAACATATTCACAGAAATTATATATTGCACTTTTATTTTAACCAAGGGTGAACAGAATATCAAAATGAAATAGGTTAATAGCCTAAATATCTCTTTCTTCCTCTCTCAGAGGATCATTATTGTTGTTATTCATATGTATATTTGTATACAAAATGTCATTATTTGGGTGTACAGTAAGAAATAAATAACTACTTCTTATTTCTTAGAAAAATCAAGTCACTCAAACTCAATATTTTTTACTTTTCTACCAGAAATTCAAACATTTGAAGTACTAGTGGTTTTTTTCAGTAAACATTAACTTGAACTTTTGCAGAAAAGTAGAGTGAAAATAAAATAGGCTTGGGAATGTGAAAACAAGAGGCAAAATTTTTTGATCTGTCAGTGCTTTTTGGTTATATTAAAAAAATTTTCTGAAAGTGTTGCAGTCCGAAATTTGGTTACCAACAGAAAAAGAACAGCTAGGATTAAACAGGAAACCTTGGGCCACAGGGGCTGGGAAAAAAGCCACCATCTAAAAAACCAGACAAGCTCCATTTCCTGATCTTCCTCAGTAGGATGGAGAAGACTTTGCATGATGCTATCAGATATCCCATTGTTTTCTCCCTCCCTGTGTAAATCCTTATCTCGGGAAAAGCTGACCACCCTTTCCCAGTATAATCTTGCTTACTGGAAATATCAAATCCTTTTCCCCCCAAATGTAAATACTGGACCTGAGAAACGTAAATCCCTTTTTTTCCCTTATGTCACCCCTGCTACTGGAAATGCTAATAGATTGTTGAAACCCCTGTTTGGAATAACCCTGCCTCCTCATTAGCATGTAAGCACCCAAGACCCTTAAATAGCACTCGTGTGTTCAATAAATGACTCCAGTTTTTGCCCCTAGATCTGGGATCGTTATATGAAAGAGTAAAGAGAGAGAAAAAATAATATATGAAAATGATACTCTACTTTCTGTATAGGGCTAAATTGTGCTTTTATGATCAGCCAAAGTCATGGAGAGATTTGTCCTCAGATTACTAAATTACATTAACAAATGTCAGACTTTGGAAGCAAAGTGCTTTCAGTGTGCTTCCCCCAAGCAAAAAGAAATAACCTGAGAATTATCTGTAATAGCAGCTGCATCTTCTTTCAAAATTTTCCTGCTCTCTGCAAGCCTGTAAAGAAGAAAACAACATTTCTTCTTTTCCAAGCAATACAAATCCACTTCCTCACCTTTCTTCAAAGTAGAATATCTTTGCACCAGATTTTTCCACTCACCTGGGCACTGTGAATTTTGAAGTATGTAACCTCTGGATATCTGAAGGAAGTAGGAATCGGGGTTTTTTTTACTGTTCTCCTTCATGTCTACTACTACTCCCTAACATTTATATTGCAGATGTGTACAAAGGTTAAAGTCAGAATCAGTGTTACTTTATGTTAACTCTACTACAGAGCTATGAAAATGAAGCTTGTGGCTAAAAAGCAACAACTGGACACATTAACTAAAACTACATCAGTACAGGAATATTTGAAAGGGCTTCTTTTCCTGTAAATGTCATATTACAGTTTATAAAGGAGAGTTTATGTTTTCAATAATATTGTTTAATTATACAAACCTGAGATAGATGGGGATTTATCAACAAGTAAAATGTTTCCCTGAGATTTTGGAGTTTATATACATATGTGGATAGATAGATAAGTAGATAGATAGATAGATAGATAGATAGATAGATAGATGATAGATAGATAGATAGATAGATAGATAGATAGATAGATAGATAGATAGATGTGGAAAAAATTGAGCCAGCAGCACCTGCATTCTGTTAATTAGGATCAAAAAGGAGTGTTTTGGCCATGATCTGTGTTTTTGAGAAAAAGAGGCTGCATTCTCAAAGTGGGACACAACTTAATGATCTGCATGGTCTGCATGTTTTTCCCATGGCTGAAAGCAGTTAAACATGATGCGAGTGGGAGTGAGTGGGATCAAAGCACTGCTTTAGGATGATCCTGGGAATTTTGGTTAACTAAAAGACAAACACCAGGTGCTGTTTACAAAAGAATCCTAATAAAAGGGAAACGCCGGAGAGATCGGTGGACAAATTCCAAAATCAAACTCTGTGTGGTGGCAGCCTTATTTCTTTCAATGTCCATATTCGCCATAGATAGAGTGTATATTTTAATTTTTACTGATAAAATGAGAATAATTTGCATCATAAATAAGATGAAGTACCAGGATTTATCCTTGTTTTCCATTTTGGATGATTTTTTTCAGCAGAAACAAACTTGTTGTTAAAATTCTTCAAATAAATGATGAATGAATATCTGAACAACTTGGACATTGCAGACATTGAAAATGACCTTTCACTGTACACATATAGTAATTAACAATTCTTCTTTTTAATGTATTGGATTATTTTTCCTATCAGTTTTATATATTAATGTTTGCTATCCTGGGTGATCATCTTCATTAAAAAAATTAAATGCAGGTGTGGTTTTGTTTTTTGGGGTTTTTTTAAGTTTATTGGTTGGGATTTTTCCTCTTTTTTTTTGGTTTGTTTTGTTTGTTTGTTTGTAAGACTGATCCTATGTAATGCATTGTAAGGCATTTCATGCTAATACGCTCTTCCACATAACTACACTTTCATTAAAACAAACCTTTTGGTATAAAATGACAACACAGTATTTCTTACAGAGTATCACTCAGAAATCACAGTAGCTATAGAAACAACCAACTTTCCATCTAACTCAAGTGTATCAAACACAACAGTGGTTGGGGTAAAACACAAAAATGTAAGTGGAAATATATTCTTCTGTTACATGCTGTTCATATTTGTGATCACTCTAGACCTCCAAAAGCAAATAATTAAAAAAACTTACAATGCAAAGATTTTAAAAAATAAACTTCCATGTGCATTGGAGAAGTTGTCAAGAGAAATAGAGGTATAACTCACCTTTGTTTTTGATTCAACAAAGACTGCAAATAAGAGGTTTCTAAGATACATATTTATATATCAGACTTACAGTAGGTATATTGTCTGCAACTTTCATTAATCAGTGGGCAGGTTTGCAAGAAAGTTGATTTTTAAATAAATATGTTTATTATTACAAGCTCACATTTTATTTTTTTTTTTAATCTTATGAGTTTAGACTCTGACACAAAATAATTGAAATAATCTGATATCTGAAAACAGGTCAAGCAAGTATTTGTAAAACATTTTTCAATATACAGGACAAATAAAATTTACACTGGAATTCCTATACTGATAATGCTCCATCTCTGTGTTCAGTGCTAGGGTCTCAGTTATATTTAGAAATTTTTCTATAAAGGCTCATTATTTTTTGTGTAAATGTTCCTCACAAGTCAACTCCATAATTTAGAATCCTTCATCTTTAAAACATAGCTTCTAAATGGATCCAAAGGAAAGCTAAGGAATACTATCTACTGGACTTTCAGACAACAGAAACACAGATGCTAAAATCCAGAAAAAAAAATTGAAAAAGGTTTAGACATATTAGCTGAAAAGAAATTCATCAAATATTCTTACATGGGATTCGTCTGGCCAACTGCATGTGTCTAGTTATAGAGTGGAATTCACTTCTTCCTAGGGTATTATTCTTAAGAGGCATCACACTAAAAAGTTCTTATTTGTCTCTGATTTTAAAGAAATCTTAGGGTGAGTAGATTAGATTTAGATATTAGTACTGTACACAACTAAAATTATCTGAAACCATTATATTTGCGTATATTACTTTTACTAAGGGAAGTCGTTGAGATACCACTGAAATTGGAAGTTATTCCTGGGAAGTACTGTGATAAGTTTTTCTAAGACTTAAGGCACACTAGAGTCAACTGATCTGTGTTTGAGACTGTATAATGAATGGGTCAGTGCTCTCTACTCTTGGTAGAGAATGCATTCTCTATGAAACTTTCTATAATTAATAATTCCTGGTCATATACTTCCAGTAACAGCACAGTGGCTGAAAAAGTAAGAACAAAGAAGAACTGCTTTAAAATTAGTTTTTAATGAGAAATATGTGGCTATTTTTAGGACATTTTTTAAAACCTGATAAGCTGCTGTTCTAGATGTATGTAACCTCTATTTGTGGGGTTTTTTGTGAGGAAGCTGAAATAGAATATAAAGTCTGCAATGGAGACAATATCTGAACTCCTGAGAGTCTTCAAATTTAAGTCAGGACATGAAATCCAGTCTTCCCTAGTATTTCAGAAAAAAACAAAGCAAAGCTATGTGTGCCAAGTTTGAGGAGAAACTCATTACAACATATTATGGTAAAAAGAAATGCATTAATAATCCAAAGAAGTATGATGGGTTTTATTTTGTTTTGTTCAATTTTTTAATGTAGTTCCTCTGTTGAACCCATTTGGGGTTAACTCAAATTGATGTTACAGTAGGTCTGAACACAATTTGGTCCACAAGAGATAACACAGTTGTCTAGGTGTTCATTTAAGCCTATGAATTTCACTGTAATTTAAGAAGCTTTTCTTCTGTTATTTTCCTTCCATTCTTATCTACTAAAGTAGATTTATTTCATATTGTAACATTTCCCCAGCATTTAGTATTCTTCTGAGACTATTGTTTTAGTACATATAAAAAATATTTCAGAGACATTAAAGGATGGCATTGTCATCAGGGAAGATGCTGTTTATATTTAAATCACCCGTTACTTCATTTGTTTTAGGTTTTTATCCTACTACTGGCAGACGGTTTTAGTTAAATGGATGAATTCTTTCACTCAAATCTATATGTCTGTGTAACAAAAAGGAAAAAAAAAATAAATATTCCTTTATTAAAAACAAATAAAGAAACTATAAGTTGCCATATTAGGACAACTGAAGACTAACTATTTTTTATCCTTATCTTCAAAAAGAAACCTCAGAAAGGTATACACAGCTCTGTTATCATTTACCAGTAGAGAGAGAATTTCACAAAAGCAGTACAACAAAGCAAGTACTGCATTCTGACAATAGAGTCGTAGTTTGGATACAGATACTCAGGCACTTTGTCTTTCTGAGAAGGTTTTTCTTTGTTACATTAAACAGTGCAATCTGTAAAAATCAGATAATTAAAATCAGATTTTAAAAATCGGATTATTAAATGCAGATTATTAAAATGAAGTGTTACTAAAGAATGAATGAAATTAACTCAGGAATATTTCAAGAATAAAAGGAAAAGCATTTGAAAGAAATAAGGAAGTGGATTTGTCAGAGTATCGAGAAGCAAAGGAGAAAGAGCAATGAAAGCCCTTATTGTTTAGCTAGAATAAAAAGAAAATTAGGATACATGAGGATAAAGCCGAAACGCAATATAGTGCAAAAATAAACAAGGTGAAAACTGAAATGTGGGGGTATATGGGAGTTTCCAGCAGCAAGGTATGGGAAGAGAAAATAATAGTAAAATAAGGAGAAACAGTGAGGAAAGGAAGAAAATAAATTTACAAAAGCAAAGAAGGAACTGGAACAAGGACTGAAGAGAAGGAAGAAGGTTGTAGGAAGGAGATTTAAACTGTGCAAGAAAAACTTGATTAGGTAAGTACGTTTACCTATCTAATTAAATAATTCTTGATATAGTTTCCAGTGCTCGCTCAAGTTACCTACTTTCTTCTCATCACCTGTATTTGTCCTTTCTTAATTGCCTGTCTGTCACTGGTTAATAAAGGTGATTTTCAGAGTTTATGTCTCAATTGGGCCATATCTTCACTACTTTTCTTACAGAGATTCTAATTCAGAAGTCGAATCTAAGAATTTGTCTATTGTTCCAGCACATAAATATGTGAATAATGAACTACCTACTTGAAACTTCCTGGAATTTTCCAGAGATATTTTGGAAAATGCTTATTTATCTAAATTTGTAATGTGTACAAGGATTTAAATAGACTTGATATGTTCAGAGAAATCTGGAGATGGTGTCATGACAAGGGCACATAGTGATAGGATGAGGAGGAATGGCCTTAAACTAAAAGAGAGTAGGTTTAGATCAGATATTACCAGGAATAAATTCTTTACTGGGAGGGTGGTGAGGCACTGCAAAGGTTGCCCAGAAAAGTTGTGGATGCCCCATCCTGGAAGTGTTCAAGGCCAAGCTGGATAGGGCTCTGGGTAACCTGGTCTAGAGGAAGGTGTCGCAGTTTGAGGCAGACAGGCTGGAACTAGATAATCTATAAGGTGGTTTCCAACCCAAACCATTGTGTAACTCTATCTTATTTACAATCAATAGTCTTGCAAGTTCAATTAATTTTATAACACTTCAGAGGCTAGATTTACTTCTAGATTGTCAACATGTGAATTTAGGTGTTTAAATGTAAGTAGTCAGAATTTTTAACCTCTGCTACTCTTTGCACGGTTTATACAGTTTGTGAAGACTGGAAAACTGTAGAGCTGATAAAGTATGCTTAAACAGATTAGTTTTAGTGCAGTAGTTATTCACAGCATACAACAGATACTCAAAGGCAGGCAACTGATCTGGAACTGAAAACACCCATAGGACTTAATGAATTTTCTGAAGTAGCCCATGTGAGGTTTCTTAACAAACCTGACCGTGCTTCCAGTTCCTTCTTTAGAACAGCTGGCTTCTCTCATGAGCCTTGTGTTATAATTTCCAGTCTTGTGCATGTGCCCTTGGATAACCTAGGGCATCTTAAATGTTGCCAGACATCTATGTTTAGGTAACTGAACCAGCCATCAGACATCTATAGCCTAAATATCTTCATCTGAATTAATCACCAAGGTTTCCTTTATAATTAATAAAGGGAAAGGAGTATTTCTAAGGAACAATATATCTGACCTACTTTTAGGGTGAGGTGAATTTTATTTTAAAAGGGCCTATTACATTTCAGTCAGGACAACAGGTGCCTAGGGGACCTAGCCTAAATATAGGGGTGTACATTATAGAAGTCTAAATTAGTAAAGTCCTGTCCTGTCCTGTAGTGGTGTAAGTCATCTTATAAGGACAAGATGACTACATGTAAACATTCAGTCTTCAGATCAATTTCTTTTCAGTAGAATAGGCAAACAAATAAACTAGGCAAACCAATAGAAAAGAGAAACAGATCAATCCATTTGTGATTCTGTGTTAAGAAACAGAGGATAGAGAGCTATTCTTCTTTGAATACCAGGTAGCAGAAAATTCACTAAAGTAACTAATGAGAAATAATAGTTTTTCATTTTGTTAGGGAACACTGGTGTAGTTCTAACAAGAAAGCATTTCACCAGAGAACAGTGATATCCTCAGCCATACCAAACAAATAGCAAGGTAGTAGGTATTTAGGAAACTCACTTATAATGATACTCCCTGCTCCATTTGTATCTAGAAGACTGCTTGAAAAATCATTTTGCTTTTAAACGTTAAACCCACACAATACTGGTTACACTGATATGAATTACGCAGTTATCTATTTCATATGCTTTTTAGAACTTGGCATTGATAAAAGGCAGACTCGTTCATTCCGACTAAGCTTTACCCAGTGCTATCAAAATTAACAAGTTCTTTTTGCATTACTGTTCTTCCAAACTAGTCATAACTTAGTCTCTGCCTGGGATCTCCCAGGTATGATTCAAACTCAGGTACTTCTTAAAAAAAGACTCAACTCTAAGGTAAAGGGAAGTAGTATTTTCATCTCTTCCATTGAGGTTTTTCTAAATTTATAGTATAATTAAATGTTCATTGAGGCAGGATATAATTTTAAGATTCTTCTTAATTAAAAGAAAGTAGAAAGAATTTATAAATAAAAGTAATAACAAGGAAAAGCTTTTTGTTCAACCTTGCAATAACTGTTGAAATAAAAATTCACAGAATTACAGAACATGCTGAATTGGAAGGTACCCATCCTGGGTTCAGAATCTGGCACTTTCCTTTGTTGAACTTCATATGGTTGGTGATTGCCCTGCCTTAGAGGGAGTCAATAGCTCCTGTATTATCTGCAAAACTGCTTAGTATCCCTTCCACTCCTGCGTCCAAGTCATTTTTGAAGATGCTGAAGAGCACAGGGCCTAAAATGGAGCCCTGTGGAACGCCACTAGTGACAGGTCATCAGACTGATGTTCCCCCATTCACTATTACCCTCTGTGCTCCACCCATGAGTCAATTACTCACCCACCACATCATGTGTTTATCCAGCTGTGTGCTGGACATTTTTTCCAGAAGGGTCCTGTGATAAAGAATATTGAAAGCTTTAGTGAAATCCAAAAAGATTACCTCAAGTGACTTTCCTTGATCGGCTAGGTGGCTTACCTTGTCATAAAAGGAAATCTGGTTGGATAAGCAGGACTTTCCTCTCATGAAGCCGTGCTGGCTGGGACTGATGACAACGTTGTCTTTCCGATATTTTCAATTCCTCCTAGAATAATCTTCTCCATAACTTTAACAGGCACTGAAGTGAGATTGACAGGCCTGTAGTTTTGGGGTCCTCTTTCTTGCCCTTCTTGAAAATTGGGACAACATTCATCAGCTTCCAGTCATCTGGGACCTCTCTGGATTTCCAAGACAGCTCAAAAAACATCTAAAGAGGTTTTGTAATGGTGTCAGTCAGCTCTTTGAGTAATCTGGTATGAATCCCATCAGGTCCCATAGATCTGTGGGGATCCAGTTGGAGCAGCAGATCCCACACGATTTCAGGGTCAACTGGGAGTTAATTACTCTTGCAGTCACAGTCCTCCAGTTTAGTGCATTGAGAGCCCCTTAGACCGTCATCTGTGTTGAAGACAGAGGTAAAGTAAGCATTAAACATTTCTGCCTTGTCTTTGTCCCTGTATGTGAGGTGACCGTCCTCATCCCGTAATGGGACAACCATATTCCTGCACTACCTATGTATTTGAATAAACTCTTTTTATTGTCTCCAAAATTTTTGGCAGCTTCATCTAAGCTGAGCTTTGGTCATGTGAATTTTCTTCCTACAGCGACAAGCAGCATCTCTGTATTCTTCCCATGTCACTTGACCTTGCTTCCACTGGGCATACAACTTCCTTTTTTGCCTTATTTTCAAGAGAAGATCCATGTTCAGCCACACTGGCCCTCTGCCTTGCCTGCTTGACTTCCAACATTTAGGAATTGCCTCTTCCTGTGTCCTTAGGAGATGATGGTTGAAAAGTAACCAGCACTGATGGACCCCAGCACCTGCAAAAACATTTTCCTAGGGGACCTTACTTACTAATTCCTGAGTAACCTGAGGCCTGCCCTCCTCATGCCCAATGTTGACATTTTGCTGGCACTATTCCTCCTGTCAACAGATTTTTTTTTACACAGAGGCTCTCAACTGTACCATTGACAACTGTGAGCTCCATACATTTTAACCCTTCTACTACATACAGAGTAAACCCTTTGCCTCTTCTACCCTGTCTATCCCTCCTGGAGAGCAGGAGGTCACTCCTAAAGGTCACTCCAATCACAGGACTCATCCCATCAGGTTTCACTTATGCCAGTGATTTCAAATCTCCAGGACTGAGCCAAAGCTTCAAGCTCCTCTTGTTTGTTCTTCATTCTGTATTCATTGATGTAGAAATATTTCAGGTGTTACTAATCTATGTTTTACGATTTTACAAATTCTCATATAGGAACACAAGTTCTAAGATATATTGCTGTAGCAACTGAATAATATCTTTCTTAGAATATTTCTGAACAGGAAATATTTTTTTTCCAGAGAATTTTTCTCAGTATTTCAGTCTTTAGAATACTGAGATTTTAAAGTAAGAGTGAAAATTTCGGTACGACGGATTAGTGAGACGGGGAAACCTCCAGGCCCTTGGGTGCTACCCCATTACTTGGAAGGTGTATGCTCTTCCCCCCTGCCCCCGACACGTGGCCCGGCGACCCCGTAAGGAGCTCACACAGACCACCAGGGAGGGACAGACGAAAGAGGAAGTTTATTGTGGGGAGGGGGTTTATAAGGTTTTTAGGAGGGTCAAAGGGAATCAATCACAAGTTCAGGGGGACACAGAAAAAAAAAATCAGGTCAACAGCCAATAGGAAGGGGTTAACAAGGACCAATGAGAAACACCTCAGGACACCTTCCCAGGACACCTTGTATGGGAGAGTATGGGAGACAAGTCCCTCACAAGGGGTGTCGGGAAGAAGAAACAGTGACCTTGAAGAAAATACAAAAAGCCATTTTGAAACGTGTTTAAACCACATTAAAAACTTCTGTTTCTACAACATTTGAGCTGTTTTCTTCTTTTTTTTCACTAGTCCATCTCTGACAGGACTTCTTCCATCCTGCATATGGCAAATCCATTGCCACATTTCAGCATATGACAGAGAACAAAATGTTAATATTTACACTGATTATTTTGGATTCATATGCATGGCTACGACTCACATGTGTATATATTACGTATGAATGCATGCACATAAACTGCATGTGAATCGCGAAGATGTTACAAAAACACCTTTCAACCACAAGACTTTGTGAATACTAATTTCTGTCCCCTAGAACGAAACTGGTCATTTTCCAAAAAAAGTACTCCATGAAATTTCCTTTTTTGTTTTCTCCCTCTCTTACCTTCAGGTTTCTTTAAAATGTTTTCATTACATTAATTTGAAATTCAAGAAAGAAACTTCTATACCGTATTATGACGTACCAGTACAAATACATTCATAGTGAGTAAGGGTTATAGCCCATTTAGGGCACACTATCAGTGTAAAGTGTTATTAAGTGAACTTAGTAATATTTTTAATTTGCATTCTCTGACTTGTTTCTGTGAGACTACAATTATTATCTAAAATAAACAGGGGAGTAAAAAGCCTTACAGCAGTGTTAGAACTCAAAGCAATCTGCTTAATCTAGAGTGGGGGAGGAAACTCCAGTAAATTTTATTACAATATCTAACTGCCTTCAAGCTTTTATTTCTGTTTCTTACTTGTTTGTTTTGACAAGGTTGACTAATACATTCTTACTGTGCATTAATTCTATATTCTTTACTTTACTCATATTGCTTCAGTATACCAAATTTTAAACAACATTAGCCAATCCACATGGCATTTGAATGATGATAAAATAAATGCAAAAATAATTTTAGTTTCCTTTCCCTCTCTTCAGGGAGAAAAGCTTCCAAAAATTCTAAGGTAGGTACCTCAACTATTTGGCACATCTTTAATAAAAGTAACGTGATAAAAAATGCTGAATGTGTTTTGTTTCAAAAGGTATCACCAGTGTTAAAAATACAAGAATTCAGTTCTTTTAAACTCACCAATACTCTAATGTATGAATACATAACTAATAAATGGCACATTGCAGGCTTGGTCTAGGCTGTCTTTCATCACATTGCAAGAGTGATGATAGTTTTAGGCACCAAACAAAATATAGATTTTTCTTAATTTCATAGAATTTAAATAGTGAAAGTTTTGGGAGAATGATCCTGGTTTTTGACAGTTCTCTGTGAGTTCATTTTATGTATTCAGACAGGGATAATTGGTGAATTTGGGAGGAGGAAGGAAGTTAATAAGCTCTTGTCACATGAGGGTTTTTTTTTTTTTTTTGATGGGCTTATTAATTTTCTTACTTGTTTTGAGATTGTTTTTGTTAAATCCAGACGACTGGTGCCAGTTGCCAGCTCTGGAAGTTTCCAGGAGCTCCTGACAATAATGGTCAGCCTTTTTCTGGTAGGCTGATTCTTGTACTGACATGACCTTCTTTTCCTGATATGACTGATGGGACATTGGAGACCCTATGCCTGGTTGCTGAGCTGGTAAGTTTTATCTAAGTAAAACACACATTAGGTATATTGCAAAAGCTGGTGCAAATGGTTTTGAGTTTCTACAGACTTAATGTGAATCTAACTTATTGATTTTCTTTGAATTATTTTCTTTTAGTCTTGGAGGTCTCTTAAATATTTTTGTATGCAAACAAAAAATAACTTGACTGTTTTTGCATCACATGGTACCATTTAAGAGATAACACATGGAAATAGACAACTAAGGGATATATTAGGTCGTATATCATCACAGGGTGAAATTAAAAAAAATTAGAAAACAGCAGCTACTGATGAAAGAGTATGACTTTTAAACAAAGCATCGGTAAGAACATGTCCTTGTAATATTCGTGTAATATATGTAGCAGTTTTACAGCTTTTCAGGAAGGATGAAATTACCTCTAGAAATCTAACATCTGAAGGTTTATGAATAAATGATGAATGATTAGCATAAAACCATCACTGTATTAATCATGGACCATTCTTCTTGACTAAAAAACAGGCAACTAAATACTGTTGGAAAAATACAAAAACAGTATATTTGAACTAGTAAGGTTTTTTGCATAAAAGTGAGATTGCTAAATATCTAAACTGACCCCCTATCAAGGACTTCATCCCATTCAGAAGGTTGCTATTTAAATAGGAAGATCTACCTCTTAAGTGATCCTTGTCCACAATGTCAGTTGCAGTGGTGCAATTCGTATACAAGTACAAGCACTTTACCTGCGTAACAAGATTTCAGGAAGATGCTTTGGAAATTCTTTAAATATTGCCTTTACAATTTTCTGCTGTATTTCATATTTCATGCTAAAACTGTGAGATTTTTAGCGTGTGAAATGTTTTGTGATGTTTGTCTTAAAATTAATCAATCTGGAAAAAAATTGTTGGTTATAATTAAAATAGTGAAAGTACTATTGCATGCTCAATCTGGCATGGCTTAAATGACAATGCTTATATCCTCAGTTCTTAAACCAGTTGCAGACACAGGAAAAAAATTGTATGGTATGCAGTTCATTCTGTTCTATGGTGAAACAGTCAATCACTGACCATGATGATCTTCAGCATGACTAAGGAAAGAGAGTGGGATATATTTCATGTTAGGGATGAAGACATAATACTGTTCATTTTCATTAAATATTATGACGTGTTGTCCAGTAAGATTCTTTAAGACAGAATATATTTTATTCTTTATTGGAAGCAGAGGACAAAGCCGCCAATACGTAACACTACAGATGTTGTTTTATTCATGAGAGGAAATTATACTGATTAAAAGATATTCTGAGAACATGCTTAGAACAAAACTTGTACTTCAAACTCTGAAATTAGTTTTTGGATGCTAAAATTTTATCTGAGTCATGGGTTCTTGTTTTGTTAAATCTGGATCCCTAGTTCTAAAGAATAAGTGAACCTTCACTCTGCAGTAAGAAAAACATTTGAACTCTAGATTGTGTAAAACATGGGTACCAATGTAAAGTGCCATGGTCGCTTTAGATCAGTGGTGAGATTTATGTCATCAATCTTTTTAGAACCCTTACATAGCTCTTTAAAGCAAAATACTGTGAAGAGTTTGGAAACCAAAATACTTTAGTCATAACTGCATGCAATTTTATGGATTATATTACTTCCCCTTTCTGTAGGAGAGATGTTGTAATCCAGAAGAAAATTTAGGCAGATCAGCACAGTTATTCCAGCTGTAGACCTGGGAAAGGGTTGTGGGATTCCTTCAGAGTGTCTCAGGTTCTCCTGTTTCTGTGTTCCCTGATGAGTCTCTCCTTAGTTCCTTATTTATAAGATTGGGAAGAGAATACTTCTTTGGTGACTGATCCACACTAATGTTGCCTATTTTATGGTCTCTTTTTTTAATGCTTAATACCTGCTTTTTCAGAACAATTCTGAAAGGTTTTACTTCTTATGATCAACAGGTTGTTTGCACAGTTTGCCTGTCTATGTCTCTGAGCATACAAAAACTATTCAACATTAGCACTGTTGTTTGGGACAGGTGATCAACCATATTTCATCTCCTACTTAAACAACAGTTTAGTTAGTTTGTCTAATACAGCAAAAGTTCGTGGATAGGATAAGCAGTCCCTGGTGCACCTTGCTGATACAAGAATAGCTTTGCAGTATGGTGTGTGCTTCGTATGGCTAGCTACTGTGGACTCTTGCAGTATTTGGGTATCTCAGAGGTATTTTTTATGTATTCTCAGTCAAATCAGACCAAAAATCTCTGGGTGTGTAATGCAATATGTGAAATCTTTCTGGAAAGAATAAAATTACTAAAATTTTTTAATGTATGGAATTTCAAATAGAAGACATTGAATTAATTTACTTCATATGCTGCAATATGAAATAGAGGAAAGTAGCTATAGGTCATAGGTAGACTTAATGTGTAGGTTGCAGGAGATAGAAAAGGAACCCATTTTATGAATACATGGATTATGGAATAATTTCTTTTACATAGCTCTAATTCTGTAAAGGTAGGTATTAATAGTTCTAAAGAATTACAGTAGAATCCCATAAAAAGAAGACACAACAAATATGCAGAAAAAAACCAGTAGAATGGGAATTTTCAATACATTTCATGTAGGTCTGACAATAAATCACAATTATAAGCAGAATTTAGACTCTTGTATTTAACTGGAATTGTATAATATACACTCAATTTTCTTGATATGTGGCTTATATTCTAAAAATGAGGAACCACAGTAAACATATTTCTGAAATGTACAGCTCCCATTTACTTCCTCTGCCCTCACTAGTTGAGGCTGCACCATATCAGCACAGAGTTGAATACTGTTTGCAGATGTATTATTGTTCTGAAGCTATGGAAAGTTCTGTTTGAACTTAAGAACTTCTTTAAAACATGAGTTCAATGTGTAATGCAAAGAGCATTTATATATGGTAATGCTGGTTTTCTTAATTACACCCTGTCATGTCCCTGGTTTGTTTTTTCTATCAAGGGTGATGTAGTACTGTATTTTGTGGTGCATATCTCAACATTCCAGCTGGCATATTTTTCTACTAAATGTTGTATTTAAGAATTTTTAATTTGCTACTACTTACAGGCATTAAGACTTCTGTTAAAACATATCAGTTAGCTAAAATTATTTTCTTACTGCTTTTATCCTTTAATTAGTGTCTTGGAACGTGTTTTTAAACTCCTTAGCTCTAACAATTAGCTGTGGAAAGGCTAAGGGTTACAGTCTCTGAAGATTTGAGATGGTGTAGTGGTACATTCTAGCTTTTATTTTAGTAAGGTTACGTAGTAAAACTGTAATCAAGTTATTGACCAATTTCTTGTTACTCTTTTTTTTTTTTATTATTGTATCATAAAATTGTGTAAGCAGCAGTGTTTCACATTAACCCTTCAAGAGTTCTACAGTTTGAATACCACTGCTTAGAATGCAGAACTTTGAACATGGGCAACTGGGATACTTTTAGTGCTTTTGCCTTTAATATTCACAACAAGAGATAAAACCTATGCACAGAGAAGAAAGAGAAGAAGAGGAAACATATTATATTTATTAGACTGTCTTGCTTCATTTCTTTCTCTTTTTAATGTGCTGCAGGATCTCTGGTTACAATCTGGTTACCTTGTCATATTTTATTAGCCTGGGGTTTCTATTTCTGTTTTCTCATCTTTAAAGATGTCATCAGTTGATATATTATTTATTTTTCAGAACTTCAATGCATTTTTCCATCCTAGGGGAAGTATCGGCTTTACGTTTCACAGACAGTGATTAAGAAAAATAACCTATTAAAAAAATTAATTTCCTATATGGTTTTTTTTAATAGGATACATATACACTTAATTTTTGAACCATAAATCCTGATACCACTTAAATTAGAGTAACGTCATTAATATCTGGGGGTGTTCTTCTGACAGCTAATCAAAGTTATGGTTGCACTTTTCAAAGTGAGACTTTTCTGTGATCTATAGGTGTCAAAGAACGATGATAAATGTGTTTTTTAAGATCTGTTCAAATATATTTCTATGTAATCTTCATGGCCTTATTAACTTTGATGGTGATTCATTATAGCATTATTTTTTAGCAACACTGTCCATTTAGTGCTTTACTTTGCACTATCTATAGACATTCTCTTCTAAATAGAATTAAAATTGTCATTTCTTTTTTTCAAGAACCACAGCTTTGGATGAGTCGAATTAAAAGATGATTTTCACATCCCTAAATGGGAATTCTACCAACACCAATTCTAAAATACAGTTAGCTTGTATCCTTATTCTTAGACCCTACATCTAGAATACACTTGTGGAATAAATAAGAAATGTGATAGTTTCAAAAATTACTATTAAATAAGTCTGTATAAAACATTTAGCAGACCCTAAAATCAAAGCATCAAACTGAGTACACTATTTACAGTAAAAGGGTAAATATTTTTCCCCACTGCTGTTGTAAAGTTCTAAGCAATGAAAGGAAAGGAGATAAATACTAGTGGAAGTACTTCCTTATAAATGTGCAGTTATTATAATTTGAAATTGGACACTTGGGAAATCAGGAAAGGTTATTCAGTCAATGAATAATGGAAGTGTTTTTTACTTTCAGAGTGAAATAGATAGACTTTCCATATTGTTTCCACACTTCCTGATATCCTTTTGACTACAACCTTTAGAAAATGGCATTATTGATTCCCAAGAATGTCCACTTCAAGTTAACTATCTATTTTATCACAAAAAATAGCATTTTTGAGAGTTATTGGAATAAACTGGTAATACTTTAAAATACGCTGCTGAAGAAAGTGGTATAGTCATTTTTAGCAAAATAATATTTGTACTGAAATTGTGTTCGTACATCAGTGAAAGATCCTGCAGCTTGCTTAATTAAGTGGGGAACATTATGACCATTCTTAGTTCATGGTGCAGAACTGCAGAATTCTCATATAGACAGTATGGTATGTCTCTCATTAAACATCTGCTGAGACACTGAATTTTATCGTGGTTTGTGACTTATGAGAAGTATTTTTAAGTCTTTTGTAAATACCTGTATGAGAACAACTTGGTACTAAATATATGATTTAAAACTGTTCATGGAGTCCTTCCTCAGTATCAACAAATAAATTCAATATAATATAACAGATTTCTGAATGGACTGGAAGGTTTAGAAATTAGGACTTGCATTGTAAATTAAAATCTGTAGGTTTGAGTTTTTCTGGTTTGTTTTTTTTGGTTTTTTGTTTGTTTGTTTCTTTGTTTGTTTGGGTTTTATTTCTTCTCTAGATTGTATTATTTTCTGTGAATTCTTACAGTCCTTCTTATTATCCCTACAACTGTTTGGCAATTCAATATTGTAGAGAACTTTAGGGGTTTTAATATATATATGTTTTTTAAGCTTCTAACATTGTGTAAGGAAAAATCACCTTTCCAAAATAGAAAACAAAATTCTGTATTGGTCCATAAATAATTTTATAATTTTTTCAAATACTATTTGTGATCCATTCCTACCATTTCAGATATACAGATGTGAGTGAACTGAAGCACATATAGAATATTGTTTTGGTACCATTAAGTGAATATAGTAGTAAGTTCAAAGAGTCATCTCAGCATTACAAAAAATCTCACTTTTCTCATTCCTGCAGCATCTATACAAATACTACTTTGTAAATATTGGTTTCAGTGAGCAAAATCCTCTCCATTTATTTTTAGATTATATATACACATTCAAAGCATTGTCCTTCATAGGAATGGAAAAAGATGTTTTTAAAAAAAAGGTGTTTGCTTAATGAAATGTCAGTTACCTAAATCCAAGTGGATTTAACAGTACTGTTAGACTCTGTACTGCAATTGTACCTGTCGGTAGGAAAATATTAGTATTTTGTTGGAAATACTTTCTTGGTAATATCTTCAGGGCATGAAAGTTGTCCATGATTGTCTTTTATAAACAAACCTCTGTTATACTCTGTTGCAAAATAAACAATATGAAATGAGGTGTATGATTTTACAACAGTATTTATGACTGTGGGTCATTTCTTATTAAGCAATAGAGAAGTAGTTGTCAATCCTTCACCTTTCCACAGCTGATGTATTTAGAAGGCAAAAGTGTTTCTACTCTCCTGTTTACTGTGTTTCACAAGTCTTATTTTAACATTTACAGTCTTCTGAAATCTTACTGTTATTTGAATAGTGTCCTTCTTGAAATACACCTCTTTCATTTCTGTTACAGAAGGGCTGATAGGCTATATTTAGATTGACAAACTAAATAGCACCGAAACCTATTGTTGTGGGACAGCCTGAATTAATTCTGCTAAACGGTCTTCAAAACAGAGTGGATTTACCCAAGCATCTGTTGGGAATGTTTCTTACTCTAAGCCAACTCTAAATGCATGGAAAATATTGACTGGGAGAATTGGCCTAAGCAAAATCTCTGACAGACACTCTTCTAACCTTTTTAGAATGTGTGTATGCTCAAGTTCCTGATCTGGGCAACACTCCCTGCCAATGTTTAGCAGTGGCATCTGATCACATAAGTGAACAGGTTGGCATTTTGAAACACGCAGTTAAAGTGAGACACAGAACTTTGAATATTTAGTCCTTTATCAGTTGATTTTAAGAAGACAGTCAATTTTCTCTTAGGAGAAGCTAAAATAGCTTTTGCAGTACAGTCAAAAGCCCATGGGTATTTTTTTTTCTAGATGCTGAATAATAAAAAAGTAAAAAAAGAAAAAAAAGGCAAACCTTTTACAGAAGAAATGCTTATGTTTCCATGTTGAAAATGACTGGCATCAGGGGCTTGAATAGGAGAGGAAGAAGTTCTAGCTGAAATGCAAGACAGGCTCGAATATAGGAGAATGCTTCAGAAGAGGAGTTAAAAAGACTCCTGCATTTTTTAAGGAAGGATATCTAAATGATAACATGGGACTGAGATCCCATTTGGGGAATATTTCATGTCGTCTGTTTCAAATCAGATTCTGTTTACAATCATACTCACTAAGGATATTGAGTAAGGTGTATGTTGGGCAGAAGTACCAGTAAAACTTTCAGTTCTTGTGTTCGTGTATTCCGAAAGGTTGATAGGGGTACGACTATACTGTTCTTCATTCTAACCCGTTTTATATTGGAATATTACTTGCCCATCCCACTGTGTACTGATGACATGGATCTTCCAGTCTATTACTTCCCACTAGTTGGTTCGTTTGGAAACCTGGTCACAGATTTAAGGATGATCAGCACAGTGGTCTGGAAATGGTATACTTCATACATAAATGGTGGGGAGCTAATAAGTACTTTCTAACACATTACACATAGAATAGCACAAAATACCACATTCTGAGACACATAAGGCTTTGTAGAGATGAGGTAGAAGAATTCATTTTGCCTCAAAAGCACAAAAATTTTTTCAGTATTTTCAGTATGTTAGATAGTCAACACCTATAAACAAAGATAAAAACATGACTATTTCACAAGATAAGCTTTCAAAAAAAAATCTAGAAAAATATTATGATTATATTTTTTTTTTAATAAAGACCAATAAACTCTAATCCGAAACATTTTACTTCTATTTTTAACAATGCACAGTTATTTGAAACCCTTAAAAGAATAAGCTGTCATTTGGATAATGAATAGATTCTCTTTTCCTATACCGTTTAATTAAAATTTTACAAGTGTAAAATGAAACCTAGGGGATATTAAAATACTGCAAATAAACCTGCAGTAATGTACTTAGTATCTGATTTTTGTACCACAAATGAGATTATTACAAAGGAAGTATAATATATAATGCCAAAAATAAAATTAGATACCTAAAAAAAATGTAATACTTCTAGCCATTAACAAAACGTACTTTTTCACATTGAGAACTTTCAATGCTGAGTGGTTTACTTACAATATTGATCCAAATAATGATGACTTTCAATTGTCTTGTTCCAGAAAGAAATGTGAGAGGTCTGCGTCTCTAAATGCCTAAATTAAATGAAATTGCCTCAGATCTCAGATTTATAAGCTTCCCACATATGAAATTGTTCCTCATCAATTTCCTTCTCTTCAGAACTTATTTTTTCCTGTTTTTTTTCACATGGTAATTAACAATGGTGTCATAAAAAAAAATATACTAATATTATTCTGATATTAAAGAGATCCATGATCACCAGTTTTTTTCTCAATGTTCATTCACATTGTGTTCTAACCTAAATAAAACTGAAACTAGCCTTTTTTCTCCATTTCATTCAATTTATTTTTCTACACTATAATTGTTACAGATGTAAATGACACATAGTATGACATAATATTTAATAATATTGTAATGTATTTTATAGATTATCAAGAGCCAGTGGTTTCAGCAAATTAATTAAAAAAATTGTTGAGTCTTTCGAAATGATAAAATTATTTTACCTACAGTCCAGTGTTATACATCTAAACAGCCTCATTGTCTTTCTTACTCTGGCAGAACTCTTGTGTAGAATCGTGCCCTGCTTTTCTATCTCTGTATATACACACATGCTATTCATGAAAATCTAAATCAAAATAAAATGTATACTTCAATCAGTAAAACCAGATAATTTTAATTTTAGCTGAAATGATAGTATTTTTTTCTTTTAAGATGCCTCCTGCCTTTTGGATGACTTCTGCCTTCAAGATTTTTGTGTCATCTCAACTCCCATAATTCAGATGAAGAAATTTCGTATAATAAAAACAGTGGTGTCCTTGGAATGATAGTTCAGGAACGAATTAGTAAGACAGAACAGGACTTTTATATAGTTAACTACTGCCTGTAAGTTTTCACACATTCAATTATATGTCCCATGACAAGGTGGATTAAAAAATCCTGCTATTCTTCTTCTTGTGTGGTTGTTGTTGTTTTTTTACTTTTTCCTAAATCTTTGAGTGAAAAAATACTTTACTAAGAGAAGTTATTTCATATCCCGAGTTTTATCAATTTGTCAGTCTTTTTCAGATTCATGATCTTTGCTGATGTCTTGATTAACTTGTCTGTTTTCATTATGAAGACTAGTTTACAAAATTTTAGCAAAATAAATTTAAATAAATATTTTTATTTGATTAAAAAATATTTCAATTGGATTAATAAGATTCTTCATAAGGGCAAAGTAATGTCAACTGACATTTTCATTGATATGTTCCATTTTAATGCTTAAACTAATCTTTATGTTTGACCTACTCTTTAAAATCTCCATTGACAGGTAATATTTAACCTCTTTGTATAATATCTTTCTGTTGTTCATTACCCTTATGTTTGGAAAGTATTTTCAACATGATGATATAGCATTCTCACTTCAGCTTGTAGATAATCTGATTTAAACCAGTTTGCATTCACATTGTCAAAAAATTTTGTTACCTAGGGTAAGGCTTATCTATAATAATCACCCTTCGTCTTTGATCATTACAACTTGCTTCTACTGCAACTTTCTGTTACCCTAAGGCAACACTTATTCACCTTCACTGGCATTTATTTGTCACTTCACAGTTACCAAATAAGTCCTGGAAAAAAGCAAAGAAACAAAGAAACAAACAAAGAAACAAACAAAGAAACAAAACAAACAAACAAACAAACAAAAAAACGTGTCCCTGTAATTTTCAGCTTGTATGTGTCTGAAAATTAGAAGTAATGTACCTAGGTAATATGTAGATATGCACTAGACAATTAGTAATGTCACTTTATTGCTTGTAAAGAAAGATCAGCAAAGAGAAATAATAAACCTGCTAAATGTTTTTCTGTCTTATATTTTCCTAAGCAATACAAATTTCAGGTTCTCTGCAGTTTGAAGTCTCTTTAGAGTTGGATTCTCTCTGTAGAACAAGAAAAAAAATAATTAAAATGGGTTGGATAATATTAGTTCCCATATGAAAATCAATAGCTTCTACCACTTAGCTGTAAGTGACTAACAGGATCTGCAATTGTTTTGCCACAAGTTTATCATGTCCCCGAAAACAAACAATTTTAGGAGCGGATTTTTTTCTCTTTAGGTGGTTTAAAGTAAAAAATCTCTGTCTGAGTTACAAGGTCTAGTCTTCTGCACTGGGAACAGAGAAAGACTCTTGCAGAGGACAGTTCAAGTAAATTGTGTTACTTGGTTACATCACAGTGAGACAGAAACAAAAGAAATTAACAATGTTATATTATTTACATTGGTAGTGTGACTCTTGTGTTACCAACATATGGTACTCAAAAATACAGGCTGTGAGACTCATAAAAATGGAGTTATATCAATAGATCATTTTTTTTTCAGTCTCCCATTGTGAATTCTTCAACAGAACAAGACAGTCATTTTTAAAAGTCTTAAAAATATTAATCTATCAAACAAATAAACAAAATCGAACAAATCTCTATTTCCAGTAAAGTTTCCCTAATGAAGAAGATTTTTGAGAGCCTGCTTAAATATCAGGATGTCTCATACTTCCAGATATCTCATTTAGTTACATTGTTTGTACTGTAAAATACTCAAAGGTAGTATGAAATTAATATTTTCATCTGAGAAGGCAGAAAAAAGAAAGACACTTATGGAGAAGTTTTTTTATTCTTGTTGGAAAATTTACAAGGATGATAGTGTAAATATATATTTATTTATAAGATAAATTTATTCATTTAACATAAACTGTATTCAAAAAATACATTTTATCTTGTTCACTGATATTGAGCATGATAGCATGCTCTTAAAAACTTTTCAAGGTCAAGTCAGAAAATATGACTGTACATGTAAGTAACAATATAGCTCTTCTTGACATTGGTTTAGTTGTGGTACAAGAAAAAAACACAGGAGAATTGGTGAGATACTGAAATATTAAAGATTAATGACTTAAAACAGTCATCCATCTGCAAAAACAGCAGGGTACTTTGTTGAGCACCCTTCTGTTTGCAGCCCCCAGTCTAAGGGGAGGAGAAGAGTTTTTGGACCTGTGGTGGCCAAAACCTCTGGTCTGCATATGAACAGCCCAGGTGCAGAGAAGGTGAGTACCCATCACCTGAGGATGACCATTTGCTTAGCAGTAAGCTGGGTTTTGAGCCAGATATGGGAAGAAACCAACAAGAAGCAGATCCTGCTGGGTGGGATGATGCTTTTTGTCATGCCAATATCCTCCCTTTCAGAACTGGTTCCTTCCCACCCCAGCGGAGGTATCAGGACATTCGAATTCACAGGTAGGCCTGAAGGTATCCATCCCCTCTGATGGGGAATAACTGGCTCAACTATGCTGATGTGAGAGGCAGCTACCATGTCTTAGAAGGTCATAAACCATCAAAACCCCCCTGAAGTGCCCCCCAGACTCATTTCTGGGGCCTTCCACCAGAGGATTGTGAAAGATCCACGGTGCTGCAACAGATTCACAGTGTTGCATCAGACAGTATAAAACTACCTTCCCCAGAGGAGGTACCTAGGTGTGTTCCCACATCAACATAAATTAACCCACTGAGTTCTATGTTTCATGGGCTTCCCTCACCTCCCATGGATCAAGATTGTGACAATACTTTGACCAGTGGACATCTGAATTGCAAGAATCAAGTCTCATCACTGGATCCACAGGTAGTGATATCTTTCCTCTCCGCTATCTACTCTACTCTAAACAGTGGTCATTCAGTGTTGTTTCACTCTAATCTGTCCCAAGGGATCTATTACCAAGGATCTCGGTTACATTGCCTTCAGAGGTGAGTCATAACATATGGACAGCAAATGGATGTTGATTTCTCTTTTGAAAGCAAGATATATAAGAATAGAAAAGAACTCGAAAACAACTTCAGTGAAAAAAATAAGTAAAATAGGAACAAACAGGTGAAATACACAGTCTGCTATAAACTGTTGAGAGAATGCACAAGTTGGTTTCAGGGATAGGAAAATTTTGAAAGGGTTCTGATAGTTACTAACCTCTAAAAAAGGTGTTGAACTGCAGACCGGAAGAACAGAAAAATTTGTAGACACTACCAGGACTAGAAATTAACCTGCTGCTTCCATTAGGTTACTTCTGAATTTCAGTTGCAAAAGAAGTAGTTGGATTCCAACAATTTTCTCTGAGTAAATGAGGTAGTCGAGCACCAAAAGAAAGTCAAAAGGAAGATAGCTGCATGATGTTGAACTGTGATTAGTATCTCTTTGAGCACAAACTACTTTACAAGTGGGTTTTCTTAGAAACTGAAATTACCTGTGGTGAGCAGGGAAAGAAGATCTGTTACATATGGATTCATTCTAGCTTTACTATTTGTCTCTGTGCTTTGTGATCTAAAAGCACCTTAATCTGCATAAAATTCTGTTACATATATATAATATAATATATATAAATTTATATACCATATTTTGGAATGTTTTAGCCTGGAAAGGAAGTAATTCAGTTAGTTTCATAGAAAATGGACATTTGATTTAGGTTTGCAGAATGATATCTAATCTTTAAGAAAAATTAAAGTGGGAAGAAACAGGTCTTGCTATCATCCACCAGCCTATAGCGAGTTTCTGTGTCTGGGTTTTGGTAGTAGGCGGGGCTATGGGGTGGCTTCTGTTAGAAGCTGATAGAAGCTTCCCCTATCCCTTGGAGCCAATGTCATCTGGCTCCAGGACAGGCTTCCTGCCACTGGCCAAGGCCAAGCTGATCAGGAAGGATAGTAATGCCTCTGTGCTAACATATTTAAGAACAGAAAGAAGGTCGTTGCACAGAAGGAATTCCAGCCAGGGAAGAGTGGAGTGAGAACATGGGAAAAACAACGTCAGGTCACCAAGGTCAGTGTAGAGGGACCAGGAGGAGGTTCTCCAGGCACCAGAGCCAAGTCCCCTGCAGCCCGTGGTGCAGACCATGGTGGAGTAGCTGTGCCCCTGCGGCCCATGGAGGATCACAGGGGCACAGAGACCCACCTGCAGCCCTTGGAGGAGCCCATACTGGAGCAGGTGGATGCATGAAGGAGGCTGTGACCCCATGGGAGGCCCAAGATGGAGCAGGGTCCTTCCAGGGACCTGCAGCCCATGGAGAGGGAAGCCCATAGAGGAGCAGGTTTTTCCCAGGTAAAACTTGTGGCCCTGTGGGAAACCCATGGTGGTACAGCTCATTCTATAAGGACTGCACCCCATGGAGGAGTGACCCACGGGACAGCAGTTTGAGAAGAACTGTTGCCCGAGGGATGGACTCACGCTGGAGAGGTCCATCAAGGACTGTTTCCCATGGGAGGGATGCCATGGGAGCAGGGGAAGGACTCCTCTCTCTGAGCATAGGAAGGAAAAACAACTGACCATAACCCCCATTCACCATCCCCCTGAACCACTGTGGGGAGGAGGAGGGAGAACAAGGAAGGGGGGGTGGGGGGGAGGGTATTTTTTAAGATGGTTTTATTTCTCACTTTTTGGCTCTTATCCTGTTAGTAATAAATTTAAGTACTATCCCCACTTTGAGTCTGTTTTGCCAGTGAAGGCAACCAGTAAGTGACCTCTCCCAGCTGTTATCTCAACTCATGAGTTCTTAGTTGGTTTTTTTTCCTCTCTCCTCTGTCCAGTTGCAGAGGGAGAGTGAGAGAGTGGCTTTAGTGGGTACCTGGTATCCAGCCAGGGTCAACCCACTACAGGGACATTTCCAGTCTTTAGCAGAAGGAAAGTCTCTCTGTTCTTGTTTTCCCTCTGTCATGAACTTATTCATTTGTTTTGATAAAAATTTTGTAGCATGAATGAATTAATGAGCAATTTTCCAGAAGCAGAATGCTAAAAAATTATTATACAAAAGTAATGGCAGTTCTATCCTTATGTGAAATAGAAGGGGTAAGTCTGAGGCAGATTTCTAGTGCTGTAGTTTCAAAATAGTCGTTGACATTTAACCTAGTTTAGCTATGGCAGGTATGCTTTAAAATGCACTGTATGCATAAGCAATGTTCACGTATACTACATCAATCGGTCCAGAGGCTCAGAAGTCAATTGCTGTTCTATGTTTACACATAGAATCAAATAAGAAATGTACTTACTGTACTAATGGGTTTAAACTAAGTTTCTCTATTAAGAAGTCTCACTACCTCGTATAGCCTGGGGAGACACTAAACTGTAATATAAATAATTTGTTTTATAAATGTAATCATTGATGAATAACAGAAATATAGCAAATATGATGAAAAAATATGCTGTATATCTTAAAGAAAGACAGTCTCTATCTTATCTAAAAGAATCAAAAATTGAATTGATTTAAAGAGTTTCAGGTGCTAAACAATCGTGCCTTTTATTAAATATTGAATATTTGGAAGACTTCATAGACTATATGTATGGTATGTATAAAAAAGCAACCATCATGAGACTCTTCTTTTGTTGTTGTTGTTGTTGTTGTTTAAATACATAAGCAGTGTTAACATTCTAAAAAAGAAACCAAACCAAACCAAAAACCAACAACAACTGGCTGTGTTGCTCTGTGATTCTATACAGTTATCTTGTAATAGTGTAGTGTGCATGATAATTACGTAGTAAATAATAAATTAGTCAGACAGAAGGAGTTAACTGTTTGGGAAATCTTAATCATGATACTCATACTATTGAAAGTTGCATTTCTAGTATTTTGTCTGTGATATATAGAAGTGGAACTGCTTCAGCGTAACATGATTTTCTCCAAAAGCTTTAGCCTTTCCCAAACCGAAAAAAAGGCTGTCAAACTATATTGATTTGATACTTCAAAAGGTAATGGAGTACATTCAGTTATAAGAAATCTGGCAGAGAATTTGCAAGATGGAATATTTTCCATTAGTTAAGTATACAGTCATTCATAAGCTACCAGAAATTTATTTGGGCTTGAATTAATTTCTGAATGCATTTACTTGATTAAGTTTTGTTTAGTTACTCCCCCATAAAATCATTGATTTTGGTTTAGATAGGGGTTAAAATGATTTAACATTATAAGAAAAGTCTAAACCAGATTCTTTATGATACTAGAAGTACAGCGTACACATTTTTTTGTAAGAGGCTGTCGAATATTAAACTGAAACATGGAAAATAAAACTAAAAATAATACTTTTGAAAAGGAATAATAGAGTCTTAGAACTGTGCCAGCCTTAGTTTTGGGAACACTGTCTAGACATGAGAGATTGTCAGTGTCAATAAAACCAGAATTAAAAGTGAATCAATAAAGCCTATGCTTAGCTTTAAGCATTTGTTTAAAATATTCTAAGGCGAAAGTAAAACTAGATAGATTTGATCTATACAGAATTTATAAATAGAATTTTATAAGGAAACCTTATATTCCCTTAAATACCTACATATAGCTCAACTGCCTAAGGATATGCACTAGAACATAATTTTCATCCTCCAGGGTAAAATTTTTTCCAGCTCTGTTCATGAATGACAAATAGGCATCTTTAGATAAATCAGGTATTCACTGCTCAAATGGAATTCCTCCTGAGGGAAAGGAGATACCACACTTGTAGTTACAACTAAGAATATATATATATTTCCATACAGAGAAATTAAACTAAAAAAGAGAAACTTTAAAATATTTGACAAATTAATGAATTAGAAGAGATGGCAGACACTTCAGCCATGTTAGCTACAACAATTCAAGCTTCTTTGCACGATTTTCTAAATATTGCTCTGCTATAAGCCTGGGAAGACCAACTGAAAAAATAATGGAGTTGTATGTCTGAGTTACTCCAGGTTTTGTTCAAAAGACAGAAAAGCATGAAAAGTCTCCCATTTTAAATGAATATATTAAATATTTTTCAGAGCTAGAACATTTACCTAGTATGTCTGTTTATTCATCCTCTTGCATTAACTATCTTTTATATTTTTGATGTTGTAGATAAGTAGATTTATCCTTTAAAAGGATTCATTTTTTCACAGGAATCCTTACAAGAGCAAACTAATAAAGTTAGCTGGAGTTACAGTTGCTTATTACAATAAGCTAATGTAACTGTATGGAAACTTCAGTAACTTCTGGAGTTTCCTTTGACTTGCATGTATGTGCATAGATTTATCGGTGAATATTAAGACCCCTCGGTGAACCAGAAAACCTTTGATCACACCAGCAGTTATTTGAAGACTTTTCTGTCAGACTGATTTGGGCAATACAAACTCTCCAAGGGAATGTACCAATTTAGACTTAAAACACTGAGAGTGTGCTACAGTTAAGGTACTGACTGCTTAAGGCGACTGAAGAACTGCTTTACAATTTCAGCATTCTCTAATAAAGAGTAGAATGCCGTGTTACTGTTAGGGTGGCTGAACCACAAAAAACCCAAACCAAAACAGAAAAAAACCCTAAACCCAAACCCAAAAACCAAACCAAACACAAATCAAAAACTCCACAAAAACCTAGATTAAAATAATTTGCAGAAGCTTTATTAATAACACTCAAAATAGCTAACACCTATATAAATCCTTGTAAGAGGGAAATGGTGCAGAAAGGAAAGAAAATGTGCTTGTTGTAGGAAGTACCTAGGAGATATCTCAGTCTTCCTTGTTTTAATGACTTGCTGTGTTTCCCCTAATGAAGTAACAATTGGGGTTTCCATTCACATATTCCAGTTCAGCATGTTTTCAATATTTATCAATAGAATCATTCATAGAATACAGACTTTCTTGAAGAGCTGAAGGTACAGAACACACTCAGAATCACTTCTCAGAGCGCACATTCAAATGGAATTGAATCTTAAATCACATCCTTTCCCTCATTATTTTTTGTAAGAGTTTGTTAATTTCCTACAGCCTATATCCCTTTTCAGTTCTTCTGTTGAGCCACAAAAATGTGGTCTTTCATCTAAAATTTCCTCTATTCTTGTTGTGCCACTTCTGTACATTGAATAAATGTTGCTTTGCATCTTTTTGTCAGAAGAGGAAATGCAGACACCTGCACTCAAGTAACTAATAAGTAAACTTACATTTCAATGATGTGTAAACCAGGTTTTTTCTCTTCAGTATCTCCTTGATGCCTTTTACTATTAATTGTACCTTGCACCAAACTGCATTACACAGTAAATTGTAGAGACACTAAATAGTGTAAATGTTACTAGTTCATAACTATCTTCTGACCAAGTATGTCTATATTACTTAATAAAATCAGGATAGAAACTACCCTTTGAGTATAAATTAAGTGGCACATTCTGCCTGCATTTACACTATGAAAGCTCTGACCACGTATCTTTCCTGTGACTCCTTTGGTGCTCACCAGTCCTAATACGTATCATTTTTGACGCATTTGTCATTTGTTCCAACTTCAAGCATGTGAGATAAAATGGAGTTTCTTCTTGCCAGAATATTTATACAGCCTTGAATTTTTAGTTGTATTTCTTTAGTATGTGGCATGAAAATATGTAGAGGTGGTTGTAATGGTCCTGGAGCACTGTATGGGATGAAGTAGCGAAACCTGGTGCGCTCTTAGAAATAACCCCTCTCCACAGCTATCTTTTGAATTGTTATCCCAGAATATTTAGTGACATGTGCCACCTGTGCACTGACACAAGGCTAAGTGTGTCAAAAAGATTTCTAGAACTTAAAAATTATGAAAAATTATTAAACTAATAGTTAAGATTTTTCCACTAGATCTTTGTTACAGAGAATAGACAGAACCATTGTTGACAGAAAAAAATGTGAGTTAACCACTCTGGTGTTATAATCAAGATACTATGACTGATCCCCAAATTCTTCCTTGTAACTATACAATAAAGTTGAGTATAGGTGAAGTCTTGACCTGATAATATTTTTGGAGTGGATCACTTACCTTTTTAAAAAGAAAAAATAAATTGAATGCTGTTACAGAAATGTTGTGGCCAGCTCAAGCAAGAGAAAAATGTTCTTCAGATTTATTCTCTGAATACCCAGCCAGCTTCCAAAATGCAGCTACACATGCTCTCAAAACCCAATTTGAGAAAAAAATTATCAATACATATGCAGGGACTGCTTTAATATTTTGTTTAAATGAACATTAGTTTTACTTTGTGATATGAAAACATCAACAGCACTCTGGAAAAGTATGATATCTGAGAGGGACACAGAAAATTGAAAGTTATTCTCCTACAGTAAAAATCAATCCAGCAAATCACAGGCAGGCCTTAAGCAATCTAAACAGTCAAAAAGCACAATAGCATTGTGCTACATTACCTAAAAGTGCAAAGACCCTTTATTCACAGTTTCAATACAAAGGAATATGAAACATCATTGCTGAAAGGCTACTGTTCTCTAGTTAAGACTAACTGAAGAAATATCTCTAATCTCTTACCTACTTCTAAAGTAGCAGAAGGAGAGTGCTAGCATTTAAACTTGCTGAAAGGATGTTTATCTGCATATAAATTCTCTGTCTGAAAGACCTTTTGCCTTTCTACAACTGTCAGGATAATCCCTTTGAAATCTCAAGCCTCACAGACATAAAACTGCTGTACCTGTGTCCACAGGTTCAGCAAGTGCAAGGTTGACCATATATTCCCAATAGACATGTATGGATGAATAAAAAATATTCACACATGACTGGCTACATGGATTAACACAGATTAACACGTATAGGGCTCACTGAGACAAACATGCTAACCAGCAACACATACACTCAGCTGACCTCCCTGAATAACCTTCTCTCTCCATTTTCCCAAGCTTGTTTGTCCCTGATTCACCTCAGCGTCTCCCTTTCTTTGTCATTACTCTTTGCCCTAAACATCTCATAAATCATCTGCATTCTTACTTCCTTAAATATTCCTACATACATTTCCACACAATTCTCAAATGTTCTTCCTCCTGTATATTCTTATTCTGTGGGGATTCACATTAGGGACAGTAATCTTATTGTTCTCCTTTGTTAGTCTTAGGCCAGTTGATTCTATATGATCCATTTGTCTTGATTAGATTACTAAGGTTTCTTTACCTGCCATTGTTTATCTGACCTTTACTGGGTCTTTGTATTTTTTTTCCCTTTAGTAATGTAACTAAATACTGTTTTTCTAAGGATTAAACCTCATCTATAGTAATTCTAGTGTTTAACTAAACAAAATTAAACCAGCCAGCCAACCAGCAAATGAAAGAAAATCTTTGTAGAGGAAACTCCTCAACACGGAAAGACCCTCTGGAGAATTAATGTATCCATAACCTACATTAGCTGTCTTTTCAGGTTCCTATTAGGCTTGGCAGATTAGGTTTAATGTGCTGTTCCAATCCCTACATCATCCTATCTTTAAATGTTGAGGTTTACAAGCTTGACATGGGTCCAAAGGGGAAATTAATGACACAGAATTATCTGATCTGTATTCTGCAAATTTGGAGAATTATCCACCTGAGGTGTAACACTTTATTAAATAAACATAGATACTTAATTTAGGATGTGATCAACTGAGCTGTGAAAGATGATATAATACATATCATCTTAAAGTAAATGTTCAGATTTTCTTGGAAGAATTTTTTCCCAGAATTGTCCCTTTCTCTTCACAGACTGAAAAGAGACCTAAACGCAATTGAACAGGTGAAATATAGATTTCTAGTGCTGCAGCATCTGAGAAATTTGTAGGGAGTTGGAAGGTATGACACACTCTGAAGAAAGCCCACAGCTCCTGAAACATAGAATTCCTAGAATATGAAACTTGAACATCTCAAATCACACTAGCCCAACAACTCTGTATAGGCAATTAAAGCCTAATCTTCCTCTTCTATATTTCCGTATCGAGATGTGATGAGTGAAAACATCAATAAAAAGTAAGATATCAAAGTATCAATAACAATAAGAAAATATCAATAAGAAATTCAGTAAGCATTTTATTGTTGTTTTTGGATCATGTAGAAGTCCAGTATGATAGCACTTTTGACAGGGTACTGTGAAGAGACAGACTAACTGGCCAAGCAGCAGCTCTGCTTAGAAAGATCTTGGAATCTTGGGGAACCGTAGGTTAAACAGAAGGCAATGGTGTGCCCTGGTGGTCATGAATGAACAGCATACACCAGGCTGTATCAGCATAATAAGGCAACTGACTATTCCCCCTTATCTGGTACTCATTAGCTGCACCAAGAATACTGAATCTAGCTTTGAACTTACCAACACAGGAGGGAAGTCGATCATCTGGAATGAGTTTGTTGGAGAACCACCCATATGATTAGGAGCCGGAACATTTACACTGTGAGGAAATACCTATGAACAAGACTTGTACATACTAGTACAAGACTGGAGAAAGATTTGAGAGAACTTAAGAGTAGTTTCCCAGTGTGTAAGAGAAGGTTATTGAAAGTGTCAGGCTCTTTACTGAAATGCACAGTGAGAGAACAAGAGGTAATGGCCGTAAATTGAAATAGGAGGTTATAACTCACTGTGATGAAAACAAAATCTGTGTGAAGACAATTAAGCACTTGAAAAAGAAGGTATCTAGTTGTGCTTGAGGCTGAGGTGGGGATGCTGTTGTTTTAAATTTTGCGTTTGATTTATCTTAATTGACATAAATTAATTTTCCTAACTTAAACCTCCTTTACCTGTGACAGTAATTGATAAACAATCCCTCTATCTTGACCCATGAGCTTTTTCTTCTTATTTTGTCCTCTTGAGGAGGGGGAGTAATTAAAATGGCTGGAAGATGGCCTGGCAGCTGTCAAAGGCTAACTCCCTACACTACATTACATAATTAGAATAGAGCAGCCTATTTTCCTTATCCTTCCTCTTTATTATATTAGATGCTTTGATATACTAAGTTATAGGGAAAAAAAAAAAAAAAAACATGGAAGAAAAAAACCCCTTCAATCACCAAAGTGTCTAGATGAATATTTCTGTATCTGTTTTAGACTCATGCCTTCAGTCTCACTTGTGTTTCATGGACTCCAAAGCCATTTAAAATATATTTAGATAAGCTGTAATACATTTTCCCCCAAAACATTTCTTTTTAATTTCATCATATTTGTATATCACTCGAGAAAAATTAGCACAAATACTGTCTTTTCTTCAGGACAAACTATTTATGATTTCTAAAAATAAATCAGTCCATGAACAAGGAAAAGTAAGTTCTTTATTGTTAAAATGCTGTTCTGAACCATTGCCAATGTTTAAACTATATGATATTAGAGGGAAATAGACTGTTCCCTTACCCAATGGCTAGCTTATAAATTTTTCAATAGTACCTGCATTACATGTTCGGATAATAATAGTTTCCATCATTATTGTTCTGTGGACAAATTGAAAATAATATTGGCAGCAATAAGCACTGTGAGTAGTTTGACTGAGTTCTGGTGTTATGATCAGGTTTTTAAAAATTGTTAGAGAAATGCTTTTGCCTGAATTAAGGAGCAAATGAGATCATATGTCAAAATCAATAGTACAGACTTATTTAGCAGTAAATGTGAGATAGAGACAGAAAGAAATAGGAGAGAGGGTGAGGAAGAGAAAGAATCATAGAATTTGAAGATCACAGAATCATACAATCAACTAGGTTGGAAAAGACCTCTAAGGTCATCAAGTCCAACCCTTGGTCCAACACTGCTGTGGTTACTAGACCGTGGCACTAAGTGCCACATCCAGTCTCATCTTAAAAACCTCCAGGGATGGAGAATCCACCACCTCCCTGGGCAGCCCATTCTGATGTCTGATTACTTCCTCTGTAAAAATTTCAAAATATTCAACCTAAACCTCCCCAGCAGAGCTTAAGAACCTCTTGTCCTACTACTGGTTGCCCGGGAAAAGAGACCAAACCCCACCTGGCTACAACCTCCTTTCAGATTGTAGAGAGTGATGAGGTCTCCCCTGAGCCTCCTCTTCTCCAGGCTGAACAACCCCAGCTCCCTCAGCCTCTCCTCATAGGACTTGTGCTCAAGTCCCTTCACCAGCCTCGCTGCTCTTCTCTGGACCTGCAGCAGCACCTCAATATCAATATCAGTTCAGGAGAACTGAGGGGCCCAGAACCGGACACGCTACTCTGACAGAGAGACAGATTAAGTAAAAAAACCATCACCACTCTGTGGATTCCGACAGTGTCCCATTGGTCCTCTTCTTGTAGTCTTTGTGGCAGTGAGAGTCCCAGTCTTGTCAAAGTGATAATTGCTGTCTGGATTCATCGAGGGAAGTCCAGGGTGATGAGGGAAGAAGCCCATTTGTGTGAGGGAAGTTCAGGGTGGTGAGGGAAGACCACAGACTGAGTGAAGTCTATGCCATATTTATTGGGCTTAGGCTAGGTGCGAACACCTGAGTACCTCCCCTACGGCTGGGGATTCTACTAAGAATGCTGTAATAGTGAATCACAGGACATTTCAGAAGTCTTTGACACCTTTTAAGATGTTACAGCTGCCTGCTATGTCAGCACAGGTGATTCAATTATGACCCATAAGCAGAGATGAATAACTTCAGGCTATGTGTGAACAGTCCCAATGCTTCCCTAGAGTGAAGTTATCACAGCTGACTCATTTGTGTAAGGACAAAGAGACACTACTTCCCTTAACAGGATTTCCCTCCCTCCTTATCTTGTCCAACACCCAGTTTGTAGCCTGAGGTGTCAGGTGTCCACATCCTCAGCACCTGGGTAGTTACTTTACCATCACCAGCTCATACCTTGATTGTCTGAGCCATTAGCATTCCAGACTTTCACACTTGTGGATACATTCTTCTCCTGGCATAATAGCACAATAGTACCATCTTTATCTTACCTCAATTTCCCGTCACAGTCCAAATAGTTGGCATATTCTGGGGGGCGGTAGACTTGAGTGAGTAGTTGCTTCTCTGCAAAATTTACTAGAGTTAACAAAAGTCTTTCAGTGATTTTAATAATGCTTAAACCATAAACCATTTCAGTGTCTCACAACTGGCAATCCTTGTTAGTGTAGAAAGGTAGATTCCCTGAGTTCTTTCAAATTTTGAACTAGGAGCGGTTTATACTACCTCATTATTTCAGATGT
>NW_020884872.1:45059687-45176112 GCF_003945725.1 Corapipo altera | reverse complement strand
CGAGAGGAGTGAGCAGGGCAAAAGCACAAGAATAAGCAGGAAATTTGAGGTTAATACTACTGGGAATTTTTACTAGTGGAAAGCTTTACTCTCATCATAAAAATCTTCAATAGTGGCTAGTAAGAATTAGATTTAATTCAGCAAAATTTGACTGTATCCAAGGGAATGGCCTGAAGTTATGTTAGGGGGAGGTTTTTGGTTAGATATTAGAAAGGTTCTTCACCCAGAGGGTGGTTGGGCACTGGAAGAGACTCCCCAGAGAAGCAGTCACTGCACAAAGCCTGACAGAGTTCAAGAAACATTTGGATAATACTCTCAGGCAGATGGTGTGACTCTGGGGGATGGTCCTGTAAAGGGCCAGGGTTTGGACTTGCTGATTCTTGTGGGTCCCTTCCAACTCAGCATATTCTGTGATATGTTGTAGTCACTTGGTGGGATAGGCAATCATGGGAGGAAGCTTAACCCACCTGTATTTGCATGGAATGACAGACCTCTAATTTAGTGTTTAGCAGGCATCTGGGAAGGGTTCAGAATTTCCCCACCCTGGTGTGAACTTCAACAAGGTTTGCTGGCATACAGACACTGTCTCTGTGCCCTGATGTCCATGAGAAGGAATCACTGGAGTGAATGCACTGTATTTTTTTATTATTTTTTTTTTTAATGCTAATCAAAGAAACTAAGTACTGATAAAATTGGATACAGCTATGTCCTCTCACCCATCACAGAGAAACACTAGAAAGATATTTAGATTATATACACAGTATCACCCTGTGGAAGTGAGATGACATGCTGGAAAAAACTGGAGAGTTTAAGTAAAGGAGAGGTTAAAGATGACTGTAATTTTGGTACTTTAATTTACTATTATTTCAAGACTATTTTCCATTAAGAAAAGAAAAAAAAATAGATAAAAGGAGCACTGTGTAGCTGAAGTTTGACTGCGAAGTTTTACTTCCTTTCACAGTACACTTGGTAGAACACCACGCTTCAGTTAGGTGGCAAGGTGATTTAACAAAACATGAATTTGACAGCGGTATAGTGTCTTAGTTAAGATGAAATTGCACTGTATAGACTAAATGGGCTTGGGTACTAAAAGGTTTTAGTCAGAAATTTCTGCAGTTTTATGAACTACATGACTTCCTTGTTCAACAAGAAATACAATGTGGTCCAGAAGTTGAATGTGTTGTGGTAGAGGTTCGATACACACTTTGTGCAGTGCTGAACCAAGACCTGACTTCTGTGACTGACTCTGGGAAGCACTGGTTACAGGACTGGGCAGAGGATCCCTGTTGCATGAGTGTCTTGTTCGTAGTCACTCTGTGCCTAACAACTAACTGTCACAGTTTGCTCCTCTGGAAAACTCTGAACATGTTCAGAGTTCAGTATCTTTCATAACCAATGATTATCAGGCTGTTTATGTGCAAGGTACTACTCAGTCCTTATGACTAAGCTATGCCCTTATCCTGTAAGTCTAATTAAACTTATGCTAACACAGTTGTCAACTAGCACTATTTTATGATATCTGCACACAGTGTATGACTCAGCAACAGCAAACAGAACACATATGTGTAAATACACATTATGTAAAAAGGAAATCAGAGATTTCCTAGTTTAATTTGATCTCAGCATAGTACAAAATTTTAGAACAAATTATTAAAGAATAACTGAAAACTAACAAGTAGAAAATATAACAACATTCAAGATCAACTTAAAGAAAGAAAAAAAGAGAAATCCTGATATTTGATGAAGAAATTAAATAAAAAGAGGACAAGTAATTCTAGTAATAATGAGTCTGAGAGTCAAAAATCAGTATATATATTTTCTCTCATATGTCAATAGAAATAAAATAAAATATCAAAAGTAATGATACAATTAAATGACTAATACTTTTGTATGAAACATGATGTTCCGCACTGCTGTTGAAATTTGTTAACCTAGGAGCTGGATTTTGGTCTGAAGTTAAGATCTCAAATTTTTATTTCAGGGTACCTTCATTATTTAGAGGTTTGATTTGCTTTCTCCTCCTGTTATTAACAAAGGGAGGTCTATTTATTATTATGTAGTAACAATCAGTCATAATCCTTGTTTTCTGAAAAAATTTTGGAATATGTGAGTGTTAAGGGACATCCAGTTGACTTGAACAGATGGTGCAGTCACTATTGCAGTAAAATTGCTCTTTGTTAAGACTGAAGAGCAATTTCTTGAAGGAGCAGCAAAATACACTTCATAGTCCCTTTCCTCTTGAGTAGTTCTGTGGCACTGTGAAGGAAGCATCTGTGGATTTATTTGCTGGAATGCCTTTGCCACCAGAAATTCCACTCACAGTGTTTTATGAACATGCAGAGTTTCTGGGGTTGATGTGTTCACTTGACACTAGAGAGCTCTTTGGAGAAATAAAACTAAGGAATGCTGAGTTCTTATAAATATGCCCTCAGATTTGCATATATTAATAAAATTAGACTTAGGAGAGTGATAATTTAGTTTTGAGCTTAGCAACTGAGTAAAGTTTAATATACACAAGTCCCCAGTGGTTCAGATTTCCACAGTCAATTATTGAGGTCAATATTTCTCTAGTTTATTGTTAGTAAATGATTTTTCCCAAAGGACTGAGTTTGAAAAGAGAATCATATAATTATTTTTTTTCAGTGATCACTGAAATGATTTATTAGAATTCCAAGAAATGGATTCTGTGTAGAATTAAAAAAAAAAAAAAAACAAAAACAAACAAAACTTGAATTATTGATAGTGATGGAATAGTTTTCTCCATTACAAGAATGTGGAATAATTAAATAATTTATTAGTCATAGAATGAACATTTTAAAACAGTAAAATTATTTAAAATCCTTTTAAGTATAATTCTGGATAGGAGGTTTTTACAGTTGTCCTGGTTTCAGCCAAGGACAGGTTTACTTTTTTGCAGTAGCCAAGAGGGGGTGTGGCTGAGGGGGCATGGCCATGGCCAGGACCCAAATGTTATTCAATACCACCTCACATCATTGCTGGGGGTGGGAGGAAAGGAGTCTTTGGTTTCTGAGAAGAAGAGTGTGATTTCTGGTCAGGAAAAAACATGGTGGATAGAGTGGATGAGATAGTATGGTGATGGTCTCAAGCCAGAGAGAGCGGTGGGGTGGCACCAGCTGCAAGACAGGTCAGGTTGGTCTCAGTGAGTATTTTACTTGTGAATCACACTCTCTTTTTTGTACTTTTGCTATAAATATTGTTGTTGTTACTGTTTGTTTTCTTATCTCATTGCTGTTTCCAGTAAATTGCTCTTATCTCAACCCATGATCTTTACCTTTTGTGGCTCCAATTCTCAACTTCATCCATCACAGTAGCAAGGGTGAAGGGAAGAGAGAGATAGAAAGCAGTGTGTGTTTCAGAGGAGTCTCAGTGGAGGCACTGAATTGGGGAGTATCATTCTTAAACCACAACACCAGCTAACACGAGTTCATATCCAAAACTTTATTCTAACTTTGAGCATATAAAAATGTAGAAGTGGTAAGATCTAGTATTTTGGTTCAGATCATTATGAAGGCAGAAATCAGATCAAGAATATAATTAGGAGTCACATGACTTTTCAGTAGCTTTTCTGAGGTCTTTTTCTTTCATCATTTGTCTTTGCATGCTTCTGTAAAATAAAATGTAATGAAAACAATACACATTATTTTGATTTAACTATTTTGATTTAACTCTCCAAGACCCCATGCCTGGAGCTACAAGCTCAAACAGGAATTTTACTTTTAAAAATATACAAGGCTCCAAAATTTTTCACACTGAATATTTTGAAGAGCTTTTGGTTCTTTCATAACTTAAAGTAGCATAAAGAGAATACGATGCACATGTTTTCTCAGGAGATACTTTTACTAATAATTTTAGAAAATATGGGAGATCTTGGCAAAAGTTCAACAGGTTAAATACAACCAAAATTGCACAAAGCTATGGTGTAGCACACGCTAATCTGCACAATTTGGCAAAATCCATCCCACTGGATTTAAGTTATCCAAAATATTAGGAAATGAGATTAAGAGAAGAAAAAAGGAGTAAAGAAAGAGAGGGAAAAGAGATTAAGATAAAATCATAGCTACCACCAGAAAGTCCTTTGCAAGTCCAGCTTCCACAGGGCAGGTGGCAGATCTCGAGTGAAATGGAGACCGTGTGCTGCTGTTTTTATGTGCTCTGGCCCCCTGTTACCATTCATCCCAGGCAGGACTTCCTGCCCACTGGCCACTCTGGGTCTCTAGAGCAGGATGAGGGGTAATGCTCCCAGCATACCAGCCAATCTAAGACTGGGTTAGGGGTTCCAGGGGGTGTAGTGTGGAGCAGAGCTCTCATGCTACTTTTGCTCCAGAGTTGCCCCAGGAGTCTTGCAGGGATTGGTGTGTGGGATATGGCATTATCTCGCCTCTGAGAGATTGGGTTTATCCGTTCCCCCAGACACACACACTTGAGTTGGTTTTGACCCAATAATAAAATAATCCAGTGTCTCACAAACTCTCAGAAACTTACTTTGTGGAGGGAATATCTTTCTTTCAGAAATGTACTGAAATCTGAAATTGACATTTGTGATGACATCTAACTAACATCAAGCCAAGGAAGACTGGAAACTCACTTCAGGAGAAATATTGCAGTTCTTAAACGCAGTTCATGCATGGAATTACAATACATAATGCAACACCCTGAATAGTAAAATTTCTGGAACAATTTAAAAAATCTTAAGTAATTTCTCTGTGTGTGTGTTTTCTAATATGCAGGTTCGATTCCAGTCTTCACGATGATGAAATCAAACATAATCTGAAGCAATTGATAAAAAGATCATGCACTAGATAAATAGAATCTGTGAAGCAGTGTCAGTCAAGAATAATTCTAGTGAAGATAGCAGAGATCCCTTTAGTTTACAATGTGCTACTAAAATCAGAATCTGCCACAAACATTCTCCCTGATTTGTGATAACATTAAAACTGGTAGTCATTTTCTCATGTAATTCTAGATCTAAGGAAAGAAAAGTGTAGGTTTGAGGGGTTTTGCCTTTTTTTTTTTCAGTGACAGCTTAGTTAGAGGGAGGTATCATACAAGTATAGAACTATTTCCTGTAAGAATTCAATCACAAAATGGATGCAGTCACAGTAACACTTGAAAACTTTCTGATTTGTAGGGTTATGATACCAATGTTATCTGGATCCCATTGTACCACTGGCAAATTTAGAACCTCTTTCAATCCTACTGTAAATGTATTGATTTCAAATTCTGTTAAAACAGGTCAAAAGAAGAGATTTAAAATTTTTTGTATGAGGAGAACTTTGGTACAGGCAAAGTCTATTAATGTATTTTATTGCATCTGCTAGCACCTTCTTAAAACTCCCATATGAATTACAAACTATAATGCTAATTCAAACCTAACTGAAAAACTAATTGAAACTGAAGAATTCAGTTTAACCTGCACAAAACCAGCAGATTAGTAATCAACTATATTTTAGCTGAACTTTGAGCTGGAATAAACAGTTGCAATACAACTTTAAAAAAATTATTTCCCATATTAGGCTGAACATCGTGCCTTTCTTCAGATTGATGTGTGACTAACGAGATTCCTAAAATATTGCTAAAGTTTGAAGAGTAGTTGGAGATACTGATAATAGGATACAGGATCTAGAGCAGAGACAGCTGAAAGTAAGGTGAAATATCTTTTTTGTTTGAATGGCACAAGATACTAGATTTACACAAACAAATTGAATACAAGATTTATCTTGACTATTGTGGAAATTTGCATCTCAAGCACTGAATTAGGTGCCTAAACATGAGAGTCTGCTCACCTCTTACATTCTCTAGATTATCTGACACAGCTTCAGCTATACCTGGCAGATGTGTTACAGATGTCCTACAGAACACCTAAGTTCCCCTGAAGATGTAGTCTGAGCTCACAGAGAGTAGCATATATTATTTGAAAAAGCACTAGACACCTGTATTTACGTGACTCTGTATTTAGACATGTGAGTTGAAACCCATTTCTACCTTTAGGCACACAAATATTGGAGTCTTCAACTTAGAGATAAGTTTCCATTCATTTTGCTTTTGGTGGTAATGATAATAGATGATCTGGACCTTTCCAGTGTAAGGAAGAGCGAATTTCAGGATTTCTGACTTCTAGCGTTCCTATTTATTTCTTATGTGGCCAGACTCTGGATTTCTTAGATGCTTGTTTTAGTTATTTTAAGAACACGACCCTAACTGCATGAAGAAGCACAATCTTATAATTTAGACCATAAGTGGAAATCAGGTTTTGATTGTTGACTTTGTTTTAAACTGTAATATTGATCATTATTACTTCAAAGGCACATTGCAAATAATGGAAATTATTGAAACTATGGTGAAATTGGAGGTATTAAAACATTAAGCAAATTAACTATTGTAACAGCAACATACAATGGGAGGAGAACGCTCAACTGACAAAAAAAAAAAAAAGGAAGAACCTTTAAACAGAGTGGTGAAGTGTAGAACAGCTAAGTGAAATCAATTTTGTGTTTAATCCATGCAACTACTGATAAACCAGATCCTACAGCTTCCAAGATATAATTAATTACAATTACAGACCTGATTAAAAAGTCAATAATTGCTTGCTGAAGCATTTAAACAATCAACCTCTGTTTTTAAAACTTCCAATAATCAATCTGTGTCTCATGCTTCAGGGATATTTTTACTGTTATAGCATGCCACATGCTGGAATACCTTTGCTAGTATCAACAGTATTATCTAGGTTTAATTCTAAGCTATTACAGTGATGAACAAGGGCTCAAATGTCTAATTGTCTTGTAATCATGAAATAAAATGGTATCTTTGATGAAATGCTTAACGAGATAAAAATATCTTTTCATCGTCTTTGTACTAGAGGAAAATATCAATAATGACCACATTATACTATGGAGTGCGTGGGTGGAATGGTGGTTTCCTTATTCCAGTCCTGAAACAACCTATCATGACTTAGACATGTGAGGAAGGGACTTTCAGGCTTGCCACCATTTTCCTCCAGTGATTCCTCTGGAATGACACCTAAGCATGCAGTCATATAAGTACTTTCTATATCATGTCTTGTCCACGATATGCTGTGTGCTGTGGTCTCTAGGTGGTTTGTTGGTGAACACCTTCTTTTAATTTAAACATAAGTATAAAATCTTTCAGTTTTTCTTCTTCAGCTTTACAAACCAAAGAATAATAACTAAAACAGTGATAAAGATACCCTTTGTGATTCCTTGGTGTGCTGGTTTAAAAGTTAACCAGCAGGGGAAATGAACTCAATTCAAAAGAGAGATTGCAAATCAGAATAACAATTTAATAAAATAATACAATAAGCACGACTACACAGACAAGCAATTGGTCTCAACCCACAAAAACCAAATGTACAACCTGGCACCCCAGGGCACAAACAAAACGGTGCTCCCTGGGCCCCCCCCTGAGTCCAAAGCAAAGGGAGAGGGGAAAAAACCTGCTGGTGGGAGAGCTGCTACAGTCTGGCTAAAGTGGTGATTGCAGTTCAGTTGAGGGTGGTGGTCTCAGTCTGGCTGAGAGCGGTGAGCTGCAGTCTTCCTCTGGATCCCACGACAGGTGGAAAGGTTCTGATACTCCAGGTTTATATATTCTCCAGCTCAGGTAGCAATGCTTAGCCCTCCCCCAGAGCGGGGAATTCCATAAAAGGGTGTGAGGGTGCTCAGTCAGGGAATTCCACAAAAGGGCATGAGGACAGGAGCATGGGGGGGGGGGGTACCTCGCAGGCCTCTACTGACAACAGTTTCTGGGAAATGGCATGGAGGGCTATAGAATACACAGTTTTGGGCTATACCCATCCAATGATGAATCGGTCTCAGTTGTTCTAACTAGGACACTTGGTGATATAAAGAGGGAGGAAAATTAATATTTTTATGCAACGCATAAGATAATTTTTTTTTCTATAAAAGCAAACCCAACTGACAGCTGTTTATCTGAACAGGTATCCTATATACCTTTTCTTCTAATTCAGAGATCTTAATTAAGATATTATTTCAATTTCATAATGCCAATACCCTGAATGAATTTGAGGCATTGATCCTAGGTCTCTGTGAGTATTTTGATCCATAACTATAGAGGTCTAGGAATTAAAATAAACTAAGTTTAGGTTACTCTTAATTCTTCTCATGTCTGAACCACACTGTCGGTTGCGAGAAATATAGATACCTCTTTTTTAAAAATCATTAAAGAATTACACTTTTGAACACCGTAACTAGAAAGAACAGATTTTTCACAGAAAAATGTTACATTTGAATGAATAGCATACATTCCATCTATGTTTTTATAAATATATATAAATAAATTTTTGGTTATAGTTTTAGTCACTTGTTGATTAAAGGTGGAAGACAACATGAAAATGTTACCATTAGAAGGTTTGGTCACAGAAAGAACAAGAAGAACCATCAGAATCTGAAGTTATTTGTAACTACCGACTTCATAAAAGTTTTCTTTTTATAAGACCATTAACATTGAATTAATTTATTTTTAAAATGTTTTTCATTGCATATGGCAATTACATTACTGTATCACAGTTGGTAGAGATGACACTAGGAAAATGTTACTTTGACCAGTTTCTATGTACATGTAGCTAGAAGACTAGCTGAAAATGAACAATTAAGTTTTTACTAAATTTACTGCAAGAATATTTGCTAATAATGTCTCTATAAAAAGTGTACAAAAAATTGTTTGAATTGTTCCTTTATTTTACTTTATATTGCAGGCAAGAGATGCTGAATTTGTCTAGATTTATATTACTTTTCTCATTTAAAGTTTCCTAGAATTTAATTAGTCAAATGCAGTAATGTCAAAGAAAACAAGAAAATTTCGGGGGTTTTTTAGCAGAATTGGTATAATGGTTTCAAAACTACAGTCCCTGAACCTGCTTGATTTCAAGGGCCTTGGTCCAGAGAGAGGAAAATGTCTGTGGAAATCTCCACTGTTTGTTTTTGTTGTGTTTTTTTTTTTTTTTCCTTGGCTTTAATTAGGAAAAAAAAAGAGAATCTTTAAGATATTCAGTCTCAACTGTTATGGTCAAATATGTAAGCCAATTATGCCTTTTGATATTAGTGTTCATGTCAACATCAACTCCTCAGTTCTTGATTGAAAAAAGAAAGGGGAAAAAAGAGGATTTTTTTATTTTATTAGCGCACTCAATAATAGATAATATACCTATATTTTGGAAAGCAGATCAAGTTAAGTATAATGACTGAATTGAAAACTGAAAATTATCACTAGCTGATGAGAAGAAAAGTAGTCAATCTCATGTATGGAGTTTGTATAATGTATATATATAATTAAAATATAAAATATTTGTATAGTAAAAAAGTGTAATAAAATATAATTTGTGACATCATGAGATCAATCATTTAATATTATTAGGATCATTTGACAAGTTTTAGTCAAAAAGATTATATGCTAGGAAGCAAATACATATATGCACCTCTCTATAAAAAACACAATATTTTTATATATTGGAGATATATAAATGAGAAATAAAAAATTATAATAATATATAATAAGATACATATATGAACAAAAATCCTTATTCCTGCAAATGACTAATTTTTCAGATTAAGGTAAAGAGATATTTTTTGTCAGACTTTGTACTGTGAAGATACAACTATCATAACAAAATTAAAGGGCAGTGTTGCAACTACAGAATTACTGAAATTTTGCTAAACAGTTATACTGATTTAATTTATAATAAAAATCCTGAACACTATGGGTGAATGAAAAATTTCAGTGATAAATTGAGATAGATATGTGCACAATTCTATTTTCTTTAAACCTGTGCACAATTCTGTTTTCTTAACTCCATTTGTTCTTGTTTTCAGTAGATTTCAACACTTTAAATATTAATATTAAGCACCAGTAATATTTTGGCAGAAATATCAGTATGAAGAAAACAGTGTTTTATAATCTTTACAAACAAAATCCGTAACAAGCATTAAACATGTGAGTTTCATAAAAAGCTGCTCATTTAAAGTATTCATGTTATAACCATTGACCACTTTTGATGATTCTTTTTGAGTATTGTTAAAGAAGGCATGGAAAATGCTACAACAAGCAAAGATATTACAGTGTTTTGTGATAAATGGAACATGTGTTTTCATCTCTCCAGACATGGAAATTTATTTACATCATGTAGGACGGAGTTCTGAAGGTACTCAACTCTCTCTATATAGTTGTCTGTGGGCATGGACACATTTTTAAGTAAGCTTCATTCATTATAAAGTAGATGTCTATTTCTGGTTGGATGAATCATGTATTGAAGGTTCAGAACAATGAACGATGTCCACAGTATAGACCTCTAAAGTTAGTTGCAATTAATTCCACTCTAAGAGTCATGAAAATGATTAATTAGAACATTAGTATGCATAAAACTGTAAAAAATCCAGTTAATTTAAAATAATATATTTATCCTTGAAACAACTTCCTGTGTATTTCATGAATTGGCGTAAATGGGACAATTTCTCAGCAGTCCAATTGATATTCATTCTTTCATTTACTTAGATAATTTTCTCTTTTATAGCTTAGCAGTTGCCTCCTTTTTAGGGTCACAGAATCCTTTTTCTTACTGAGTTAAAGGCTCTGAAGTGAATTTATTTTTAATTGCTAAAATTATAACAAATACTCTTATGCCCTGTGTTACTCCTAGCTATTCCATTCATTAGTTCATTATCAAAACCAAAGACACTGATTGTTTGCTTGTAGCTCATTGCTTATGTTGTACTGTCTGCAGTGCTTTAGAGACAGAAAAGGAAATATCTAATATATATCCTTTCATCTGATATTCTAGTCTGATAGTGTGCTTCATTATAGAGAGAGTATATTTTTTCTTTTGAAGGAAAAAGCATTTATGCATTAGAAAAAGACACCTTCCTCAACTAATAGAGCATTAACCAAGAGGAGTACAAAAGCATTTTGGCAAAGAAACAGCACTAATATATATCACAATTTTCTCAGGGAAACATCTTTGTAGTCTAAGAGGTAATTAGGACAGGTGACTCTATAGGGAAAGAAAGAATATCTTCTAAATAATTGCAGATATTAAAAATCAGTTGTAGACAACACTCCAGTGAGCTACAGTTTGGTCAGCCTCCTTTTTCTCCTAAACTGTAGACAGACTCAAGTTTCAATCAAGATCATTTTGTTTGGTTTTCAGGAGTCTTTTTGTTGCCTTTTTGTGTGTGTATGTGTGTATGTGCAATGTTTACATCATGAGTCGCATTAAAAAGTGAAATACATGGTATTGTAAGGTAAATGCAATATTTAAATTAAAAAAAAAAATCATACTGAAAAATAAATTTACCTGTATTTTTTTAAATACTCTCTTCATAAGTAGTTTGCAAGTTCATGAAGAAGGAAGGCCTACAAAGGAAAAGAGCAGAAGGCTGACAGAGCAAGTCTTCCTGTTATAAGTTGTCTGTTACATTTTGTTCTTTCACTGTTGTTTTAGCCCTGTGATATTTACTGGTTCAGAGGTTCACAGCTCAATTTTTAACTATTCATCTTATCTTTGTGAATGCAGAGAGACTCTGAACTACAGAAAAACACTGAAGAATATGTTAGGAACAGCAAATCCCATAATTTTCTCTCTTTCACTTGTTCGGTTAATTTTTTCAATAAAATCAAAACAAAGTAAACATCAAGAAATATCAGAAATAATTTATTCAACAAATAATTATCTGTAAAAAAGTCTGATCAAGCCTCAAAGATACTAAAAGTTTTATAATGTCATTTCCAAAGAGCAGTTTTATGAGGAAAAAAACACCAAACCTGCAAAATTTCATTGAAACTCACTGTAAATGTATAACAATATAATAAATAAATTGAATTAAAGTAACCATAGTCAGGGTTACTGCTTGTTTTTTACATATGTCAGATGTTTGCTGTTGAATTACTACTTTCTCTGATAAAGTATACTAAATTATTAATCAGATGCCTTCTATGCTTAAAACAAAGTAAATGTCGAGTGTGTAAAGTGTACTGTGTGTCTATATGTTCATATATATCCCCTTGATATCTGTGAGTGGTGCTCATCACATGAAATAGGCAAAATGACACAGGCAAAACAATCTGACTGCATTACTAAAGGATCAACCATGAACTAAATGGTCTTCCATTTCTGATGTATTAGAGATCATGTGCTTTAAATATTTTGAATGTTTCCAATCAAAAAAAATTGAAAAACTTTAATAAATCTTGCGTAGGTACATTCATTTTAGTTCATGGCTCAGAGAAATAAGAAATTATATATTTGTATACTGTAATCACAAATGTAAATGGCGTAATTTATTTCTTTTTTTTCCTACTATTTTCCCCACTTTTAAAAACCTCTAACAGAAACTTCTTTTTTTGAAGAAAAGTGAAGACTGTGAACTCTCTCATTGTTTCTCATATAGTCAGGCTTCAGAGCACAATAAGTACAATTTTTTATGATAGACTGATCACTTGGAACTCTGATTTTGCCTCCTCATGACTCCTTGAATTGTCTTCAAAATACTGCAATCACAACTTAGAATCAAAAAGCATATACTAGAGAAAACATCTCTGTCTCATAGTCTAATCTGCCAAAATTTAGCTTGCATTCAGTGTTATTTGACCTAAATAAACACCATTGCAAAAACTCAAGAAGAGACAAAACAACCTTTAAAGTAGCATAGATTACTGAAAAAGGGTAATCTAAAACTACCAGATGAATGAATAAAAAATATTACAGTTGTAAATATGCTGTTAAAACTACTCAATTTGCAACTGCCTTGATAATGTCCAATTAAGCGTGAAGACTAATATATTAGCATATGAATAGGAATATAATTGTCTCTTCATTATGTAAAGTTGTGTTTGTTACATGGTAACTTAATTTCGTGTTCACTATTCTAGCTTTAGTTTGAGTCTTGTGTGTACTTTCAGGTTTGTTTCTTTTCATGGACTCTTTAATGATAAAGCTACAGCAAGTTTTATCAATAGAGCAAATATTATTACCTATCAATATATAAAAATGTACACAGACCAAGTGATAAATCAAAGGAGAATGAAGTGCTGCTAGAGTTCCCTGAAATTTAAAATACTTTCTAATTAATGCTTTATTTCAGCAGTACCTTAAAAAGGTATTATTAATAAGACTTCCAAATAGAAGTTATGAGATGGAATAAGGCAATGTTTCAGGACCATTTATTTAAAAAAGTTCTTCGATTAAAGTCCTCAAGAGATTAAAAAGAACAGTAACAACATATTTTGGTTAAAATCAGGAAGAAAGAAAATTGTTTACTAGAATACTGGCAGCAAAAAGAAGAAAAGCTTGACTGACACAAAGCCACCATGGAGAAAGATGGTAGATGAAGTAATAAAGAATAGTTGGAGTTAAAAATAGTCTCAACATTTTACTAATCTCTCTAGATTTCAAAGCAACAAGGGCATATTGGTAACTCATGGTTAATGTGTCCACCAGGACTCCCAGATCCTTCTCCACAGAGCTCCTTTCCAGCAGGTCAATCACTAATCTGCAATGGTGCATGGGGTTATTCCCTTCCAGGTGCAGGACACTACACTGACGTTTGTTGAACTTCATCAAGTTTCTGTCTGCCCAAAACTCTAGCCTGTCAGGATGTTACTGAATGACAGCACTGCCTTCTGGAGTGGCAGCCGCTCCTCACAGTGTTGCATCAACGGCAAGCTTGCTGAGGGTGTAGTCTGTCCCTTTGTCCAGGTCATAGATGAATGAATGAATAAGAGAGAACTCAGTATTGATTCCTAGGGAACACTGCTTGTTACGTATGTTCCTCAAAGAGTCAAAAACCAGTGCTTTCTTGTACACACTAACATATATTCACCCTCTTTTCTAATATTTCTATCACAAAATAGAGTGTCATAGCACCTTGCAATCTTTTCCCCATTATCTAGCTATTTAGGTGATGGTTGGGAGCTGCACTTATGGCCACTATATTAATATCCAAAATCTTAGTATATGATAGTTACAACCATTACAGTTTTTTCTCCAGAATGATTTTCTTACAAGAAATTAATTTTCAGAAAAAAAAAAAATCTTGAAATTGTTTTCTGGTTATAGGCAGGGTTTAAGCTTCTCAGTTTCTTAAGAACTTAAATGTAGTGCATTTCTTTTACATCCGTTTATACAAAAACACACATTTGCTTGCTCATACACCTTTGTTGTAGCTCAGGAAGACAGAGACAGCAGCGGTAGGAGCAAAATCTTTATATTATTATAAATATCTTATCTACAAAATATTTTCAGAATCCTGATTTCACTGATTTCAGAATACATATCAACAATTCTACTTTTGCTCTCTTTTTGAGTATCACATCATTACATATGTGAAATTCCTGACTACAGCCTAAGTATATATTCTATTCTTCCCATCTCTCTTAGGAGATGATTATAAACTGAAAACAGTGTAATTATTAAACCACTGTAGCACAGAAATATAACTCTTTAACTGAAATCAGAAAAGGTTAGGATAGAGTATCCTTCATCCACATTATGTCTAAGTTAGAGTCTTTCATTAGATGACTTTATATACCTTTCCCTTTTCTTCCAGAAGAATCCGCTATAGTCAAGGTACAAAATTAACCACATTCACTTAATCATTCAGTGCTTACATTTTCCATGTTCATATTTTGCACTACTTTTCTTTTCTTCTTCTCCCCACCCCTGAAGCTTCCAGGAACTTCAGTCACTTCCTAGAAGCATAAGTTTTTCTGCATAATTTGTCCCAGTAATTCAGTCAGACATACAAAGTATAGGATGTGTAATAAATTGACGTCTCTGAAACGAGAGCATTAAGTGCCTTACCTACTGTGATGCAGAAGCTTTCCTATGATGGAAGGGATTGAATTTAGCTCTATATCTATTAGGAAGATATAATCTAAATTATTTCCTAGTAACATATACTTCTTTCTTCATAATCAATAATTTCATCTTGACATGTTTACATTTGCTTGAGTCCTCATTTTATTTAGCAGATTAAAAAAAAAAAAAGAGATAACTGACTAGCAGATGCAAACATTCTAGTTTAACTTCTGAAGACTAAATAACTTTTCTTTCTCAGTAACAGGACTGGACATCTCTTGCCAGTATCCTCTTTTGAACTCTTTGACTTTCATTCACACAAACTAGAGAAGATGTAGTGATTCTGACTGAAAGACTGTTGTACTTTGAGGAGTTAATGATGCACATAACAACTGACCTAAGAAGGCATGATTGCACATATCACTTGAACCTCCCAGACTGTGCTGTGCTGCACATATTCCTTCACAGGATATGACCCCAGATAGCTGATGGCAATGGAGGAGCCTGGAGGCTGCACCCACTTAGGCAACAGCAATATAACCACTACCCTATCTTTGCCTTTGTCATGAAGTAAAACAATATCCCATACAAACATCCTTTTCTATTACGGTCCTTATTAGAAAATCTTATAAAACCTTTGAAAACCACAGTTCCCACAGTCCCTTGGATAGCACCTGTTCAGAATGCCATGACCACACCAGAGGTTCATCTAGTGCTGCATCAGCCCTGGGTTTCCAATATCAGAAGGGATGCAAGATTTTAAAACTGGCTATTGCCTTTTTCAGAAAGTTAATTAAATCCTCATACTACTTGAGAGAGTTTGATCCTTTCTTGTGGCACCCAAAAGAATCAGCACCTGATGATACAAAAGAAAAGAGGAGAAAGTCAGACCATTTGTTTTCTAAAATTAACTTTTTATGAAGGATTTTATCCTTCAGAGAGAAAAACACAGTTTATTAGTTTTAATTTTTTTATTATAAAATAAAAGTTGTAATTTCTTCTGTTGTTCAAGCAGACATTGACCTTACCTGATCTAGAAACAATCTTGCTTTCTGCAGTCCCATGAATGATAATACTTTGTTAATAAAGTTTGTAGGACACAGAAATAGAAAAAGAATCTTAAATAATTATAGATCAATAGAATTCTAAAGCTCAGTTTAAAAGATCACAAACATATGTATTCTTATATGAACAAATGTAACTGTGCATCACACTTATGGAATCTAAACCACGAAGCAGCTTCAGATTAACCAAAAGACTAGTAGTCACATATGTATGAACAAGAGAAAACAGAACCTCTATATCTGGAACTGGTGAGATATCTGGGATCACGTGTCTGATATTGACAGTTCAGGAAGTGCCTGAATAACTTTAAAGAGTTGTGATAATCACTGAAAGACAAATGTGTACTTTACAGCTAAAGATTACAAGCACTTTGTTGAATTATCAAAAATACGATTAAAACACTAACATGATCTCTTTCTACTACCTTCACAGGGAATATAAATTTGAAAATAAAATGGACAGTGAAGTAATTGACAAAGTAATAAGACACAATGGCTGAAGAATGAATTTATAGAGTTACCTTTCTACAATCTGTTGTTGCTTTAACTCTCTGTTAAACAAAGTTGCACAACTCTAAATGTAGCAGAGGGCTTTTTTGTTTTATTTTAAACAAAAAGACAATTTACCAGTAATAAAAAGGCCAGCAAGGCTCATTTTAGAATCAGTCTAAATGAAAATTTTAATTTCTGACTAGGTTTCCCAAAAGGTATACTCTGCATATATTAGGAGTTAGTAGGTTGTAGTTCTATGAGTAATTTATACAGAAAAAAGGACCTGATAATTATAATAGGTTTTTCTGCATTTATAAACTTTTTTTTTTTTCAATCTAATTTTACCTTAAATAGACTCTGGTCCTTTTATTAAAAGTTTTTTTTCATTATATCTTCATTCACACAAATGAAATTTGTCTTTCTATGTATTTATACCTTTTTATTGACTTTTTAACTAAGTTACATTTTTTTTATCATCTCTTCTAATATTTGCATAATTCACTTTGAATTCTTCTTCCTATTAGGAGAGCCCCATTGTGGCAAATTCTCAGAGACTCAGAGTCCGCAGTGGGAAAAATACTGATGAAGTAGCCATTCAAAAGTTCTCAAATTCTGTTAGTCAAAAACATCAATAATCAAAAATATTTGGTAAGCCCAGGTGAAATATATTAATCAGTGACAATGCTGAAGATGGAGGGAATCTATATTATAAACTGAGATCTTGGATAAGAAGGCAGAAGTGGGAAAAGGTAAAATGCAGCAAACAGTGATGGAAACAGGACGAAGAGTCACAATGAAACACTTCTTAGTTCACCTAATGTAAAATCAAGGAGGGTTGTTGACTTATTAATAACATGTAGTTAAGCCACAATAATGGAACTATCCATTCAAGAACAACAACTGCTATAGGACAGATAAACCACAGTACTAAACACTTGCAAATTATAAAATAACTAAAATTTTCTGACTACTCTTCTATAATACCAAGACGTTTTAATAACGTGCATGCTCTTGCAGTTATATACGTGGACTTAGAAGTGCACAGCCTCTCAAATCACATCTTCCTCATAGGAAATTCACCAGAATAGCAGTTCAAGAAGTTTCACCTTACTGAGCTGAAGATGCCATTGCAAGGACACCGGGAATACAGACTTCTGTTGCCCTCCATACAGTGAACTATCATCCTGCTTGAGCAACGTGATTCCCTAAGCAAGTTTTAATTATGTAAAGATCCCAATAAATTATTGATTTTTATCCAACACTTGTAAATATCTGTGCAAGAGGTGATATTTCATACTGGAAATCATTAGTGTGAATATATTCAGTGTTAACTACATCAGCCTAGTTCATTCTACTTACTTAGTATAAATCCCCATGGCATTTTCCAACACCTGAAATTTCCATCAAGTCTGAGAGATGATATCTTTGTAAACGTCTTAATACTCTCCTATCTCTCGAGAAAGGGATGTTTGCACATTTTCTGGAAAAGCAAGCAGTATGTCTGGTATTGAAGGGGAGAGGAAATTTCAAAAGACTGTGTTTTTTGTCAGGCAGAAGTGGAAATCAAGGATTTCCAACTCAGAACAGGGAACAGAAGCACAGAAGGACTTCAAGAAGTAATCTCCAAGGAATAGGAAAAAAAAAAAGAAGGCTATGTAGAATTCCATGTCTCACTGAGTAGGCTGAAATCAAGTTTGAAAGCATGACCCTGCCTGAGAGTTATTTAAAAGTCCCTTCCTTTCCTTTCTTCTATTTATTACACTTTGCACTGTTAAATAAAAGATACCCAGAATCCATTTTCTTGTTATTTAAGTTATTAGTGAAATTCTTGCTTGTTTTGGACCACTGCATCAACCTTTCTCAAGATGAGTCTCCTGTAGAGAGTGACAGTCCTATGTCATGCTTATATGAACTACTTGGCTTTAGTCCTACAAATTGGTCTCTTGTCCTCTTTTCTTTAGTGCTGAGACATCTGATTTTGTTGTGAGCTTTGTTTGGGGCTTATTTTTAGCTTTGTTGTAGGAGAATATTTACATGTCTGTAAAAAGAGTTCAGAGTTACTAGTTGTCTAATGGCATGAAAGTCAGTAACAAATGGGACGTAAGCACAGCGCAAAAGCTAAAAGAGGTGCATGTGAGCTAGATTAGATTCAAAAGGAGCACAACCAAAATGGAGTAACACTGTACCTTCATCAAGTTTAAAAGATAATTTTTGACTTAATTATAAGTCTGAGAAGTGCTACATGATCCAAGAGTATTAGACACAATAATAAGCAAAAATAGGAAAATTTTTCTGCTCCTTTTTTTAAAGTATAAGGAATCAATATTAGAATTTAAGAAAAAAAAATCTAAGGCAGATGTCTAAGAAATAGAATTTGTTGTAAAATTCTGTTGAGTTTACCAGAGTTAGGTCATACTGGACTAACATAATATGTTTCTGTGATAAGTAAAATTATTTCTAGCTGCAGCGAATGTGATAGATCACTTCATCCTTCAAGACAGTGAAATATTTGCTACAGTATCACATGTAATTGGAAAAGATAAGAATTAATGGACAGTTTGCAGAGTGATTGATGGCTATCTGATAAGAAGATAGAAACAGGTAATACTGAAAGGAGAAATATAAGCGAAATAACTAGGAAAAATGAACTAGTATTTCCCTTGAATTATCTTGGAATAAGATTCAGATACATGCTAAAGAAATTTGCTTCTGAGACACCCTTATCAATACTTATTAATACAGAATATTAATTTATCACAGATAAAAAAACTTTGCAAACATAAAATTAGATAAAACAATGAAGGTGGTAAAATTGTTGACTAAGAATCTAATAACAAAAATGTCAGATGCAAACCATGACCTTATTATTAGGTAATTACTGAAAAAGAAAGTTGTCTAATTAGGGATTTCATCACAATGTGACAAAACGGTGAATTCAGGAATGAGGAATTAATCTGTAATTATTTTTTTTCCCAACAAAATAGATTAAAAAGACAATTGGGATTGTTACCTCTGTTCAAAGATTTACTGGAACTTTACAGAAAGTACAGAATTTAGTTTTAATCATCCATAGTTCACAAAGAGTCAACTCCAACTTAGCTAGTACAAAGAAAGATTAATAGTATGAAATGGAATTTTGCAATCAGAAAATAAAAATAATGTGGCTTGTTCAGAACGGAAAAACAAATGCTAAGGGAGAATGTGATTGCTGTCTATAATTATATAGAAATACTGTTTGAACTGAAGGACAACTTTGGTAAAAATAAAAATAAATTTTGACAAATAAAAAAAAGCAAAAATAAATATAAGAAAAAAATAAAGCAAAACCACAGATTAAAAAAAAAAAAACAAAAAACAAAACAAACCACAAAAACAACAAAGCAGAACCTTATAAGAAGGTTCTTTTCCATTGAGGAAATTTGGAACTGCCTTTTGAAAGGGCATTTGAGACCTAAAAGTAACCTCCTTTTTTAAATGCAGATCTACAAGTGAATTAAAAATCAAAAAGGTTATATGTCCCAGAAGAAGAACAGTTCTAACTGCCCAAAATCATATTTCAAAACTAAACTATTTTATAATACAAAGTACCTACCATAGTAGAGGGAGATTTAAGCAATACTTCAACACTTGTTTTATGAATAACAATAGAGTGAAATATTAAATAGTATGTATTATCACTGAGATGTCTTATACCATAGGTTTAAGATGGAAGACAGGCTGAGAGAATTTGGGTTGTTAAACCTGGAGAAGAGAAACTCTGGTGAGACCTGCTAGCAGCCTTTTAGTACTTAAAAGGTTGTCTACAAGAAAGCTGGAGAGGGACTTTTAAAAGGGTATTTAGGACAAGGGGAATGGCTTTCAATTGAAAGAGGGCAGGTTTAGAATAGATACTAGGAAGAAATTCCTTACTCTGAAAGTGGTGAGGTACTGAAATGTGTTACCCAGAGATTCGCCACTCCTGGAAGTGTTCAAAGCCAGGTTAGATGGGGTTTTGAGAAACCTGATCTAGTGGAAAGTGTCCCAGCCCATGGCAGGGGGTATTGGAACTAGATCTCTAGATGATTTTAAAGGTCCCTTTCAATCCAAAACATTCTATGATTTTATATATTGCGTGATTGTATGAGATAGTAATATATGTATACATATAGTAATAGGAAAGAATATATGATCATAAATTGTTGCAATATATTTTGTCTCACCTAATTTTAAATGGCTAGTAATATAATATGTTTATATCTTTTGGTACTCTTAGTTTATGTCTAGTCAGTGAAAGTAAGTAGATACTTTTTGAACTGGACTCACCTTATGTCCTGACTTATGCCCATGTAAGATGAGTTTCTCTCCCTAAGGTACTTCAGAGATGTCTCTGGTCATGGTGTTTGCATTCTAGAGTTCTGTATTTGGTCAAATACCTCTAACAGTCAGATCAATCTCACACTTGCTAATTCTATTTCTTCTGTGCATTTTACAGTTGTGCGCAAGTTTTTTTTTTTGTCTCATTGCAGTCAACATGCATTGCTAGACTGGCATGACAGAAGTTGTATCTTTTTTTAAACATCCTTACATGAATTTCCTGTCATGAATTTCCAGTAGTCTGTCTCTTTCAAATGGATTAATTTCGTGGAATTGTAGGTAATGAAAATGTCTCTGCTGAATGACACAAATATTAAAACCAACCCTCTGCACTTCACTAATATCAGCAGGGTCCCCCAGTTTCAATTTTGTTGAACTAATTCATACCACTTCAAATTTTATCACAGCTTGAACTTTCATCCCATAATTAATTACATGAGCAGCATGAGTATGCCCTGGATACTGAAAGATTAAAGCGTGTGTTTCTATGTCTTAGTTCCAACACAGAGCTTTATTTTGCAGTACCAAGATGTGCTGAAACCAATACTTCGATCAAAACACAGAGAATTGAGTTCTGAAATTTTAGTTCAAGGCATTTTCTGTGCAATATTAAAAAATAATTTACCTGTCCTTCTGACTTCTTACAATTTAAAGAGACAGAAATGCAGGAGGCAACAGCTAGAGGCTAGAAAAATTACCCAAGAATATTTTTTAATGGTGCTGAACTTATATTTAAGTAGCTGAAGCACATCCCAGATCTGAGCTAGCAGTTTAGTTGGTTTTATATTGTTAGAAAGTGACAGACACTTCCTTAGAGCAATTCATTCCACCTTAAAGGAGTTTTCTAAGAGAGGGAATGACTTGCAACTTGGAGTACTGTTGTCTCTCCATTGACTCTACTGATAAAGTACAGTAACTTGGAGTAGTCAACTAATTTGTGGATAATTTTAGCTGAAATGTTTGTTAATCAAAAGAGACAAAAGTATGTCTATCAGTGACTAACTATCAAGAAGAAATATCTCTGTAGAGATGTAATATATGTGAGTGTCATCTGGATGCCCTCTACCAGAGAAGGCAGATTTTTGATGTGAGATTGAGAAATTACACTCGTAAAATAATGTGAGAATTCTACCTTTGCTTTGTAAAAAGGAAAGTAATGCAGTTATCGTATTGTGAAAGAAGGTAAATCAGTCCCTGTGTTCCTCAGAACCTGATTTTGTATCTATGTCTTTAAAAATATGTATGAGATTCTGTGGTGAATAAATTAATGACCATGTTCTTTTTATTGTGGAAATACTTTCTAATAAAATTTTTTCCTTAAAATAGATATTCAATTTCCATTAGAGTTTTTAAAACCTAATGAATATCCAAAGAAAGAATCTTCAACAGTTGAAGCAGACTCCAGAGGGAAATCTTATTCATTAATTTTAGTCCTTTTGGGGCCATTCTGATTGTATGAGACATTCAGGTATGTTCTTTCAGAAATGTTTCACCTGTCACCGGTAACACATGGAGGACTAGATCTTATGTCTCTACCTTGGATTTAAACTCTATGGAGTAGTCTTCATGATTTACTTGTTCTGAACCTGCTCTTTTAGATGCCTAATAGGTAAGAAAGGTCTGCATATCCTATTAAATCACCTCAATTTCTTATTAAGTTTCTTCATGGTAGCTAATACTGGGCTAGGTTTTAGATTTGTGAGGGAAATAATTTTGATAACACACTGATGTTTTAGTTATTCCTGAGCAGTGCTTACATATTGCCAAGGCCTTTTCTGCTTCTCACACTGTCCTGTCAGTGAGTAGGCTGGTGGTAGGCAAAAGTTTGGGAAGGGACACATCTGGGACAGTGGACCCCAACTGACAGAAGGGATATTTCATACAATATAATGTCATACTCACCAATAAACACTGGGAAGGTGGAGGTTGTTGGGGGCTGCTATTGCTCGGTCATCAGTTGGTTAGTGGTGAGAAACTGGGTGTTTATGCATAATTTGTTTTTCTTTGGCTTTATTCTCCTCTCTCTTTGAAGTTTTGTTTCAGGTTTTTTTATCCTTACAATTTTTTTTCCTTTTAATTATTAAACTCTATATCAAACCATGAATTTTCTAACTTTTACTCTCTAATTCTCCCCCACATACCTCTGTGGAGGAGTGAATGAGTGGCTGTGCAGTACTTTCTTGTCAGCGAGGTTAAACTACAACATTTTAATGACATTCACAAATAATAATATTTAATACCTGAACTTCTCACTAAATTTTTTAGGCATACTTTAATTTCTGTAGTAGTTGCAGTTTCTTTTTCTCCTCTTTTTCAAATGAAAATATATCAATTTCCCTATTTATTTATACAATTTAACTTTTTAATCTTGATCCTGTGGCTTTCCCTGAGGTAGTAGTGGTGACATTGCTTTGTGTTCCTGAATTATGACTGACCTTTCAGGTTTGTACAATTTTGTGACATTATTCATAACTCTACTTTACTCTCCAGAAAAAATGAGAGAACATTACTGACACAATATCCCTCAAATGGCAAAGAAAAGCTGTATGTTACCTGAAGGTCACTAAAGAGGTATTTCTGTTGGTTCTAACACTTTTGATACACACTAGGGTCATCCATGAAACAGTATAATTAACCATTTTTGCAACATATACAGTATGAATCTCACTAGGCAAGGCACTCCACATATGTGGATTTCAATAGGAATACTAGAATTGTAGGGGATCAAAGCAAGAAAGCAAGTGCACATAGAAAAAAACATTTATGTTCTTGTAATATATAGGGAAACATAATTTTCTTGGATAGAGTTTTGCAAACCCTCATTATTCAGTTACGAGCTACATGACAGTCATAAAATTGAAAGAGAAACTTTCTCATTTTGTTTTAAACTATAATAAATTGATAATTTATAGGTTGATTGAAATGTCATTCACTTCAGCTGAGACCTGAGGATTTATATGAAGTTGAGTAAGAGATCTTGAAACAGACGAACATTCCTTGAGATGGTTTCTTTTCCTTTTAAGGGTGTTTATGTATTCTGTTCCATGATCTACCTTGCATGCTGATAAGCTTTTGATTAATACACTTGAAACACATACATGAGGATAAAAAGCAGATGAGTCCTTACCAGTGTCTCCATATAGTTACAATTATGTGGAAGAAAAGGAAACAGACTCCTAACATTTTTCTATTAAAAATAACCCTGTATTAAAACCTTCTTTGAAAATGTCTAGGTTTTGGGTCCTTGTGCATGACTGCTACTTTTAACATGAAAAGGGATATAGCTGCTCAGATTTATTTCACTCAATGGTGATGCCCTACCAGAAAAATGTGGAAGCATTACATGTGTTGATATTGTAAAACTGTATTTCATTCTTAAGATGACAGACAATCTTCTGCTGTAGTGGGGCAGAAGTGGTTGAGAGTTTCCAGTCAACCATGGATTTTAGGAGGAAAAAGTTCATTTGCCCAACTTGGTTATGCATACTTAAAAATATCTAAGTGTTTCCAGGAAGATGATGAAGTCCCTATACAGCAAATAATCAACCACTTAAATCTTTGTATAAGGAAAGAATGGAGATGAAAGGTATTTTCTTCCTTCCAATTTTCAGATTCTATGTGGTTATAATCACTTTGGATCCCTTTTCAAATTGTAGGTTACCGATTGTTCCACACCTAATAAATTTGGTGGATCATGGCATCACTGATTAATTGTTATCCCCATGAAATTAATGACCAAGTTCAGATACTGGAGATGGCAGTCTTCTGTTATCCTTTAATGAACATTCCAAATACTAGGAATTTTATTATATTTATTTTTCATGCTTCAGTGAAATTTATCCTATTTTGTTCCACCACTTTATAATTTAACAAAACCAAAAATTTTAAAGTAAGAACTGCATTCTGCTTTCACTACTTTGAGCACATTATGAAATAAAAACGTAGCCTAAGAATTGTCATACATTATTGGTAGAATAGGACTATGATTAAATTTAAAAACATATGTAAATTCTAAGCAATTATAACTTTCACATATTACATGCGATATGAAATCGATTTTTTTGAGAGATTTTTATGTCAAGATGCTTATATTTATTATCAAATTGGGATGAAATTAAGCAACACCTTTTTACTCCAAGCCATCCTTTTATTCCTCATTTGTTCGTTCACAACCAGGAGGTTCAGAAACAGGAGGTTGTTGGGGTCTCCAGTGCCATTTGAATAATAATGCCTCCCACTGATCCTGTAAATCATATTTGTCACTTATTAATGCCACAAAAGTGTTGAGAAAACCCCATCCAAAAATTGAAATTGTCTTCTTTGATCTCTTAGGAAGAGAACCTGCTCCAAATACAGTCAAGTGCTCTGAACTTAAAGCAGACTTAAAGGTCTTGCTTGTCAGTAAACTGTTAGCATTAAAATTAATTAACCTTCTGCCTGATGTTCTGTAGAACCATTATCATAATTCTTTAGCACAGGATTATTTCTTTGGTATGAGGGACATCAAAATCAAATTTTAATGTGATACAGTGTTCCTTATTATTTTATCAGGTTGAGCTAAGACATTCCTGAGAACTCTTCTCAGCCTTCACATTTTTATACTAGGTGAGATTGGAAACAAAACATTTTAAAAGCCCTGAGATTGCATCATTGATGTAAGGTTCTAATATCTGTGATCATATGGAAATTCACTGATATGATAGGCAGAGATGATTCAAACAAGACTATTCTTTTTGACACTTTTACTTACTGTCACTGTGACATTCCAATAGCTTAGTCATAACTAAAGGAAAAGAACAGAAGCAAAATATGTGTCACAGGATGCCGACATCTTACTGAGCTTGAGTTGGATTTTACTGTCTTTAAAAACCAAAACGAAACTAACACAAATTCTATGAAAAATGTATGGATATACAAAGCCTTTAATAAAGAAGTCAATTACAGAAAGTACAAGAGAAAGTCTTGTGGGAAAACAAAAGAAAAAAAAACAACCCAACCCAACCAAACAAACAATAAGACCCCAACAACAACAATAAAAAAACCCCAACCCAATCAAAACCAAAAACACACAACCAACGAAATCCAAATCAATCAAAACTCCTAACATTGTAATTTTCTGAAATTCTGAAATACAGTTATATGATGATTTGTCATCATTGACTTCACAATGAAATCAGAGTTTAAATGGGCTGTTGGGAACTTCTGATTTTCTCCTGCACTTTATCTTTCCCACTGAGTCAAAATTATCACATGCCCACCCCTTAACTTTAGAGAGGTAAGGTCTATGGTACAGGCACTGTACATGCCCTGCTCTGCTGAATGCCTCCCACTCCTGTGCCTTATGAGTCTGGGATGGGTATCCTCATTGCTAAGTGCCAAAGGCACTGGAGAATTTCACTGAGGGTTGTACAGCTCTGGTGCAGATGAACTACAATTTTTTCTCCATAGGGGGCATTTCTGCTTCACATTTTCCTTGTTAGTCCTGTAAATATAGTTGCTGCTGGTGCAGGCCATGGGCTTCGTGCTGAGTTTGCAGGGTGTCAGAGCAAAGACTTGTAAGGGTTTTTCTGAACTTGACCTGCTAGGAATATTTTTTTCACTTGGTTTATCCGTAACAGTGTTTTTTTCTAATGACCAGGTGTCTATGTCTGATTATTTTCGTTTATATTTATATAGCATCACCATAATTTTCACAATTGAAAGGAGTATTTGTGTAGAATGAGAATGAAATATTTGTAATTCTAACATACTGAAGTAGTAGTATATAGACATATAGAAAAGTAGGGATGAAAGATGCAGTGTGCATTTGCAGGGCACAAGAGAGGGTACAGAGACTGGCACTGAAAGTCCTAAAGCTATAAAAACACGTCACTAATGGTCAGTGAACTGCAGACTTTGGAAATGAACAATATTAAGTTTCGGGTTAACAGGGAAAGCAAAATACAGGTATCTTACATATAAACCAGACAAATATATGATACAGTCAGGCATAATGTGAAGTTTCACACCAATGAAGAAAAAGCAAACAGTAAAACATGTTAAAAATTATATAATATTTCCAAGTACATCTTACAGTGAGGAGGAAGATCACATTACTACCAACCTCATATTACTCAGTATGTTCATGCCTCACCTTTCCCGTACTGAATGCATATTAGGATTCCAATAAGCAATGGAAGCATGGACACAAAAACAGAAATTGGGTAGATACTAAAAAGCATGTAGATACCACATTTAACTGTACTGTTAATGATGAGATTTCTTGTTTGTTTGTTTCAATATTCTTTGCTTTTTTTATTCCTTTTTCTATACTAATTAGATTTTGACTAATAATGTCTTTGAAAACTTATCAGTGAAAGAAATGGGATTTTTTTCTTCTCTGTCTTTTCTTATCGTGCCTTATGATGTTTTTATGCTGCTTAATCACCGTCAAAAGGGAAGAGAGACTCTTCTGTTTCCAATAGTTTGTTACTAATTTTACCAGCTACCAACTCCAGCTTGTTCAGTGGTATACCCTGCCCATTTAGAGTCCCATGTTCTTATCTTGTTCTTTGTTATTCACCTTGCAAGTTCTGTTGCTTTTCTCATACTTTTCCATGCTATGGAAGTACAACTACAAAAGTCTTTGATCTTTGGTGGTTACATTGCTCACATACTTACCTAAAATGCTCATATGTTGTACGTCGTTATGTCATTACAACATTACAAAATTTTTTTACACTGCTATCAGTTACACTGGTTTAGTATATCTACTTATTTTTACATTCAAGGTATGCCAGTTGTGTAAGAGTTAAGGATTCTGCTTTGGTTACAGCTGAAAAATACTTATTCATAAAACCAAACCATCAAACAGAAAAGTCCTGTATTTCTCATAATGTATATCTCAGTTTTCTTGAAGAGAATGTCGTGGGTTTTTTGTTTGTTTCTTTGTGGTTTTTTTTCTTTCTCTCCCTTATTTTCTTCCTGTTACAAAGTCCATTTGATCAAACAAATTCTTGTTGAGCTGTTTTACAGAAAAAAAAAAGATATCTCTGGGAAAATACATTTTACTCTGTTGTGATATGTAGAATTGTAGATATGTGGATTTGGAAATGTCCCTCAATTGCCTCAAGCAGTCTTCAATGAAAAAGTTATTGAATTTTGCAGCAGTACCTATGATGTAGATGTGATTGATGAGAAGCAGATGTAAAAAGCTTAATGTAAGTCTGTTTGATAAATGGGATCTCATTTCTTTCTCACCTGCTGAAATGTACAGAATTCATTTTTTTCCCCTTAGTTTTATGATATATACTCAATCCCTTCTTAAATAGGAATATTTCACATGCTTCTTTAGTGATCAACCATAATGGTAAAAATTCTGATTCATTTTGAACTTGTTTACAGAAAAACTTCCTTTTTTTTTAACATATATATACTGAATTTTTGGAGGGAATTCAATTCAAATTTTTTGCTTAATGCATTTTTCTAAGTTTTCTATCTGGAACCATAAATCTGCAAATTGTCAAAGACAGATGAAATTTATTGGACCCATCCACTGCCTAAATTGGACTTAGCTGTAAAAAGAACAGCTTGTATTTGAACAAGACGTTGTAGCAAATAATGGGAAATTTTTATGATTCAGATCCCAGTTCTTACCGTTTATATCCATACCCTCTTTCTTCAGCAAGGAAAGTAGTCTGAACCAAACCTGTAACTGCTATATACCTCTCAACAACGTTCTGTTGACTGATCCACATGGATAGAAAACTCAGATGCACAAATGACTCAAAAAGCATCATAGTCTGATTGTTCATAAACAGAAATGTTCATTGATTCATTAGTGTTTAAATAAGAATTTATGCAAGAGGGAAGTCGTTCTGTATATGACTAAAGACAAGTTACTAAAGAGACAAAAAACTAACCTCCTCAATTGACAAACAGTCTGAAAGTCTGCTCCTTGTTAAATTCTGTAGCTGAGGAGAGAGAGAGTAGACTGTTTACATGCTTACTTTAAAGTGCTACAAAGACCTCTACATAGAAAAGACATTTACTACAACCCTTTCATATGCCTAAACTCTGACTGTAGTCTTCTAGTCTTCTAGTCTTCTAGATTAATCCTACGAATTTCTTATTTGTCAAGTTCATTTTAGATGACAAATCCATAAATGCTTTGCGTGAAAATAATATTCTTACATGATGAACATGACAGAAGTATAAATATACCAAGTTTAGGCATGAAACTTCATAGTTTCATTCGTACACACTCTGACAATGTTAAATTTCACCATGGAACTAGGATTTTGCTATTACTAATAAAAACCATCAGGTATTATATGATATACTGGGACTTGGAGCTCAGTTTTAGCAACTATAGTTGTAATAGTGGTTGTTACAATTACCTGACCTATTGTAGCTTCAGCTTGCTGAACAACAAACATAGTAACAGTCTGACAAAACTAGGTGGCCCCTTGTGCAAAAAGCAATTGACCTTTGTGTCAAATAAGGCTGGAGAAGGCAGTTGTGCAAATTCCAGACATCAACTGGTAAACAAGGGAAGTCTGTGATAAGAAGGAAAATGTCTTGCCACAACTCCCCACCCCTTTTTTTCTTTACAAAGACTGGGAAGTGTCAGCCTCAGATACAAGGTTCACTGAAGGGGTATGCATAATACCTAAGAAAAATGTACACTGCTTAACAGTTCTGTCTGTAATATTGTATTTTAAGTAGAATTAGATAATTTGAAATATTAGACTTTTGAAACTGCAACTGGACTAACAATAAATACTTTGCTTTGCAAATACAGTAAGTTTAATTTGTCTTGTAACAAGATTTTGAGTGTGACGGTACTTAGAGGTGAGATGAGTAGGAACTTACTTCAGTTTCCACCTTAACCATTAATGTCATCGGAGATGCCAAAGGAGTTAAGACATCAATATATGACCGAGAATTATGACAGTAGAAGCAAGACACTGGGATGGATATTGCACTATAGTAGAAAGAGGGATGGACAATACTTCTAGACAAATGAATCAAAATATTTTGTGAAAGTGTGTATCCTATTGCCTATTCCTACAGTTTTTGACACATAAAAAGAGGTAAATTCCTGGTTCACTGCCTATCTCAGTCAGGGTCTCTTGATCCGTGTGTCAGGAAATTCTGGGGTCCCAGGAACTTTCTTTTTCTGACATATTTTAGGAACAATTTAGAAACACATTTCTCCGAAGGAATTTAGGATATGCATCTTGTATGAAATAAAATGTCTTTGAGTAAAACATTTAAAATTTATTTATAGAATTTACATTATTTTGCCTATCTTCAAGTAGCAGTACTCTGTGTGTAGGCAGGTTCTCACTACATGTCTTGACAGTTGTAGATTGCCTCCTGAATTGCCTAGCTTACTATATGTCCAAGGTCGGAAGGCTACACAGTGGCACCTATAAACTAGATTCTGCATTCCGAAATACCAAGTAGTCCAACTCCATTTATTATGATTAACCACTCAAAATGGCGATGCCCTTATTTCAGGTAAGCACTTGTAAGTCTCCTTATTTAAAATTCAAGGAGGCAGTGCTAATACTTTCTGAAAACTTGGAGAATCCTGAAGTAGTTTGCCATATCCAAAGTAGTTACATATAGCAATATAGAGTCATAGCATCATATAATCATAGGATCATAGAATTGTTTAAGTTGGAATAAATTTTTAAGATAACTGAATTAAACTGTTAAACTAGCACTGCAAAATCCATCACTAAACCTTGTTCCTAAGTACATCTACATATTTTTTAAATAATTCCATATATTGTGACCCAACCACTTCCTTAGTCAGCCTGTTTCAATGTTTGGCAACCCTTTCTGTGAAGAAATTTTTCCTGTTATCCAATCTAAACCTCCCCTAGTGCAACTTGAGCCCATTTCCTCGTCTTGTCACCTATTACTTGGAAGAACAGACAACATCCACAGCATCCTTTGAGGCAGCTGAAGAGAGTGATAGGGTCTCCTCTCAGTCTCCTTTTCTCTAGTCTGAACAACCCCAGCTCACTCAGTCTTGCCTTGCAAGCATTTTTGTGTAAAATTTTATCTGTTTGAGAATGGCAATATATTACAGCAAACCACATGCTATTTCCCTTGACCTAAATACATTTTCCTTATTAAAATTAATAAATCATGTAACAAGTCTTAAACAAAAGAAAATAATTTTCAAAGAAAGAAATAATAGCTGTATGAGGACAGCACCTGATTACGATTGAAGATTGATTGCTACGAATAAGTTTGTTTCAGGCATTTGGAACATGTTACAATTGTTATGACTCCAGATAAGTGTATTGCAAGGCACTAGTGGGATCCATATCAAATATTGGCAACTGAGTTCATTTCTGTCAGCTTCTGTTCTACGCAGAGCACACTGTATAGAGTTAAGTCAAGTGTATTTTGTTTGCATGTTTGGTTTTGCAACGTTTAAATTATCCTTACTACATAGATAGAGGGTCTGGCATAAAGTCTGAGAAGAACAGGTAAACAGTGCCTGATACAGAATAAAACCTACTCCTGCAGAGTTTCCTTGTCAAAATTTGAGCAGACCTCAATCAGCACAGTGAGTGCTAAATCTGAGCATTGCATCGGGTGGCCTTGTACACAGATACTTTTGCATAGACATTTCTTCTTTGAAAATGAAGATGATACCTGAGTCTTTTTGTACTGCACAATTAATTAAGCTTCAGAAGGAGTTATGGTTTACTGATGCAGATTTGCTAAAAACTGTACCTTTCCATTTGGTACGACCCTAACAGTTTACCTTGTATGTGATCAACTATGTCACCTTTAGTCCTTTAGCAAAGTGAGAGCAAAATTGGGTACTGGTTTGGTGCTACACCTAACTAACTTCTCAGGTCTATTCTTTTCAAGACCTATCTAGATCTCTTCTACAATTCTATCATAGACAAATGCTGTAAAAACAACAAAGTTAGCTATCACTGTCTCAGAAGGAAAAATGCAGGACTTCGCTGGGATGAGATTTTTAAAACATCAGAGAAATGCCAATACAATAAATTATGCACATTTTGACTAAACATTGACATGTGCTGTAAAAGACAACTGGATTTTTGAAACCCCTTATTATCATGCGTTTTGCAAGTTGAAATGTTAAAATTCCATGGAAAATTGGAGATGTTGATTAGACAGAGTGATTAAATGGAAGTTGACAAGATCATGTATCATGTTAATGGTTTCTCTGTAACTAAGGTTATGTAAAAGGTGATACATTTTACTTTATATTCATCATTAATTTTTTGAAGAACCCACACTGACATTGGTTTGAATGTAATTGAGTTGATAAAGTAAATGAATGGGTTTTTAGATCAGTTATAGAATAACTACTTATTCTATTTTCTTAAATTCTACTCAATATTTCTTCTCTTTTCTCCTGCTGGAGTGTAATTTTAAAGCTCAATATTTACAAGAAGTCAAAATGTCTCTATTTGGAAAAATGAGCTGATTGCTGAGGCAAGTGGCTGCTGTGTGAGCACAATGAGCAGAGGAGTGCTCTAGTGTAGTGCATGTGGGTGTTCCACATTCCAAGAGAACCTCAGGAGAGTTACTGTGAGCCCTCAGCTTGTGAGACAACGACTGATGGGACCAGGGCAGGGCCATGTCTAAGGGTGACCAATCCTTCCTCCTCCAATAAAGGAAGCCCTTAGGGAGTCTTCAGGAAGAAACCAGTACCACTATCAACAGAGTGTGCAAACAGAGTGTGACACAGCAGCAAGGAGATGGCATGGCAGTTTGCACGGCAGCTGACATGGAAGGGCACTGAAACCCTGACAACTTAACCTGGGAGCAATGGTATCGGCCTGGCAGGGAAGCCAAGAGTCCTAGAGAGATAGACTACTGGAATCACAGCCCATCTTCCCTGGGACAGGCTCAACAGACAGACAGGATGAATGATTCAGATGTTTCCTTATCCCATCTACACCTGACTGAAAGCAATGACTCAAGGCACAGAGTGTAATGGCGACGAATTCCTGCACGGCACAGCAGGTGCTTCTCCCTTATGACTGCCCCACCTTCCCTAGGCAGAAGACTCTATGAGTGGAACCAAACAGTGATGAGCACAATGGTTCATCTAGATAGAAGTTTCTCCAAGGTTAAGTCCATCTATGCCCTGAGTCAAAACTCCTTTCATAAAGGAAAAAAAGAGATGGATCATTGCCATAGAAGACTTTCTCCTGAGGGGAACAGAAGGCCCAATATGCAGACCAAACCCATTTTTTGGGGGAGTCTGCTCCCTCCCTGGGACCTGGATTAAAGATGTGAAGAGAAAGCTTCCTACCCTGATACAGCCCTCAGAGCACTGTCCATTACTGTTTTTTCAGGTAGGAAGCAATGAAGTTGCAACAAGTCCAGGGTCACCAAGAAAGACGTCAGGGCCTTTGGATGACTGGTTAAGGGATAGGAGAGCGAGTAATGTTCTCCTCTATCCTTCCAGTTGCAGGCAATGATGAGGGAAGAAACAGGAAGACCCAGTAGATTAATAGCTTGGTCTAATTTTAGGGTTCTTGGTCACAGGTTACAGGTCAATTGACATGACACGAGGCTTGCTCATGACAAATGGGGTACACCTATTCAAAAAGGTGGAAAAAGATCTTTTCACGGGAGTTAGGAGATATCATTGAAGGAACTTAAAATTAGATTTGAAGGGCATAAAACCAGACTTGCCAGAGATAAGTCTGAGGCAGCACACCAATGTTTGAGGGATGATGTGCTAGCGCAGACCTTTGGTCTGCTGTCTCAGTGGAGGAGGTAGGGGATAGAGATCTTTGTAGTAGCAAAGACACAAGGATTAGTTATGTGATAGAAACCATGAAAACACCTGAGAATGGTGTTGTAGGAATTAGAGCTTCTGCCCCACTACAAAGGGTGGTAGGAAGAATAGTCCAACTGAAGTAAATCTACACCAATATTTGCATCATGGGCAACAAATAGGAGGAGCTGGAAGCCATTGTGCAGCGGGAAAAGTACAATATAGTTGCCCTCACGGAAATACAGTTGGATGCCTTACACATCTGGAGTGCTGTGATGGATGGCTATAAACTCTTCAGAAGGGATAGGCAAAGAAGGAGAGGGAGTGGGATAATCGTGAATGTTAGGGAGTGTTTTTGACTGTCTAAAGCTTGATGATGGTGACAATAGGGTTGAAGGATTTGGGGTAAGGATCAGAAGGAAGGTCAACAATGCAGATGTCACAGTGGGAGTTTGCTTGTAGAGGTTTTACAAAGGGATCTGGACAGGCTGGATACTGTGTTTGGTTTTGGTCCCCTCACTACAAGAAGGGAAAAGGAGTTCTCATTACACACTGCTATTTTGCTCTGAGTCATAATTGCAAAACCTTTTCCCTTATTTTTCTGTTTGTTTATCTGCTTGTTTTTGCTCTTTGGCTTGTGTTCTGCTGCATTAGTGATTTTTACATTGAAATTGGAAACATACTAGAACTAGCACAGTTAAATATTGAAAATGTACAGTAGAAACTGGAGGAATGAAAGGGATGTGAAGGGACTATCTCTTTTCAGCTACTTGGAATACATTTTGAGATAGATGATGCTAGCTGTCTTTAATTTTATTTTCTTTTATCATTATGATTGCTTATATTTTATATTCTGACAGAGAAGAGTCACAATAAAAAAGTTACAGTGAAGAAAATTAAAGCAAAAGTTATTTATTTAACTTCTCCAGAATTTAAATTATTTCTGTGTTTTATCTCACTATGTGTGTACAGAGCAAACTTACACCACTAAAAGTTCAAAGCTCATGGTTTTGAGGTTGTACTTTGCATGTTGAATGCAGTCCTGGTTAAAAATATTCATATATGACAGGTTTACCTGTAAAAACATATAAAATGACACTTAATACTTCTATAAAATAGAGTGTAACCTAGCTCGAATATGCACATGGAAAGTCTTTTTAAAGTTAGTCTTTAAATGACTTCAGAATCCCTTACTACTATTTTACTCTTTGGTAAAACCAAAGGAACACCTATTGTAAGATTATAAAGCACATTAGAAAGCTGAGTTAAAACGTGTGCTTGTTATGACGTCTTTGTCATCCTCTCTTTGCAGAGAAGGAGACTTTTGTTTGCTACTGATGTCAGTGGTGACTGGACTAGACATTTAGACCCACACAGTCAGATCAGTACACGGAATTAAGCATTCACACTTTGTTACTGTATTGTCGTTTCTGCTTAATAGCATTTTATGTGAAGTCAAACTTTGATGCTTCTTAAATTAATGTACTTGTCAGAATATTTTTTATTGGCAAGGTTTTCAATGTCTATAATAGATTTGACATGGTTCATAAGAACTGATAGTATATTGAGGGTCATCTTACTCTTTTTCTTTCATTAATTCTGCCCATATACAGTTCGCTCCCATTGTATTAACAATACAACCATTCTTTGGTACAGGCAGAGCAGTATGTTAATATACTGCTTATGTTAGTAAGTATGTTAAGTATATTAACATACTTAAAAAGTATGTTAAGTACTGCCCAAACAAGTATAGAAATAGAGGATGTAAAATTTAAAATCTAAAAAGCCTCTGAAATAATGTGCTTTTAGGTAGCAATTAACCATACATCATGTGTCAAGAACTAGTTTTCTTAAGACACAATTTTCCTTTGGTAGCTAAAAGTAAGGAAAGGTTTCTTAGGATGATAAATCACTTACAAAATTTGAGAATGAGAGCTGTGTCTTATGCCCCCATCACGACCTTTATTTAGAATTTAACATTAATGTAATGTAAACTAAAGAAAAATAAAACAAAAAATTTCCTCCTCAAACACCTTCCTCAAACTATGCAGAGCTGAATTACTTCCTGATACAGAGAATAAACACCTTATTCTAAAGAATTCTCAGTGCATTACTTTGGTTTTTTATCCAAAAGAGTCTGTCCAGATCTTCAAATCATCATGTAATTTTTCAGTATACAAAGACATTAAAATTGGTAGGAGAGATCATAGGCAGTACAGCTGTAAACAGTTGTTATTTCAATATACTTGCAGAAGAAATTCCAAATAGTGTATTATTATGTGGATATAAATATGAAAATGGGGTTAAAATAAAGACTGATTTTTCTTTCCAAAACTCAGAACATTCAGTTTTTTTCAACTATATATAAAGTGTTTCATGGAAGGAGGTTTGTAAATTGCTGAGTTCATTACTATGTAAGGAGGTGAATTCAAAATGCTGGTGGCATACGTATACCCCCTTGTATTTGGAAGCATTACCTGAATTAAACCAACTTTAATCCAATTTATCATAATATAGAGGAGAATTTGTTTATGACTAAATCATACATAGTCATGTAGTTTTGCTCTTTTTATTAGTACCTTCATATTAATTTTACAGATTTATGAGACTTGAGTTCAAATGGCTAATGAGAGAATATAAACAGCATTATGAAAATGGAAGGATACTATGATGTTCATTAAAATGTATGAAAGGTTTGCGTATCTTACCATTTTTCATACAGAGATCTCAGTCAAAAAAAAACCTCTCAACAAACAAACCCAACTAAAAATCTGTCCACATCTCAGCCTTCAGAACAGATTTCTCTAGAGACAATTATCTCACATATTTTGCAAACTGACTTCTGAGAAGCAAGCAGCATTAAAGCTTAAATTGTTCCAAGGAGTTTTAGAGGATAAGAATATAGAGCTGAAAGAAATTATTAGCTTCTGCTCTTGCATAAAATGTGTCATTTAGAACTGTTTGCAACTGTTTGAAACTGTTCCTCATCTCAAGAAGACAATAGAAGCTGTCACAAAAACTAAAAGCTTCATTATGTACCTTGCAGTATTTATAGTTTTCTAGAGCTTTGAGGTGGATTGCCACCATCTTTTTCTTAATGTAAACACCCAAAAGCTAGTAAAGAGACTTTCCAAGGTGTTCTGTGTTCTGGAAAGTTTTTCTTATGATCATTCTTCACTGCTTTTAAGGCTTCAGTTTTCCTCCTTCCTTTCAGAGATCTCTCTGGACAGTTGCTCAAATCAACAAAATGAACAGGTTTTCTCACTTGTATCTGCTCAAGTTCTTCTATAAGAACATAATTTATAAACGTGTATATGTGTGTATATGTGTATGTGTGTGTGTTTTAACTAGAGAGGGAAAATCCACAATGAAGCAGTTTTGCAACTTATAGAAGTTTCAGAAGAACATGAGAAAATTGACCCCACGTTTCACATGTTACAAAGAAAGAAAAATTAGCTGATGAAATTCTGATTTTCTCACTGAAAAATCAGTACTACTGAAAACATTGATGTATCCTCACAAGACTGCAGAGTAGATTTTGAATTCTTCTGAACAAGAAGAGAAAAAATTTTAGATAAAAGGCTATAATAGTAAAATAAGTGTGAGAAGGTTTAGAAGAGATTCAATTCCAAATTTTAGAGGTGTCAGCAGAGTCTACCTTTCAGATTACCAATTCCTCTTGTTTTCGAGAATTGTGAAGAAAAAACCACTATGTTCTCTGTTTTAGAATATCACATGTATTACACAATTAAGAATAAATGTTACAGTAGTCACAACTTCAATTCTAGTATGGTACTGTCTGTGTATGCATTCTAGAGAACTTTCTTTAATGTCTTTTCATCATAATAATTAAAATTTTAACAAATTACCTTCCTGCCAGAAGGAAGGAAGAACATATGACCAGAGCCCATAAAATGCATTTTTTTGTCTTTGATGTCCCAAACTCAAGTCCTGAGTAGTTGCCATCAGGATTTACTTGTTAGATCTAGTAGATAGAACAACCACTTGTCTATAAGGAACGGATAAAGACCTATGAAGATGATAATTTCTAGGCAATATCTTAGAACTTTCTGTGATTGTTCCTCTAAATATGTGAAACATAGCTAAATAAGTGTTATTTTAGTTGATCATGGAGTCTCCGTCTTTGAAGGTACTCAGCACTTGAACAGACACAATTCTGAGCAACCTGCTTTAACTGAACTGAAGTTGGATCAGAGGATCTAAGAGCCCTCTTTCCACTCCACCATTCTCTGATTCTATGATTTTGTATTTACCTGAGTAATTGTTTCCCAGTTAAAGAAATCAATGCAATTGAAAAACTTATGAACTGAAAATTTGGACCACATGGGACTGGTAAAAAGTGTTCATTCTTCATTTTTAAACCTCCAAACTTGTCAACAATTTATTCCCTAATGGTTATACTTTAGTGGACTTCTACATCTGACTTTGCAATGAATATAAATATAAAATCAGAATAGGTTTGCAAAAAGAGGTTCTATTTGTTGAGATCTGAATCAGAGGCATTAATTATTTCTATCCAAATCTTTCAGGAACTGCAATGTAATAGTTCATTGAATAACCTTAGACTACTTTTAGGGCTTTTTTGGGGTTGTTGTTTTAGTGTAAATTTGTGTGTGTGTATGTAGATGTGTTACACATCTACATACACACACACAAATTTATTAGTTACTCCATAAGAAATCTGTTGACTGTTGCAGCATACCACGTTCCATCATTATCCTTCTAGACAACTTCATAAAGTATAAGGAAAAAAATTTAGGAAGTGAAAAATATGTAATTGCCCCTAAAAAAATGTGCTATATTTTTGTGCTCTGGCATGTTAATGTGGTCACATTACTTTTGGGTCACTTCCTCAACCATACCTTATCCTTTAGTTCATTGGTTACCATACAAGTACACAAACTGTTCCTGAACTCCTAATATTAAATGTGTGGATTTTGCTAAAATAAAACTACTGACTTTATAAAATGGGCTTTTGATTAGTTCTTTTTCCTCAGCACTTCACTTTCTAGTGAGTGGATATTCAGCATATTTCTGCATATAATTATACAGACAGACAATTCAAAGCTCACATTGTACTTCAGTTCAACAGTTCTACATAATTGCTTTCAATCTAAGAATGCTGAAGGTCAATTAAAATGGACAATTACTGAGATTTTATTAGTTCAGTTACAGCTATATAAGCTTTGAAATTTCCAAACTCTTGAAGAAATAAATATGCCTGAAGGTATCTTTAGAAACTTCCATGTACCTTGATTTATGATTTTGTCTTTTGTAAAATAAACATTTTATTTTAATTATATAATTATGGGAACAATGTCATTGTTAAGAAAGCTGAGAGAATCAGCAAAAGACAACTGTCTAGTAGGTGTTAATTTTGCAGTACACTAAGGTAGGATTTCAATCTATACATTGTAGGACAAAAAAAGGAATCTTGAGTCAAGTGGTATTTAAGAACACAGGGTGAAATATAATTACCTGTACTTTACAGATACATCAGTTTTCAGAAAGAGATCCCTCCAGGAAAGTATATATCTGTTTACACATATGAAGTTACTGAGTAATGACAATCTATGTAGCTCAGTGTTTATTTTATTTCTAAACCCTGAGAGAGTTCCCAAATTAGGAACTTTGTAACCCATGTCCTTGAGAGGTCAGTCCAGGAGAATATTGGTGATCTCATATAATCATCAATATGAACATCCATGTAGCTCCTGCTGCTTTACTTTTTTTTGCAACTGGTAGACTTTTAAACTCTTTTAGCTAATGGCACAATTACCAGTGGTCTCCATCTCCATCTACAAATCATGTTCTTTCTTCTCACTCCCTTGTCCAGTTTTGTTACATGAATATCTTCATTTTGTCACTAAATATTCTAAGCTGGATTTGTAAATGATTAAGTGTACACAAAATAATGTTTTGTATTACACAAACTGTTGGTTTAGAGCTCAGTCTGGAATGAGGAGCAATCCACATAGGGAAGAAAATCTCTGTAGAGTGGAAATTCCTTGGACAATAAAATGCTTGAGATGGATTTACCTGTCCCTTTCCTTACACTGAATATTTCACTACTGTCAAGTTGTCTTTGAATTTCTATGGACTTTTATCAGAGTATGAATTAGAGAAAATTCAAATCACCCAACTAATAAATATTTTAAATAATAACAGCTAAACAAATATTTTCCTTCCCTACAGTCTATACACAAGGACAGATTTGATTTTAGTCCACCAGCTTGCACTGTCTCCTTTTTTGTAACAGACTCCATACAGTCTTCCATGGGTCTTCAGGGCATGTTATTGTGTCTCAATCAGATCTCTAAGCTAACATTGTGCCTCTGGGTCTCTTCTGAGGCACGGCACTTGCAGCTTCTCTCATTCCTGTGTGAACCACCAACACCCAACCGAACATCGAGGTGAAGAAGCTTGTACCCCTCTGTTTCATCTGTGACAGATTAGAAAAAAACAAACCGACTAACACTGTAGAACATGACACCCCTATTTCTTCTTACTTTCAAAAATGCAGTTTTGAGAAGTCGTACTTTACTTCATAAAAAAGATGTTACGCCAAACTCTAATGACATTCTAGAGTTCTGTCTTTCCACAGAAAGAAGTTTTCCTCGTGATTTACTCTTCACTCTATCATACAAATCAAAACTTGGTACAATCCACGAACATTCTTTATTTCTTCCAAATGGAACAGATTGATCGTCATATTTATAACTCAGACATCTGTTACAATAAAATGTTCTAGACAGACGTCATTGTTTAAAATTGCCCCCCCCAGGAGCCAGGGGGGTCTAGAGGTGATTGGGTGCCAGGGCAGTCTCCCCTAGAGTGCCAATCACCACTCGTCTTGTTGGCTCCTGTGAAAAATCATATATACACAACCAGCGGAAGTTGTTGGCAATAGGTCTGTCCGGCTGCTACTGTGTCTGCTGCTGTGTGTGTGTGGGTGTGAGAAGGCCAGGGGTGGCAGGGCCCCCTTCTTTCCCCTCCGGGGGGACGGGAGGCCCTGCAGCCCTCAGCTCTGGCTAAGCCAGGGTTGGAGGCAGCATTGGAGTGAGTGTGTGTTTGTGAGGGAAGAAACTCACAAACAGTTGGTAAGAGGGAGAGAGAGAGTCAGGCCTTGCAACCAAGCCCTCTTCCCTCCCCACCTTTGTAGCTAGGCTGCGGAGGGGGCTTCTTCTTTTCCCTCCCCTCTCACTGTAAAGTGGAGGGGAGGCTCAGCGTTGGAGCCGAACCAAAGTGGATGGGCTGAATGAAGCTCAGTGCCAGGGAGATAACCCCAGGTGAAATTTGAGATGGACCAGAGAAAGGCCCAGAGGATGTCCTTGCAGTGATTTAAATGGAGGATAGCCGAAAACTCAGAGGAGGAATGAAGATTCCAAGATGCGTACTGTGACAAGTTGAACTAACCTACAGCAGCACAGAACCGAGGTATGAGAGAGAGATAGAGAATCACACAGCAGAGATGGCACAGAATCAAGGAGAAAGGACTCAGAGCTATCTTCTTGGACTTCGTGAGGAAGAAAGGACTTCAGCAAACAGCTGGAGGTTGGTGGGGGAGTGAACCCTTTTCCCTGAACACTCCCAGCAGAGAAAGACTGCTTTACCTATCAGCCTGAAAGGCTTTTCCTGGACTGAATTAAAGGAGAAGCTTTAAAGGATGATAGAAGTGTGTAATATTATATATATAATTGCTTTTAGCTTGTACGGTATTTATTTGTATAGTAATAAATGTATATACTTCCCCTTTTCCCCTATAGAAGCCTCTTACCTGAAAGTTTGTCTTCGGTGTTGAGATAAAATTGTGGGAAGGGGTGGGGGAAGCCTGGAAATTAGATTTTGGATTTCTGTGTTGGCTCAAACCACCACAACAGATTATTTTTTATCTGTATTATTTGTTTATAGACTATGTAGGGATTATGCTTAATTTAGAAAACAGATATAATAATCAAAAGTAAAAGTATCTGTATGGCATGTTCTGCTGAGATGTACATCTTGGAATGTTCCCTTACATTTAGTTGCAGTAGTCTTTTAAATAAAAACTTCTTTTTCTGCAATTTCCTTTATATAAAATGACATTACATTATCTTACCTTAAATTTTTACCTAGGATTTGGCAAGTTGTAAAATTATGTGAGGAAAAGAGGATGAGATGATTTTGATTCCATAACATTTCTTTAGTTTTGGTTTGTTGTTGGTTTTTGGTTTTTTATTTGTTTGTTTGTTTTATTTTTGGGGGGTTTTTTTGGTTGGTTGGGTTTTTGTTTGTTTTTGTTTGTTTGTTTGTTTGTTTTATTTTATGACCAGAAATGGCATAATGACTTCAGATACAGACAATGACAGTGCTTATATATGTGTTTTGAACTTCATAAAAATGAATTGTCTTATTCCTTTCTTTTTTTTTATTCAAAATTTGCTAAAATCATATAAAACAGCTGTCCTTTCTGCTGAAAAATTACTATTGACAAGAATGTTACTGTGATTTTTCTCATGTTTTCTGGGAATTCTGATGCTCACAAACAGGATCACTTTTTAGATATTTTCTTGTTAAGCAACGTAAAACAGGGAAGAACATAAAAACCTAAAGGAAATCTTTAAATTCATTTACAAAATACCTTTATCCTTATTAATGAAATTTAAACTTTTATCTTAAAATTCTTTGGCTACATTTGGTTACAGGTTTGGAAAGGTCACTTTAAACATTTGTGTCCCACCCCCCCTCTCCCTCCTTCTTACCTTTGTCATGTGAAGATCTGTGAATTGTAAACTGCAATAATAAAGAATCTGTTGAAATGGACTAAATCAGAACATACTGGAAGGACTCTTATTGAATAGTAAATTCAAATGGAAACTAAAATTAGATCATATACCTTAATCAGGTTCAATGAATCTGAAAAAAAATTAATTTTCTTCTAATATCCTCTTTTTTTTTTTTTTTAACTCAAAACATGAACTAAGGAACATTATTACGTAAGAAGTATTGTCAGGGACAAACAGGAAATGTCTAAATTTTAAAGTCTTCCTGTTAAACCAGAGCCCAAGTATAGGTCTTGGGTCTTGGGAAGAACAGAGTTACTTCAGGATGGAGAGGGATGTCAGAATCTTGAATACTTGATTTCTGGTAAAATCTTGAAGTATTGCCCAGTTCTTGAAAAATGGAAATGAGAAAGGAGAAAATTAGAACTGTATTAGGTTTTATCTATAAACATCATCAAAAAAAAAGATTAGTCAAAGAATTGATTTAGAAAATCAGACTGAAAAAGTTACCATTTTGTGGTTTTCACTGCATCACCAATGCGATAGTTTTAGGCCTTCTGGGAAACCAGTTTGTAGGTAGGAAGTGGTCATATCTAGGTATTCCATCCCATTTTTCTACATAAACCAGGGTATAAATAAGAAAGAAAGAGAAGCTTTCGCTCTCTTCTCTTCTGGTGAGGTTCAGGAACAGTAGGTCTCTGTGCTGGTCTCACTTATCTGGAAGTTGAGGCCTGCAGTGACTGCTGTTGTCTGCCATGTGGGAGGTGGAGAGTGCTGTCTCTTTTTATCCCTTTTCCCTTTTCCCTTACCCTTTTTAGAAGCTGTTTGGGGTTCCTGTGTTTATATGTACATAGTATTTTAATTGTATATATCTGTAATATATGTAAAATACATATATATTTTTACTATAGCTTTTGCTACTTCATTTTTTTTTTCCTTTGGAGGGTTTTTGCTGTGGTCTGTTGGGGTTTGGAGGGGGGGGGCAACTACAACCAACTACAACCAATTCTTCCTTTCTCAAGAATTAAAAACCAGGGTTGTTCACTTAACTTTGTCCAAAAGTGAGTGTCTCCTTGATATATATTTGACATTTGGTTCAGGAATTTATGTCTCAAAAATGTTCAGAGCTCTCTTGTAGCTTTATTTAAAGCTCCTGATCAATAGAAAAGTAGTTTTAGGTATTTGACTAAGACAGGAACCTTAGTAGTTTGGGCTGAAGCTTTATTCAAGCATGGTAATAAAAATTCTCAGGCCATTAACAGAGCTGTACAGTCTGTCTAACATTTGAGTATATTATTCATTACTGACATTCTCTCTGCCTGCATAAGAAGCCTAAACAGTGCATCTCCTGCTCTGATGTTTACTCTTCAATCCATAGAACCTCTTCCATCACTTAAAATAATGTAAGCATCTCTGTGAAATGAACAATTCTGTAAGGCAGAGAGATGTAAACCCAATTTTTTTCATGGTGTGTGAAAGTTAAAGTTTGTGTCTTCATGAAAACCATTTTAATACATTTTCAATGAGCTCGGTCAACCATGTTATCTGGTACTACATATACATCAAAAAATATAAGTATAGTAGAAAATACATTTGTTGAAACTACTGCCAAATTTAAGATGAGTAGATAGTTATAATCAGATCAACTTCAAGATTTAAAGAAGAGATATACTTCTGCAATTTCCTAGTCCAAATGAACACTTCTGAAAATCAGAGTTAGCTTAATGCGATAGAGTGAAATATCGTATTTTTGAAGCCTGTTGATCACATATTTTACAGGATGTGATTTTGACATTAGGATTTGTACTAAATTTCTTTCTGATTTTGATCAGATAGTTTAATTCTGGACCAATTCCTGGGATAATGATACTTGCATCTCTAGTAGAAAAAGGTAAGTAAATTAAAGAGTAGAAAAACGGTAGCAAGAAGAGTATTGTTAATAACTTTGAGAAAAAGGATGCTGTTTTTATCTAAAAATGACAAAACTCCATTCTAATATTTCTGAAATGTCATCATGTTGAGGAAAAAACCCAACTCAACCATTCCTGATACAAACAGGGGATATCTACACTTTCATTACATTTGATTTTTCTGCCCTTTTTTGGTGTTAATTTTCCATCCAACAGAAAGAGTTCTCAATACAGCTGCATGAGCACTACTTGTATGCACGCTTATATAGAGAGATACCTGCTTTATAGATCCTCTCTTAATGGTATTTCCCAGGGCTTTTGCTTATGTTCAAAAGAATAATCAAAATAATCATAATGCAATGGTATTTACGCAATGTAAAAAGAAACTAAAATAAAAAACTGTTGAGTTTTCACACTGGATTTGAATTAACCTCAATCTCAAAAGAGTGGGTTTTTTTAATTTTTGTGTTTATCATGATCAGGAAACTACAAACCAATTAAGTGATCAATTTACTACCAAAAAAGCTTGTTTAAATTATTCTGTCATAAAATTAGTAGACCCTATGAGAGATACTTTCCCCCTCTACTCTACCTTTTGAGACTCCACCTGTAGTACTGCATGCAGCTCTGGGGTTCTCAGTACAAGAAAGACACGGACCTGTTACAACGGGTCCAGAGGAGGGCTAGGAAGATGATCACAGGATTGGAACACTTCTCCTATGAAGACAGGTTGAGACCTAACTACAACCTTTCAGAACTTTGAGAGGGCTCCTAAAAATGAGAGGGAGGGACTTTTTACTAAAGGAGATAGTGACAGGACAAGAAGGAATGGATTTAAACTGAAAGAGGCAAGGTTTAGATTATATATTAGGAAGAAATTCTTCACTGTGTGGATGGTGAGGCACTAAAGGAGGTTTCCCAGAGAAGCTGTGGATGCTCTGGAAGTGTTCAAGGATAGGTTGGATGGGGCCCTGAGAAACCTAATCTGATGAATGGCATCCTTGCCCATGGCAGGGGATGTTGGAACTAGGTGATATTTAAAGTTCCTTCTAACTCTAATAATTATATGACTCTGTAATTCTGTGATGTACTGTGGAGAGGGTTGACCTGCTGTTTCTTGTTTTCTCATTTAGAGTACAGTCAGGGTAGGAAATACTTGAGTCTTTTGATAGTCAGTAACTAGGTTGATAATGATGATTCAGGTAAGACGGTATCAAAGCTTCCAAACAAGTTCTCACATTAGAAAAGATAATGTTCTAGGAAACAAATTACACCAATAAAGGCTCAGGTTTCCCAATAGAAACAAGAAGTCATAGGATCATACAAGGATATACATAAATTACTAAGTCATTTATAGTGTTCAAGCATAAAAAGGACAAAATTTGCAGTTGATATAAAATTTTTCAGGGCAGTCAAAAGCAAAACAAAGCACAATGAAATACAGAAGGATGTCATGATTTTGAATCCTGTTTTAAAAAAATGAAGGATGAAATTCAGTGCTGTTAAGCAAAAACTAATGAATACTGAAAAAATATATCTCTAACTTACAATAAAGAATTCAGATTTAGTCATTATCACTTGGTTTTCATATTAAGAAGTGAGATGTACTGAGTATATGAAAATAAGGTGAGTTATGGCGTATTTTCAAAAAATTAGAAATACAGAGAAAATAATATGAAAGTTGGACTCCATCTGATAGTTAGATTCCATGCCCTTAAAGGTCTTTTCCAACCTAAATTAGTTTATCATTTTGTGATTTACTATTTGTCCTAATAAAAAAAATAAAGGGAAACATTTTTTGCACACTATAGTTGAATTGTGGAACCATTCTCCACCACATAGTATAGAGTTTAATTGTATTGAAGAAATAACAGGATAAATTAATGAAAAGTACTTCCATCAATACCTAATAAGTACAATGGTGTGAATGAAATCTCCAGTCCTTAACCTGCAAATTGTTGGAAAATCTAAGGATACATTAATTTTCATTTTTTGTTTAGTTTATTTCTTAGAATTCCTTAGTGCAACTGATGTGACTTGATTGACTGTCCAGACCTTTGAACTGACAGCCATTACCTCTTTTTACATTCTTCTGTGTAATTCAATACATAATATTCTTAGCAAATATATTTGCTTAGTATTCTTAGGAATTTTTTACAATATTTACACTTTTTATAGAAATTCTTTCTACATCACTTTTTGTAACCTTACATATATATCTCAAGTCTGAATAAATGGAAACATTGGGTGTCTTAACTTGTTAAAATAGTTAATAGAATAAATACTTGCAAATACATGTTGTAAATAACATCTGTTTTTCCAGCTATTCACTCTTGAAACAATAATGAATTTCTTTCTCATTCACAAAGATGGTTCTAACAGCATTCCCAGTAAACAGAATCATCATAAAAACATCTCTAGTGATTTCATTATCTGCTACTCTCCTATTCCTAGTTCAACTGAGCTACCAAGATTGGTTTTGTTTTCTTGAATGATTTCACACAGGCTTTCTACATTTCCAAGTGGCAGTAACCAGAATCTTTACTGCAATGTTAACTCTCTTCGTAGTGTATACCATGCCCTAGAGGACTGTAAGAAACACCAGAGAGGTCAATTCAGAGCTGGGGTAGCCAGACACATACAGTCACCTCTGCTACACATTGTCTTCTTAGCTCCATTTATTGGAGGAAGAGAGGAGACAGAAGTACAGATGACATTTTAATAAATGTCATGACATTTCACAGCTGGACCTTCAATGTTTCAGAGAGTTTTGTCCCATACAATATATGACAATCCTTTGTCTCATACGATATATGACATTTGGCCCCAGCTAGGGCCCTGAATGCATCCATGACCCTCAAGGGTTTGGCTGCTGGGGCCGAAGGCTGGTTCTGGCACAGGGTAGCTGGGTGACCTGGAATCATCCTGCGGTAGTGACAAAGAGATGAGAGAAGCTTTATTTGGGCCTTTTGCCTCAGTGCTCAGAAGTTGTTTTCAAGATCAGGTCTTGGCCCTCGGTCCTTGTCTGTGATAGGTTTCTCTTAAATACTCATAAAAGCCAGCACTTTCCTACAATTAAAAGTTAATACCTACCACAAAAACAATTCTAAAAGAGTCCACAAACATAGTGACATTTGTCCCTCAGGCATTTTTTGTGCTTTCCAGTGGGATTTCTCTCATTTGTTTTCATGTAGGGAAGAAACAGCAACAAAATGAAAACCAGTAAGATCAAGATCTAAAAATATTCAATAGTGTATTTCCTTCATATTCTGTATACATCAGTAAATATTAATTTCAGTTTCATATTACTATGGTCTTTAACATACATGGTAATTTTCTTGATGGTGTACTGACACAGCAAGATTTCTTTCTTTTATATGTGAATCATGCTCTCACAAAGTCATCTGTTGCTGATAGCAGAGCTTGCTTGAGACATAATTTCAAGCAATGAATTGTGACCATAATTTTTTGTCAATTCAAACACAATAATTCTACTGTGTGAAAACTGTGATATCGCCATGACCTTTCCATCTTCTGCTTTTTATTCCCCATTTACTGATGATTTCCATGCAATTTTGTATAGTTTAGACTTTATTAGTCTACTTGATAGCTCTACTTCATTGTACATCTTTTTTTTCCGATATTGAATGGACAGTTTATGTAATTCAGGTTTTGACTGTAGTATGCAATTGGTTGCTACAGGCCTGCTACAGTGTCTATGTATTTGAGAAAATGATTAGTAAAAGCTCATATCTTTCCCATAAAATGATGATTGATGAAGACTCTAGTAATACTTCCAAATATATTTATTGTTCTCATGCTGACCAAAGCTGAAGGTCCAGGCATTATCATATACTTCCTCATGTTCATGAACTATTGCATAACTGAATGATCAACAACACAAGTAAGGTTCAAATTTCTATTGAAAATTTAAAATAAAAGATCAATAAACACTATATGAAGAGTTGCAGATTGATTTGAAGGGTACAGTAGGGGTAAAGAAACCCAAAAAATATAAATAAAATTTTTACAATAATTAGAAATATATAGTTCCCTTTCAAAAAGGGTAAACTATTACAAATCATTGGAATTAATGCTCCAAATTCACAAAATCACTTTCAGTACATCTACAGTAAGATGAACAGTATATTACCTTGAAAACGTCAAAGATTGAAATATATATAAATATTTGCAATACAGTGTTAAATTTGGAATGTTTATTCACTCCCAACTTTTAATTTTTTAGCAACCATAATTGTCATTTTGAAATGAGGTATATTTGGGTACACAGTACTTTTTCCTGTATATCCTCTTCTACTCCTTCCCCCAAAAAAGATATTGACAACAACTAGATGTTACTGTTTTGGAGAGAGAAAAGAATGATGAGAGCTTGAATCCTTGATGTGTATGAGATTGGAATTTAATGGGCTTAAATCCTGTAAGTAGCCAGGTCTAGGCTTCACAGGTGAATGGCTCAATCAGTAGCTTTTCATAGTGTATGACAGTAATTACCTCTTAAATTAACTATCTGTTCTTACAAGAATGACACTTTAATCAGCTCTATAGACATTCCAATATTTGAGATACCTTGTGTTTTTTTCTTGTTTGCAGGGGGTAGGTTTTTTTGTTTATTTTGGGGGGGTTGTTTGTTTGTGGGTTTTTGAGGTTTCTTTTGACTCTTCCGTTTTTTCATTTCATTTTCACTTTATTGGTATTACAGGAAAGATGTTTGGGCGGGCGTACTTCCTCATAGTAGTTTATATATCAATGGAAGTTTGCCTCAATAATAATTTAATATGGAAAATAAAGTGCAGAGTCTTTATACACTGAAACCTTTCATCATTCAGATTTTTTCTTAATTTTTACATTAAATCTTTATGTACTGTTGTCCTTAGAAAGATGATAATACCCTACATAGAGTGTTATACATAAAGATTTAAATGACATCTTCAGTCGCTATTTTCTCGATGGCAGTTAATGTCAGGTGAGACATTTGTTTTGCTCAAGTTTAAATTAAAAGTCAACCAGTTAAAATTAATAGAGTTACTCTAGCATAAAACAGAGAAAGATGAGAGCCCCAGAGATAGTGAGCAGAAGGATCATCTACTAATACAAGTAAAAATAAGCAACAAAGTGAAGATTTTGGGGCAAATTTCCAAAAATAGCATAAAACTTTTCTTGGCACTTCATTACACCTGATCTAGAAAGTCCCTGAGAGTCAGCAGTCTGTAAACGTGTGATCCTGAAGAACAGAAAGCAAAATATGGTGAGATGTAGGTAAAAACCTGCACATACTTGCTTTGTTCTTGTGCTACTGAACAGACAGAGGGTGTTGCATCAGTTCCAGATCTGGACATCCATATTTCTCCTAGGTGATGGTTCCATGGGCAATCAGACTCATGTAGACAAGGTAGCCTGTTTATTTGTTGGTGTTGTTGTTTGGTTTGGTTTGGTTTGGTTTTAGCTTGTTTGTTTGTTCTGTTTTGTGATTTTGTTTTGTTACTTTTTTTGTTTTGTGATTCTGTTTGTTTGTTTTTGGGGCTTTTTTAATTAATTTTGTACCTTTCAGTCATTCAACCTAAATTCTCTTCCCATTTGTATTTACGCATTTTCAAAATAAGCATGAGAGCTTCTTAATGAATTCAAGAAATTTCTTCCGGTGAAGAGCATATTTATTGCAGTGAAATTTTTTAATGTTAATAAGATAGTGGAAAAGTGGATGTTTTAAAAAACACTTATGGGCCAGTGAGCAGATGTTTCTAAACTTCCAAAATCATCTAGAACTGTTTGTAGGCAGGAATCAGCAAATAACATTTTTGATTATCAGAAAAAAAAGATAAAAAATAAAGCCAAAAAAACCCAACGCTGCAGCAGTTTTCTGCATGAAAAGGTAGGTAGCATCAAATGCATCAAAAAAGGAAAATTTTATTATTAGTGATTGCTGAAATGCAAATGTAATTCACAGAAATTTGCTTATTGAAAGAGTAAAAACAGGTAAAATATTGTAATCATGAGTCAGTTTGTGCCACTTAGACACAGGAGAGGGTGTGATTTTCCAGGATGGATAACCTTAAAAAGTTATATTAGATCAGGATTTTAATAGCCTTATAAATAGGAAAAGCGGTGGTAGTATATCTGTCTTACATTGAATCCTGGTGAGACCTAATTAACACATGTTGTAATAAAGATAAACTTTATAAAGATTGGGAGAAAAGAAAAAGATCAAAAAGGTGCTGGAAACATATATTTTGACAATGCAAAGGAAAACACATTTCAATCAAATTTATCTCTTTTTCTTGTGTCCATTCCTTCACCAAACCAAGTAGATAAAGTCTATGTTTCCTGGAGCATATCAGGTTGTTTCATGACTTATTGAAGGCCCTTATATATCTTTAAAGTATTGATGAAATGCTATTTACTGTCCAACTGCAGATATGGACTGCTCGAACCATAAAAGATGGGTTAAAAAGCTTCCACACTTCTAGTCAATTAAGTCATGGACAACCTTTTTGCAGAGAAAGAGAACCACAATGCCCATTCTACTCCAAAACTATAAACATCTTTACAGATTGATTGATACAAATTCGATTGACGGTCTTTATTGACTTCTGACAGGAAATGTCAGTGATCCTGGGGCAAAAGAGGTGAGGTCAGATGAGGTGAGGTGAGGTGAGGTGAGGTATAAAAAGGTGACATGAAGTGAGGCGAGGTAAGGCAAGGAGAAAGGAAAGGAGAGATTCAGTGGGTCACACTGAGAAATAAAAAACTGGAAAATATGAATCAAAAATACCAAATCAAAATTAAATATTTTTGTGTTCTGTAGGTTTCTTTTAGGACTTAGATAATATATTTGGTATTGTAATATTTCTAGTATTTATACTGTGTGGTCAACCCTTAAAGAAAATGAGCAGTTAAAGTTGTATTCAACACTCTTTCCAGTAGATATCATTGCCAGAGGAAGTCATAATTTATGCACTTTGTCTTTGACTTTCTTTTTCTCAAAAATAACGTTTGGTTGTGACTTGATTTAGATTTTCATACATCTGGCAGTGATTTATTTCCTGCTGATAGCTAGTGATCATTATCAAAAGTATAAATAAATATGTAAATATACACTGGAGAGTGTGTTTTCAGAAAAGTTACCCATTTCTCCACACTGAGTTGGAGATAGTGATTGATTTTTGACATAGAGATTCTGTGTTCTTATATTTATGTTGTTTCACTACTCACAGCAGTATTTTTTACACTTACTAACTGGATTTAGTTATCATAAACTTTCACAATTTTTACTTAGTGGTGAAAAGTATGTTTATTTGTTAGTGCATAAATAAGCAAAACTTGAAAAATACTGTGATCTAGTAAACCAAAAAGTATAAAGAGAACTAAAACATTAAATTGCTTATTCAAAAGTAATTATTTTCCTTAGGAAGTAAAATTAAAGAATACTGTTTTATGAACCTTTGCTTATAAGGAAAATGACTACTTTAAAACTCTTTCTTCAAGGTAAATAAGAAAGACAAGAACTAGTCAACAGAGAATTCGAACTTTTCTTTGCCCCATTAATTATGGGAGTGAAAATAGACTACTTTTCTTTGGCAAAAAGTTGATCAATGCAGTGTTAGATAGAAACATGCAGATAAAAAGTTAGTGAACAAAGAAAGCAGACCAAAACTAGGGCAAGCTGAGTATTTTAAGAGCAAACCTAAACTTTTCCTGAGCTCCATATCTGATCAAATGTTTCTTATAGTCTTATAGTGTCAGCATTTTACAAGAAATTCAGGACAAATCCAATACTCAAACAAGTTCATATTAAACACTGCCTAAGCAAAATAGCAAATACTACTATTCCATTCCAGAAAATCTTTATGAATCATTCACTGATACCGCTTTGTCCTCATTAAGGGCTATCAGTTTAACTTTCTTTTTTCATACTCATGCTCATACCTGTATAGAATGGCAGCTTCTATTATGACGAAAACACAAAATATTTTTGTAATATGGCAGTGGAAGTCTATTATTGCGGTTACCTTCTACAGCAAAAGTTGTAAATCCACTAACAAGACCAAGAGATACTACTCATCTGTTCCATAAATATTATACAACTGTGACTTTTTGCACTAATTCTAGTAAGGAAAAAGAGTCTTTTAAATCATAGGGTCTTTTAAATCATATAGTCTTTTAAATCAGTATAGATTTAATATACAACATCTCTTCTGAAAGAAAAGCATGACCACCCATGCCAGCGATCATGTTTGAAACTACCAAAACAATTATTGTGGAAATTTTTCCAGTTTGCAGATCACATGCCCAGAGCTTTCTGTTGTTATTTCTACATCCTGCATAAACAGAAACCATAACAAACTTTTAAGAATTTAAACCTATTTTTTTTTAATGAATAAAAGTATCCATGACCAATACATCTCAATATAAGCAGAGTTCAATCAGAAATTAGTTGGATTGTATATGTACACACATACACACACGCATACCCAGAAATATAAACATAGATTTGTCTTCCCACTAATGCAGTCTATTTTAACTTTAGCTCCAATAAAGAAATTTAATAAATTGTTCGATTTTAGTTCCAAAATGGAAATAAAAACTTGAAGGTGTTCGTACTAGTGCTTTTGGTCTCTCTTGCTTGACTAGTCACAGATATTTGGCTTATCTCTTTTCTACTGAAGGTAAGCTTCAGCTTATGTGATAGACAACTTATATTAAAGCCAAGGTCAAAGAACCAAATGGAGATATTTTCAAAGTCTAATGCGGGTTTTCTCAGATTCCTCCTTTAAACTCACCAGCAAGAAAGCCAAAAAGATTGTATAAGAAAAAGGATCAAGTGCACTAGGAGAATCACTAAGTGTCATCAAAAATGTTTTCAAAATTTACCAGATTCTTATATCTACATTTTATAACTAATTCAGTCCTTAATTCAGTGGTTGGAACTATTGTTCTGAATAGTGTCTTCCTTATTTTGGAGAACTGAATTCATTGTCTCCAAACAGAGAGGGAGATAAAGAGAACAGCTGCAAAGAGAAACATGACTATTCAAAGGAGTTTTCAGGGTATGTAACAAAATATTTAAATAAATAAACCAAAAAATAAACCCTAATCCTATTGTTATACGGATTGGATTTTAGATGTTTTGTCTACCAAGCTGTCTGTGATTTCAAGTGACAGCAAGGCATGGAGATGTAGAATTGGATCATTAGAGATCTGTATCAGTGCCTGGAAAAACAGATGATGACCTCCTGCTCTCTAGGTGCATATTTTTTGTGTTGCTAATGCTGCTGTCATTTCTATTTGCCTATCACATGTTGCATACACCTATGAGGTTACATAAATAATGATCAGTACATTGTAGGACACCAAATTTCATGTATTGATCCTTTCAGAGTGACAGTCATTTTCTGTTTCACTGCTTTAACTGCTATTAACATTTAATGTCTTTTTAAGATTTTCCATTTTTAATAAGGAGAACAATAATAGTAATAATCATAGTAGTGATAAAAATAATGATAACTACTGATTATTTCATGTAGCATCAAACATTGGAACAAGCTGTCCAAGGAAGCTGTGGAATCATTATCCCTGGAGGTGCTTAAAAAATGTGTGGAAGTGGCACTTGGGGGACATGGTTTAGTGGTGAACATGGTAGTGCTACATTAGTGGTTGGACTCAATAATCTTAGAGGTCTTTTTCAGCCTCAATTATCTTATGATTCTACAAAAAAAAGTGTTTAAAACAATTTAATATTTGTCCCTAGGAGTTAGGAAGGTCATTTTTAGGAAACTACTTTGTTGTGGGGTTATGTATTGAAAATGTAGAAGTCAGGTAAATGAAGTGCATGAAATGTTAAAATAACAAACTCTGTAGGTATATGATAACTTCATTCTTAATCCCCTAGAGAGACTTGAGTAATTTACCAGCTGTAGTGTTTATTTGCTAAAGTTCTTCTCTCTTTGGGACATGGTATAAAGATAAAAATATAAATATAAAAAGAAGTCAAATGTCTCTTAAGTTATACTGCAAAAAAGCAGAAAGCTTTCAGAACAAAACTATAATGTGGAGCCTAGAAAAGACATCACTAGATCCCTATTTTTTTGGTTTTGCTGAAGTGCACTTTTCCATTACATGTCTTGAAAGAGTTTCTTCACATTTTTTGCTTAGAATTCAAGTATAATTCCCTTAGGAGAACTAAATATTTATTTGTTTACTTATTTATTTAGGGTATTTCCTGGCATACAGTGATACAACACCTGGTAATGGTTTAACAATGCACCAAGAAGTTTTAGTTTTGACATTAATAAATATTTCCTTACCAAGAAGGAGACCAAACACTGGAACAAGTTTCCTAGAGTGATGGTCAATGACCTAGACCTGTCATTGTTTTAGAGACATTTGGATAATGATTTTAATATTATGTTTTTACTTTTGATGAGCCCTGAACTGGTCAGACAGTTGGACTAGATGATCATTGCAGGTCCCTCAAAATTGAAATAATCTATTATATTCTATTTAATTACATTTAGGCTTTCTATTTATTTATTTTACAAAATCACTCTTAATATTCTTATTGATATTTTGTAAATTATAAGTATGTCCCGGTGTGGGTGGTCATGGTATTTAATTGAGTCTAGGAGTCAGAAGTTATGCATTAAAAAATATAGTGAATAATGATTAATTGTTCTATTCTATTAAATTAGAAACTGTTTCCATACAAATACCTGATTCTGGACAAGTAACCCACAAACTGTTTTGCTGTAATTTTATAACCCCAATATAATTTGAGAGTGGGAGAAAAATATTCCATATATGGTCATTTGATGCTGCAGGTAGGTAGTAGGTTCATTGCAGTGTCTTTTCCTATACCCTGGAATGACGTGGTCCAAGTAGAAACATTGAATTACTGAAGTGTACTGTAAAATATCTATTCATTTCATTGTGCCAAAAAAATCATTTTACTGTATATATTCTTTATTGTACCATTCCTTTTGTTGTACCTTTCTATAAAATGTCTATATTTTTGTCCTTGCCTATTTTATCCTATTTTATCTTCCTTCTGCTTCTATCTGATATGCATTTTTACATTAATCTAGTCACTGGAAATAGATTATTAAGGATAGCTTGAAATCTAGTCACAAAATGCCTAATAATTTATTAAGACATCAGCAGGGATACCAAGAAGAGCTTAGTAAAACACTCCAGTGTCACATGCCACTCTTTCGCCTGTTAAGATGTCCTACTCTCCACACAAATCACACTGTCATGAAGTTTCAGTGCAACTGTCCCAGCTACTTATAAGATTCAAGATGTGTATACAGACAGCACTGTGTCTTTCCCACCATGTGCAACTCCAGAAGAAATCTGTCTGGGAACGCTGCAGCCTGAGAATGGTATGCTGCACCAGAGAATGGTGTGCTGCACTGATCTAAAGGAGACAGCACGGAGAAATGTGATAACACTAAAGGCTAAATTTATAGTAGTCAAATGAACATGTTTGGGACTGTTGTCTGGCACTAATACCTACTGGTATGGGATCGCAAGCATCTGAAAAAGTGTGATCAGTGTAAATTACCCACTATTCTTTAGCTCATGGTATCTCCAGAGCCCTACTTGGAAACTGATTGGAAACATGCCAGTTTGTTCATGGCAAAGTGATGTTAGGAATCATACTGACAATAAAACAGTACAAATGCTTTCTATGTACATTAATTGCAGTAGTGAATCTAAGTAGGAGATGTCAGTTATGAGGGTTTTGATGGAGATTTCAAAGAGAATAAGAAAACAGTTTTCAGAATCCTAACATAAATACACAACTCTTACATGAAGACAACAGCCCATGCAACCTGATCCTCTTCTTCCTCTCCAGCTGATGAGCACTGAAGGTGGTTAGTCTTCACTTAAGTAGCTTAGACATTCAAGCTGTCCAGGTATTGGTCCCAGGCCTTGACCCCCTCCAGTTGTTGGCTTCCAGACTTAGAGGCCCCTCAGATTTGCAGTCTCACTCCTGGTTTTGGTACTCAGACCTCTAATCCTATTTGCTGTCTAGTCTGGCTTGAAATTAGCTCGTTTTCACAGCTCAGAACAGAGAGTGCGCTGACAGAGAAGATAGAAGAAAGATTCAATAAAAATGCAGCACTGACTGTAGTGGTCAAACAGAAGTTAGTGAGACAAGCTTATGAACCAGCAACCTATTTATACCTAGTTGGTCACTTTTAAACCTTTCTCCCTGTTTTTATTATCATTGTATTATTTTTATTATCAATTTCTCATAAAGCATCAAATGTAGCACAATCCCTCAGTGTTATGTAGTTTATTTCTGAACATTTAGTCATCACTACAAAAGAAATATTATATTTAAAGACAAGAATAAAAAGAATGATTTTGATATAATATGCTTGATTTCTGTATTAAATATTCAATATACAATTAATTAGATTGTTATATTTTGCTTACATGGTTGTGCATTATTCATCCATCTCTTAATATTGTAACTGAAACTTCTACTTCCACTTTGACTTTTCTGTACACACTTTTACAAAATATTGCTCTTATACAGCCTTTATATCATTCAGATTTATAGAACAATTTTATTTATCTTCATTTAACTCACTGAAAGTCAGTGTCTGATGCAGTATTTCTTGAGAAGCTGAAAAATTTGAAATATGGGGGGAAATATATTAGAAATGTGCATGTATTGTATATTATTTAAATATGATACAAGCATAAAATACTATTATAGTGAAATTAAGACTGACAGCACATATCAACTCTCTTGGTTATTAAAAAAAAAATTATCAAGATATTGTATTTTTCTCAAAACAATACATTACAAATACAGGAAATTCAGTATTAAGTTCATCCACAGAGGAAGAAAAAACAGGAGAGATAAGCAAAGCAATCAACCTATTTAATTCTAATTTCTTGTTGTAGGTCTGTGTTTATTGATACGGTGCTTTACTGCTTGTGAACACAGGGTTTGTCTCCACTCTTTCTTCCATATGTGGACAGTGGCTGGTGTGTCTTGTCATCCTGTGACATCTGCCAGAGACAAATTCGGATTTTAAGTGGGACAGAATAATTCCCTCAAGAAACCTCTTTCAATAAAAAGAGCATATGATGTTCTTTCTATCCTGTCCCAAAAAACAAAACCAAGCACATAAAATTAGATGGGATTATCCAAGTGGCATGTTATATGACATCCAACAAGGAATAAGGTCATTGATCCTTTTAAAACCAGTGACATTTGAGCCAGATAATTAAATTCTGAGTGCTTTTGACCTTTATCTAATCTCACTTATATCTTAACTGTTATAATAAAGAAAACTGTTGCCTGCAGGCAAGCTGTAAAGCAATGATGAGTTTCATGAGTTGTCTGGCATAGCAGTGATCTTCTTCTTATTATTGTTGGAAGGCTAGAGTTAGTCCTCATAATTATAAACATCAGATGTCATTATCAGTACTTACAGCCACAATAATCTTTTCTTCCTCAACTGTGCTTTTTAAATAGCATATGAGTTAATTTTATCTGTATAGTGTTTTAAGCATGCAGTGCTTTTCCATTTAGATTGACAAATAGAATACTAAAAACAGTGATAAAATTATGTGTTTAAAACAATTATATAGTTTAAAATGTTTATACTAGAGATGTTACTTAATCACCAGGACTGTAAAGAAAAGTAACCTAAATACTTGTTATGGATTTCTTCTTCCACTTCTTCTTTTAGTTATTTCTTCATCATTTTTCTCCTTTCTCCATCACCTTCCCCCTGCAGGTCTGTGGAAATTTAGTGTTACCTATCAAAACAGGTATTGGGATCCAAAAGTGCATCTGCTCTACTATATAAAGAAATATGGAGGTGTTCACAACTAAAATAGCTCAACTTGGATTATTTTAAAAACTTTATTCTTACATCAGTTCCCAATTAGTTCACCTCCTTTTTGGCTTGCTGAACAATAACACTTTCTCCAAAATAAATTTGTGGGAATGGGACTAGTCTCTAAAGACACAGATCCAAGACAATCACTTTCACTTATCTTGGACACAAACCACTAATCTTTTTTCACATTAGCATGTATACACAACCAGAGATATAACTGCATCTTTCATGATGATCGGTTATATTTTTCTAATTGATATTCTCTGTTACCCAACAGATATTGTCATATTTATGTCTTGTAGGCATCAGTGACAGACATGTTAGCTAGTAATCACCAAACCATTTGAAATGGTTGACCAAGTAGTTTTCGACAGCAAAGAAGAAAATCTGTTGGTCCTTCTCAAGAAAATAGAACTGAAATCTCAGCAAAGGCCCCCCATTTCTGTCTTCTGATTAATACAGAAAACTATTTATTTTGCTTCATCAAACAAAACAAGAGAATTGATTTGCAACAGTCATATTAGCAGAATGCAAAATAATACAGTAGCAAAAAATTAGTAGTTACTGTATAATTTTCTGTCAAAACCAAGTCTACCAAGACTTCAAGGAGATGCCTTTCGGGGAGGCTTCTGCATCCTCCCTCAAAAAGGCGGTAATGATTGTATGAAATGGAGAGCAGTAGCAAGTAGTGTCATTCAGGAGTTGTATTGCAACTGGTATGGTTCAATACCTTTAGTAGTGACATAGGCAGTGGGCATAATTTACTATGTTCTTACACTTGTGTCAAGTGTTTATTTACTTATCCTTTCCTCTCTTCCTTCTGAACCATTCTCCTTTTACTAAGTAGTTTACGGAACTGGATGTAAATAGACTGAAAAGTGAAGACTACTGTTCCAAAACAGATCTTTCACTTTCATGTGAATGTGCAATTTTTGCTTTGTCAGAAATGTGACACAAACAAAATTGCTTTCCAACAGCTTTTTCTCAAAGATGTCTCAGTAGGCTTGTTCAGTTTTGTAGTTCATTCATCTCCTCATCAGAGATTACACAGTGATAGAATTTCTTTACATTTTTATTGTGTGCTTTTTTATCACATAGAATAACCTCTGCCTGGGCATATTCAGAATCTATCCTCTCTCTAATTTAACCAATTTGAAATCTTTCTGATATATAACTCTCACTTTAATATTCTCTTAAAAAATATGACAGTGATATTTTATGTCTTACATACTCACAGCTTTCGAAATGAATGTCTCACTCCCATCTGTAGAAAAAAAAAAAAAAAAACACAGCAGGAAAAACCCCTAAACCAAACTTTTTATTTCATGCTGCCTAGCTGTCTTTCTGAGTGCATCTAAAACAAACATCCAGCCAAAGTCTAACGACATTGTGACACAACAGCATCAAGAAAAAATTATAGTCCATACCTAATTGGTTCTAAAACAGGTAAAACAAACAAACAAATAAACAAATAATAAACAAAGAATGTCAAAGAATGAATATACATACTCAAATTTTTGTATTGTTTCTAGATCATAGTTTGTAGTTTAATGTTTAATCAATGTAAACTAAATAGTTTCAGCTGAAATTGTCCTGTATGTTTCTGTATCTTGAAGTATATTAAAAAAGAACAGTCATCTGTGCTTTTTATGTTGCTGAGTTCTAAATATTTTTCAAAGTCAGAGAATGCTGAAAGAATGAGGTACTGTCCTTCTCAAGACAGTGAGAGAAACAACAAATAAATGAAGGAGACAGATAATTTCTTTGGCTGTGGTAGATCAGTATAATTTTATGAAGTTTAAGGGCCATCTGTTATTGTAGAGGTTCTAGTCTTTAAGAGTTAGAAGAGAGATGGTGAAATCTGTAGCAATTGATTACACAACAACTATGGAATGTGGGAGAGAAAAACCGATTCCTGGAAACATTCAATATCATGTTGGACAGGTGTCTGAGCAACCTGACCTAGTTGAACATGTCCCTGTTTATTTCATGATGGTTGTACTAGATGACCTTCAAAGGTCCCTTCCAGCCCAAACCATTCTATGATTCTATTATTGAATTTAAAATTAATTCAAGGTGAGGTTGGAATGCTATGTATAATTTTGTTTGCAGAAAGTACAACTGTGTTTAAAGCATATTTTTTTTAATTCTCTGGACTATGAATACAATAGTTAACTAAGATATGGCTACATCATTCACAATCAGATATGTGCTCATTATGGCCATATCTAGCCAGTTGGATAAAAGTTGGTAGAAATAATGAAACAACTGATTGCCTTACCCTGTCATCTAGATAAAATTCTTGCTTCTAGGTAGAAAGGCCAAGATACTCTGGATTGTGCTATACATCACGTTAACATAATTCCAAATGAATGTAACTACATGGTTTTTGTGCCCCACTGTTTCATACCTGGCATAATGACACATATATGTCTTCATTCACAGAAGGCACACTCCTAGAAGTCTTGCTGGCATTGAACAAGATATGAGAACACTCGAAAATCACCCCCAAAAACCAACTTAGGTTTTTGGAATGTTATGCATTGTTAGCAGTAAATCAATACACAAGCTGAGGAGAGTTAAGCAGATACACAAAAGCTGCAAGAGAATACCATATTTGCTTATGTACAAAAATCAAATTAACACTGTTTCACTGCAAATCCGTTCAAATGCACATTAGCAGTAGGATGGTAATAGATGCTCAAAAGGATTTGTGCATTAAAAATACTAGTAGATACGAGGGGGTCAAGGGGTGGATGTATCAAAAGACCTTGTTATGGTTACATTCCATTAAAATAATAAATAAATGTTCTCTTTAATACTTATTTAAACAGTAGAGGTCAGAAACAAGACACTTTTATAAGAAAACACACATGTTTCTGTGAGACTTCATAAATCATCATAGGCAAATGATTTTTTAGACAATTTACAGTTATTCAGATAGTAGCAGTAGTTCAAGAAGATTAAATACATATATATAAATACATACCAAAATATGGTAGTTTTTTTCCTTATACCTTGTAAGTATTCATTGCATATTACTTCAAAGCAGTATGTAGCAGCTGAGTTGTTGCAATCAGTCTCTAAATTATGACACCAGTATCAAATGAGAGTTGACCAATATCACTGTTTCACTTAATTAGTTAATTTTCCTGTCCCAGTTCCGTCACTGATTTTGAAATCTTCCACAAACGTCATGAATTTTCAGTGTTGTAGAAGATTGTGCAATAATCAATCTAATTTTTAACACTCTGTGTGCTGTATAAGGAAGCATTCAGATTATTTGCAGTTGTATGTAAGATACTCTGTAGCTTATCTGAGCTTTCTACAAGCTGAAACAAACTTTTCACTTAAAACAGTGCTTAAATTGAAATGTACCCACAAACAGACATAAATCCCAAACCAGTTATGTCATGCCACACTGCTGAAGTTAATTGAAGCCATGTATTGTTGAGGAAAACTGTTGTTAGACATCAATAATATCTAGATTCATCAAACTCTCTTTCCTGTGTATCTTTGGTAAATAGGGCAGATAACTGTTTTTCTCTAAAATGAGGGATATTGAAATTCAGTCTCTTTGAACAAGGATGTGAGCACATACTAATCTTTGAAGCTCAGTGTACATACTAGAGTATGTCAATTATGTTATATAACTGTTGATAAATAGATAAGACAGATAAGTTCCATTTAAATTTCCAATTCTGCAAGAATGAGAATTTCCTGAAAAATCCAGTTTCAAGATAATCTCTTGAGTGACGTGCATATGCCGGAGTGGCAAAGTCTATTAGACACATTAAAACATCTGAAATATGTCTTCTATCTTTCCCAGAAACCTAATGAAAAAGGAAAGGATAACTGCAGCCAACCTAACTTTTTTTTTTTCCTCTTAATATCTTACTAAGAGTCAATGAAAGGCTATAATGATAAATGATTTAAATTAATTAACAGATTATATTAAAATCTAAGTGACCACATTGCAAATAAAGGTATTACCTGGAGAAAGGTAACTATTCTACTTTTTTTCTCTAGTAGTGCTATTCCATAGTTGAAAGCTCTCATATATTCCATAGCATTTTCAATTTTTAAAACTGTTTGTGTAGTTTCATTTTTTGTGATTCTCTTAAAAATTATTTCTCCTCGCTCAGAATTTACATTTTTTCCAGTATTTAAAGCCTAACATATCCTACAAGAAATGTGCATAAGGTTTGATCTTTGAAATGCTGGAATCAATGGAAAAAATCTCAGTTCATTTTATTAAAATGATCAAACCCTAAGGTAAGTTTTTTCCTTAGGCTTGTATAGAGAATTTTACCAGCTTTCTAGTCATTAAGGTTTCTGTTCTGAGTTCCTTCCAGTTATCAACATATTTTGCTAATGGGATCTCTATGAGTAAGTATATCTTGGTGAGCAGCTCTACCTGAAGATGAGATGGGAGGGAAGCGCTGATTAATTCCTGGCAACTGGCTTCTCTTTTGTCTACGTATTTAATTGGTCTGGCTATTTTTGTCTAGTTTGTCTGGCTACGTAACTTTTAAATAGCTGCCTAAATTGGTGTTTCTACAACTCTGCGTTCTCTGGAAACACCAAAATTAAGCAAAGTACCTGTTAATGCGTTTTCAATTAAGAATAAGATAAATACTACTACACAAGAACCTTTAAGTACTTATCTACATTTTGTAAGGGTCAAGCCTAAGTGATTTGTTATGTTTTCCTGAAATGTATCTTTTCTTGGTACCACATTTTATTTGGAGTTATAATTTGGTTTTTCTTGTTTAGCATTGTTTGATTATATTCTGCTTATTATTCTAATTTTTCCACCTTTTTTTTCATTTTTTTCTCAAGCTCCCAGTTATGTTTCACATGCAAATTCCATCAACATACTGTTTGTCTGTTCTTTCAGGTTGTTAATGAGAAACAGCTCAATTGACAAAACCGTAGCTGACTGACTGCAGACAGGAGAAAAACAATTTATAGTGAAATATGCAGATATCACGTAACAGCAATTGCCTTGTTTGATGTAGAGCACATGCTGTCATTATGTATCACTTGTTAGCTACTTCTTGCTTACTTGTTTCTTATTTATCTTTGTTACTTTTGCTTCCAAAGTCTAAATTATACAAGAGCTCTGATGTTTTTCATATATATTAAAAATAAGAAAATGAATAAATAGTCTGATAAAATGATAGTAATTTTTTTAAAAAATAATAAAATGTAAAATTTGTTTAATTAAAGTTTTTCTTGAAGTCTAAATAAGGATTAGGAGTAAGCAAAAGATTAATTGTACAGAATTAATCTCCATTTCAGAGGTGTGGATATATTACTGTTAGATGACGTGTTCCAACTTCATATTAGTGCTAATTCTACAGAATTCACTGTTTCAATGTCATCTTCCAATCATCTTGCAAATGCTATTTTACTAACAGAACTGTGTTGTACAAAGGCAGTTATTGTTCCATTTGGTGGCACAAAAGGACAATTTACTGCCAGTTACTGGCTACAGTTTTGATGAACAAGATCTATTACAACCTAAACTATCACAGATTTTAGTTCATGATGGCAACATTAGTCAAATTTTTTGGTTTTCTTCTTCTGAAAAATCTATTCAGTATTAATATATGATTGATTAATAGTCATGATTCCTGATGATTTCTCATCCATTTCTAATACATATCATTTAGACCAGATTGCTCAGGGTTGTGTTTTAGTTGGATTTTGAAATTTACTTCACAGGTTCCTTGGACAAACTGTTTCTTCTCAAAATAGCCAAGTATTCTCTGTGTGTGTGTGTGTGTGTGTGTGTAAATTTAATTTTGTGTATGTCAGAGTATAACCATTGCCTTTTGTCCCCTCAGACCGCCAAGAAGAGTTTGACACTGCCTTGTTTGTATCTCTCTCTGCTTTGATAAGATCTCTCTGAGCCTTCTCTTCTCTAAGATGAACAGACCCAAGTCTCTCAGCCTCTCCTTGTATAACAGATGGTCCAGTACCCTTTACTCCTCTTCGGGGTAGACCAAGCATCAACCAAACAAAAAGAACAAAAAGAAAAATGTCCACAGTCTCCATTGTCTAAGTTTCCATTTACGACAGGTCCATAGTTCACTGTGGGCTATGTACCTCCGGTGACACTTTCTTACATGTGACAAACCTTGGTCTGCTTCAAAGAACTGAGAATTTTCCTTAAACAACCTTCTCTGTAGCCTGTGCTCCCACTGGACTCACCAGTAACACTTTATCCTGCTCTTGCTTGTGGACATCCACAGTTTGGGGTGGGTCTAGTGGTCCTCTATTCTCTGCTTTAATTTGAAGTGTTTTCCTAAATTTCTCGAAGCAACAAAACTGGTCCTGAAGCCAGTGACTGTACCAGAAGCAACGCATATGCACACATTCTCCCACAGATATGTTTTGTCTCAGCAGAGAAAATATTTTACACTGACAGCTGCATTTGATATTCCTCACATGCCTGACGATCTTTCCTCTTGAACTGTCCTGTTGTCTTTCCTTGGGATAGGTTCTTCCGCGAGCTGCTAGCTGACTGTATAAAGTGCTTTCTAAGCTGGGAAAAGGCTGGAATTGTTTATAAATTTAATCATCACACATTGCAGGGTAATTGTGTCACTTAAAACAGAAAAGCTTCCTCCATTTCTTTCCTAAGCTTGAAACATTAGGCTTCTGTTGGATCATTTGAATTTGCAAGGCACATCTGTGTTAAATTTGATGCCCTGCACAACACATTCATGCTAATTACCAAAGCCTGTCCATAGCAGTTGCTTTTTGAAATATCTTGTTAGTGAACTTTTAATTTTAAAGAAATTTGCATTTTTCAGGAGATGCATACAAACATTTTAATGCAACTAATGTGAAAACAAACAAAACAGATTCTTTTCCCCCTGGTGGAACACAGCTTTCTAACACTACCCTGGTGTTCACAATATAATTTTCAGCCCACTGACACTTTGAGTGGGAAATTCAATTCACTCAGGGACAGTAGAACTGTCTCAGTAAAACTATTTTTCTACATTGATTACAGAGGGTGACTGTATTTTAACACTGATGCTTCAGTTGATTAAAGTACATTCAAATCTGAGGGAAAAAAAATGTCTAGTTTTAACAATCTATTTTTATTACTCTATAAATTACATCAGTAGACTAAGTGAAAATCATTTTCCTGCTTTCAGAAATTGACTTGCAGTCACAGAGGAAAATCAATGGAGAATCTGACTCAAGTTATGTGGTAGCGCTCATAAAGATACAGGCAAAATTGGAGCAGCATGCATTCAATAAAGGTTTGTTTAAGTAAATGATCATGTGCTTATCCTGTGGTACAGTTTTAGGTAACTTCTTTAAAAATATATTCTTGAAGGTATCTAGAACTTAAGTAACAACAGAGGAGCACACTCTTCAAAAGGAAATTGCAGTTTTGGTCCTGAAAGTGAGCAATGTTCTTATGTGATAATAGACATGTCTGTGCTTTCATAAGCATGATTCTTTTTGTTTATATTTTTAGAAAGTGTATCTTCATGCAGCAGGATTTTATGAACTTTCTGCCTATTTGTGCATTTACAAATGCTTTTTCTCAGAGTACTTTTAGTAACAAGAAGCAGTCGTGGTGCTTCTTTCCATAACTCAGACTCACTCTCAAAGTTTTTTTGTTTTGTTTTGTGGATTATTATTTTATAGTATTTTTAAATTTTAGTAGTCACAGTGGTTAAGACAAAAAATATTGAATACACAAGTTGTTTATGTGAAAATCTAGAGAACCATTAATCAGTAATTTTTCCAATCACTTTGGTAAAAATTTTATGCTCCTTAGAGTTAGATGTTGCCCAAAGGAAAAAGACCAAAAGGAATAATTTAGTTACTATACTTACATATTATTTTGGATGCAGATACCACAAGAGGTGTCACATTCCATTTCCAGCATAAGAAAAAGATCCAAAGCTTCAAACCATTCTGTGATGTTACTTAGTTCATACTGCTCATTTTTGTTTGAATTGCTGAAAATTATCAGTTAAATATTTAACTTTGAAGTGAATCATTGGTATTCATTTGCAGACTGAAGTACATGACATACTGATAAACACATACAGAAAACCCATCTAATATATGCTTATAAAAACGGCCTTTTTTTGATTGTCAACTACTTATAGTGTCCCCTGTAAACAAATTAATTCATTGGTACTAAATCATTCAGGGTTAAATAGTACATTATTTATGAGTTAGAGACCTCAAAAAAGGACTATTGTTTGAATCACTACGTTGTGAGATACCAATATGCATATTGAGAGAAAGATGAAAAAATTATCAATACAAATGCACAAATATAATATATGGTAATAGTAAGGTACTTATATACATCAACATATTTGATTTCTTAAACTCTATAAAATTTCTATATACTTTTCAAGTGTGCATGCATTATTGGAAAGAGAGGAAGGAGGGGGTGGGAGAAAAAAGAAAAACAATAAATGTAAGTGTCATTTCCCTGAAGAAACGCACCTTGACATGATCTTCTTAATTTCCATCACAGGTTTCCGTGATTGTTATTTCCAAGAGAAGATCCCTGTTCAGGCAAGGCAGCCTTCTGCCTTGCCTGCTTGACTTCCGACATTTGGGAATTGCCTGCTACTGTGTCCTTAGGAGGAGATGTTTAAATAGTGATCAGAAGTGATGAACCCCAGTACCTGCAAAAACATTTTGCCAGGGCACGTTACTTACTAATTCCTTGAGCAGCCTGAGGTCTCTCCTCCACATGTCCAGAGTTGGTTTTGCTGGCACTTTTCCTCTTGTCAACAGAGATCTTAAACTTGATCACTTAGGGGGTTTTGTGGCCAAGACAACCACCAATGTCCACTTCACTCACAAGATCTGCTCTGTTGACAATTAGCAGATTAGTTCCTCTTGTCAACAGAGATCTTAAACTCGATTGTGTCATGGTTGCTGTGGCCAAGAGACCACCAATTTCCACTTCACTCAAAAGATCCTCTCCTCAAGGAGGGTATCTTTCCGAGTCAGCTCCCTTAGGACCTCTTCCATAAAAGTTGTCATTCAGGTTTTGTAGGAATCTTCTGGCCCAGTTTGTACCAGCTGTATGGTGCTTCCATTTAATCACTGGCAAGTTGAAGTCCCCCATAAGGACAAGGGCAGTTGATCAGAAGCGTCCCTTAATTCCTCAAAGAATTATTAGTCAGCGTCATTGTCCTGGCTGGCAGGTCTATAGCAGACTTCCACGATGACATCTGCATTATTTGTTTGTCCCTTGATTCTTACTCAGAACCTCTCAATTGTGCCGTTGCCCAACTGTGAGTTCCATATCTTCTAACCCTTCTATTACATACAGTGTCACCCTTTGCCTTTTCTGCTCTGGCTATCCCTCCTGAAGAGCCTGTAGCCACCCAACAGGGCACTCCAGTCACAGTTCTCATCCCACCAGGTTTCATTTATGCCAGTGATGTCAAATCTCTGGGACTGGACCAAAGCTTCAAGCTCCTCTTTTTTGTTCCTCATACTGTGTGCATGGCTAGGGATCCTCTTAAGCTGAATTACCTATTGGTCTATGACTACATTCAGGAGACCATGTTAATTTATGAAGTGTGTCCAGGATGGTAACACTTATTTACTGAGATCAGAGGGGAGACCTTTATTAAACTCAATAACATTAAATGCTACGTAATTGACATGTTCCAAGACCTGAGTTAGGAGTGTACTTGGATAATATATAACATATTAGGATAATTATTTAGATTTCTTTTTCTCCATCTTAGGAGTAATATTTCCACTGGTGGGTGGATAATATTTCCACTAGATAATATTTCAAAGTAATCAAAAAAGGAGTAACACCGACATACTGAAGTCAACACTTGTAAAAATAATTCCTGAAGCTCAGGACAGATGCAATCCCTTTGAGTTATTTCTTTATATAACTTTATTGTAGCCAGGTTATTGCTTCACATCTATACATTTCAGTCATTTTTTTGCCTTCATCAACAATATTTGGAATATAATCTTTTATTATAACCATGAGTTTTTCATCCTGAGGGAATGCAAATTTGTTGTCAGGATGAATACCCTGTGCTGGGTTTGCATGGTAAGGTTTGGGTAGGAGGAGGTGTTCGTAATGCAGAGGTGACTTCTGTGAAAAACTGCCAGAAGCTATTCCAACGTCAGCCAGTTCCAGCCAGCTACAAGACAGACCCACTGCTAGACAAAGTTAAGCCAATCAGGGACATTGGTAATGCCTCTGAGATAACATATTTTTAAGAAGGTAAAAAGTGCTGTTCAGCATGTGTGAGAGAGATGTGAGAAGATGTGAGATAAACAGCTCTGCATATATCAAGGTTGGGGAAGAAAAAGGGAAAAAGGTTCTGCAAGAGCCAGACCAGAGAAGGAGAAGAGCATGAGGTGGAAGAATCAGCAGAAACAAAGTGTTGTGAACTGACCACAACCCCTGTTTGCTTGGGGTGGGGGAGGAAGTAGATTTGGGAATGAAGTTAAGCCTGAGAAGAAAGGAGGGGTGAGGGAAAAGTGGTTTTAGTTTTGTTTTTATTTCTCACTATCCAATTCTGCTACAACTAAATGGCAATACATTGAATTACGTTTTCCTAGTTGAGTCTATTTTGCCATTATGTTAATTGGTAAGCAATCTTCCTGTCCTTATCTCAGCCTATAGGCTTTTTGCCCTAATTTCTCCCCTCTCTCCTATTGATGGAGGGGAAGTGATGGAATGGCCTGATGGGCACTTGGCAGCTAGCCAAGGCAAGCTCACCACCTTCCTTTAAACTAATTTCTAAATTTAAATTTTTATAAAGAAGAGTAAGACTTACTCATGTAGTTTCAGAAGCTTCAGTACCATGTGAAAGACCTACTGCCCAATGGTGTGGCTATGTCTCATTTGTATTTGAAAACATTTTTTCTCTCCTGAATTAAAAATTTTCTTTTAGATTTACCAACATAAGTTCACATCTACACGAACGTATTTTGTGTATCTCCTCAGATATTTAAACTGAGATATTCAGCCTGAAATTATAGGGAAATAGTGCAAGAGAATATCTAGGAATGAAAGAGAAATAAATGTAAAGGAATATTTGTGGATGTCTTTTGAGTTTTTAATTTCTCTCATATTTGTAATAAAGTCATTGAAATTTCAGATATACTGCTTCTTTTGTGATTAGTTATGATTTCCATAATATTTCTTATCTGAAGATATTGCTGATGATTATTTTGTATCTTTTCTTTCTCATTTCTTCCTTAAATTTTTACTAAAAGCCATAACTTCTACAGTCTTCATACTAATTTAATTTCAACATTTTTAGGTACCTTTTGAAAAAATATCTTGTCTTTAATATAAAAACTAGTGTTTTCCATAATATGAAATCTTTCAGCCATAATTTTGGTCCTAACATAACACAGCATAGGAGGCATGTTTTAGGGATGCTAGAAGAGGCACTCTGGGAGCTGTAGTCCCAAATGTACTCCAGTGCACATGTGCAGTGAGATACCCCATGGTGATCAGTCAAGGGAATCACGTGTTGTTTGAATTGCATATAAAAGGTTTTGTTTACTTCCAAAAAATGGATTTGGTTGCTGAACCCTCAACTAGCTGGGTCCGTATGGGTTTATTTATTTATTGTATTAATAAAACCATAACACAGCTCTAGAATAACATTTTTTAAGCACTTATGCAATTAGGGCCCAATGTGGGAAATGTTCAAAACCAAATTATTTTATTTATGACTTAGCTTTGTAGGGGACTGATCTATCCAAATCTCCTAAAAAGGTCTGGAAGAATCATCATATAGAATCATCATTTGCTCAGCCCTTGCACAACCCAACTGCAATGCAGAAAATTCAAAATAATGCATGACATAACCATTTTTGCTGAACGCTAATGCAAACCTAATAGAAGTATATAATTTAGAAGTGCTTGTAAATTGTGCAAAGACGAACTAGGCATGAAGTATAGTCAAAACCAAATCAATAGAGGTACACACATTTCCTTTATATCCATTACATTTTTCTGTACACTGATGACCAACTGAAAAATTAGAAGTGCCTTTTGTTTTAGATCTCAGAGATCAATGGAAGAAAAAAAAATAGTGTTTCAGGGGACTTCATTCAATGAGTCTTTCTTTCCTGCAGAATGATCATTTGTCTCCATGGACAGCTAAAACCTTAGAGATTTAATGCGAAGTTCAGAGAAATTAGGTTGGAAAAAAAAACTACCCAAGGATTTCTCCAAGTTAAAGTGTTTCCCGTTACCAACAACTCAGCATTTTGTGACTTATCCTTGATCTCTCTGTCCTGCCAGTGCCATTCAATACCCATACTTAGTTTACTTGACCTGACAGTAACATAGTCCCAGGAGTGTAGTCTTCACTTCTTAAAATCCTCTTCTAAACTGCAATCTCCAGCAAGCAGAAAGAAGAATTGGATTCGCAGATACTCAAGCAGAATAGAAAATAGTGGTACTTTGGAAGACAGTGATAAGCAGATGGGAAATGCAGTTTAGGAGCTTTGTTAGCTTGGAACATTTCACTGCATGTTCCCAACAGCTGTTAAAGGGAATGAGTTAATTAGCAGAAGTAATCAGCATGCATTTTATTTAGTAATGCAGATCAGTGAGTTTCAGGTATAATATGTTCCCATTATGCTACGTCCCTTAAAAATGTACTTTCTCTTCCAGAGAAGAGAGAATTTCAGAAACGTTCATCACTGGACTACAATTATTCTAGTTGAATTCTAGTGGACCCTACACTCTAGGTCAAAGACAGTAAATGAGCAAGTATGTATACTTTGCAAATTAATTCTTTGCCTATTGTTGAGTTTATTTCAATAATCTTATATAAAGATGATAGACAAGGTTTATACTAATAAGAAAACCTTTATCCATAAAGGACAATTTGAGTAATTCTTTTGAATAGAAAGAATTCAGCACAAATCTAAACCCATTTTTTTTAAATCTAGAAATCTCTCATGTTACTCTGGACATTCGGGCACCATCTAACATGTCTCTTACACAGAAAATCTTTTTTTGGAGCATATTCTCATTTTCATAGTTTGGAATCTAAATGATTTTGGTGGTTCTTTTTGGATGGACTTCTGCCCAACCTCTTTGTAGAAAAGCAGCATATGGACTTGAACTCAAGTTGTCCTCCAAACAGTCCCTTATTTCTCTGTATCCCTTTGTATTGCAAAATCATTCACTCATTTCTCAACTGGTCTCTATTTGTTATATACTATTTCCTTTGGTATTGTTGTATCTCTTTTCTCTATTTTCTTCACATCAGCCAAACAATATCTTCTCATTTTATGTCCCCAGAATGCAACAGGCTCTACTTGATGCCTGTATGGATATGATTACAAACTTCAATAGAAAAAAATGAACACATCAATACTTGCATCTTAAAATTTCAAGAGGGCTGAGAAAATGGAAGATGGAGACCAAATAACATATTCCATAAAGTCTGTCTCAATCCTTGCTACTCCTCCATAATATTGGAGGAAGAGAGACTGGGATGAAAGGAAAAATCTTAGGAATAATCATTGTAGGAGACATGGCATGGATCAAGCCATTCTGAACTGAAGAAAGTTCTGTGATAGTAGTCTGAGATCAGCTTTGTTGACAGCAAACCACTACTTTACAATTCAACATTCCATTAATATTTACCCCATACTCCATTGTCCCTCTCAGGTCACACTGGGAACTCTTATTCATAGAGAGATTTAAAGTTACCAGTGAATTGCTTGTATAAATTGTTAATGATTCCTTTGTAGTTTTCACTTATGTCTGATTCTTATATTACTGTTCAGGTAGCATGAGTTGAAAAACATGATCTTGATGAAAAAGAGAATGAATTTGCTTACCTGAGCCATAGTTTCTCTGACATAAACCATAAGGCCATTGCTAAAATACTCAGGTCAACACAGCCCCTCTGTAGTTTTTCTGTGTTTCTATTTGCTCTCATTTCACTGGGAGAAAAAAAAACAAAAACAAAGGCTATTTATATATAATTATTATTTTTATTCCGTTGAGTTCTATCATCTGATTAATTTTGCAGTCTTGTGGGTATCAGTACTGATACTGAGAATAGATAGAAATAAAAAGGTAGATTGGACAATCCGTTTTGTGGCAACACAGACACATGCTGGATGATTATGGTAAGCTACGTGGTAACCTCTTCCTGTAAATATCCTACTTCACATTGTATTTAATATATCTGAGACTTCAGGGTACCAGAGTAAGATCAGAGAAAATACAGGTAAAAGATTTACCTCCCTTAAAAATTTGTGATTCAGGAAATATTTCCAAACTCATAAGCAGAGAGCAAACACCCAGGTGTCTCACAAAAAAGTTTAAGAATGACATATAGTAGTACCACACTGTCTCTCCTTTTTTTTTGAAAACAGAAAGCTTTGAAACCACAAGTCTTTGAGAGAGTGCAGTTAACCAAGGTAGTTCACAGATGTGGCATTTTTCACAGCACATTGTGGAGGGTGTACAAAAATCAGACAGCAACTCTTCTGAGAATAGCATAAACCAGCTCAACAATAGTGGTGATGTACCACACGGTCTGGATACAACAGCAGGATGCAGTCTTGTTGCCTTCAGAAGGTAGGCAGTGGATCATCTGTGTCAACAAGTGAGGGAGTTACAGAAGAACTTCAGCAGCCCATGCAACATAAGAGATCATCAGAAAAAAATCAATTGGACTTTCTTGGAGACCCTGCAGCTATAAGAGGACTCTGAATTCCCAGCTCTGTTGAATGAGGTGTGGTAGAGTCTGTACTTTTGGAGTTGGAAAATAGACTTGCCTGTGATGGTAAAGGCTAGAAGCTCATAGCACCAGAAGCTGCTCCTCCTGCAGATTTGCAGTTGTAGAAGAGATTTAGTACCCTGGAGGTAGGTGAAGTACTGGAAACTTTGTCCAATGAAACATCTGTGCCTGAGCTGCACAGCAGCATCAAGAATTAGCCTCATGTTTGTAGGCCTGATTTTATGTGGAAATTCAGCCAGCTCAACATCAGATGAACGGAAAACAACAGGGCACAAGCAATCAAGAAGGTTTCTTGAGTGTATTTATGATAACTTCCTGATGCAGATAGCCAGTGAGGACAATCTACGCTTCTGGACCTCTTATTTACAAACAAGGAAGAAATGGTTGGAGATATGTAGGTTGAAGGCAGGTTTGATTGCAATTACCATGAGGTGGTTCAGGTCAGGCAAAAATCAGGATCACATCCCTGCACTTTAGGAGAGCAGATCTGAGTCTTTCTTGAAAGATTCCCAGTAGAGATGGTCCTTGAGAGAACAGAGTAAAAGAGATGGTTGAGTTTCAGGGATCACTTCCTACAAGCTCAAGATCAGTCCATCCCAATCGAAAATGAAGAAAAGGAGAACAACTGACAAAACTCAAACTTAGAAAAAGAATACAGAAAGTGGAACTAAGGTGATATTACATCACTGAGTGTGACAGGGGTTGCAGTCACAAGAGACATGAAAAAGACAAAGGTAATGAATACATTCTTCAGCTCTGTCTTTACAGGTAAATTCATCCTTCAAGTATTCCAGGCTTCTTGACCAGTGAAAAAGTCCTGTGTGAGGAAGGCTTTTTCTCAGTAGGATCAACATAGGCCATATTTAAAAAATTGGACAAGTACAAGATAAGGGGATTTGATGGGATTCATCTAAAAGTGCTGAGAGATGGCTCATGTCACTACAAGGCCACTCTCTTTGAATAATGATGATTGGGAGGGTTTCCTGAGGACTGAAACATAGAAAATGTCATTTGTCTCTTCAAGAATGGTAAGAAGGAGAAGTCCAAGGGACTACAGGAAAAATGGAAAAAATAAAGCAAATAGTCTTGGTAAACATCTCTAAATGTTAAAGACAAAAAGTCAGTTGGGAGTTTGGTTGCTTTTCCAACCTGGTGGGATGAGAATAATGTCCCCTTTGTGGGCAAGCGGAGAGCAGTGATGTGGTAATTTTGGCTTTCATAAGGATTTTCACACAGTTTCCCACAACATCCTCAAAGACAAATGACGAAGTATAGAGTGGATAAGTGGACAGTGAGATGGACTGATAGTTTTCTGAAATAGTTGGACTGGTGGGTGGTGATCAGCAGTATAAAATCTATATGAAAAGCAGTCCAGGTATGTAATCCAGGTGTCAATACTGGGGTCAATACTGTGTAACATTTTCTTTAGAGACTGTATGCTGGGATCACAGAATCACAGAATATGCTGAATTGGAAGGGACCAACAAGGATCAAGTCCAACTCCTTGTCCTGCACAGGACCATAGCCAAGAGTCACACCATGTACCCGAAGGTATTGTCCAAACACTTCTTGAACTCAGACAGGCATGGTGCTGTTACCACTTCCCTGTGGAGTTTGTTCTGGTGCTCAAAAACCCTCTAGGGGAACAACCTTTTCCTAAATAATTAATGTAAACCTCTGCCAAGATGACTTCAGGCCATTGCCTCGGGTCCTATCACTAATCACCACAGAGAAGAGATCGGTGTCTGTCCCTCTTCTCACAATGAAGTTGTAAACTGTCATGAGGTCTACCCTCAGTCTCCCCTTCTCCAGGCTGAACAGACCAAGTGAGGGAATCAATAGCTCCTCCCACTTTTGTATCATCTGCAAAGTCGCTTAGTATCCCTTTCAGTCCTTCATCCAAGTCATCTATGAAGATATTGAAGAGAATAGGGACTAAGGTGGAGCCCTGTGGTGTGGCAGTTAGGCACGGACCCATCAGATTGAGTGCAAGCTGGCAAATCGTTTATTAACAGTCAAGTACACGTTTTTTATACTCCTCGATTACGTAAGACGTTACATAATCATAGAGCACGTGCTATTTCCCCAACAATCATTCTCGAATCCTTCCAGTGGGCATGCGCAGTTGAGCAGTCTCTTCGGGGGCCTGCTGCAGAGACTACATTTCCCATCCTTCCTTGTGATAATCTTCCTGTAATGTGTTAACCCTTTCCCGCACTCTGGAACCCCACCAGTGTCAGACCACCAGTCACCGTGAACCAATTGCTCACCCATTGAGCATGATGTGTTTATCCATCTGTGTGCTGAACATTTTGTCCAGAAGGATCCTGTGAGAGACACTATCAAAAGCTTTACTGATATCCAAAATGATTACATCAACTGGCTTCCCTTGACCAATTAGGTGGATTACCTTGTCATGAAAGGAAATCAGGTTGGATAGGTAGGACTTTCCTCTCATGAAGCCATGTTGGCTGTGCCCAACGACTTCGTTGTCTTTCAGGTGTTTTTCAATACTTCCCAGAATAATCTTCTCCATAACTTTACCAGGCATTGAAGTGAGACTGACAGGCCTGTAGTTTCCAGCATCCTGCTTCTTGCCCTTCTTGAAAATGGGGACAATGTTTGTTAGCTGGGACCTATCTGGATTCCCAAGACCAATCAAAAATCATCAAGAGAGGTTTTGTGATGACATCAGCCAGCAGCTCTTTGAGGATTCTGGGATGAATCCCATCAGGGCCCATACGTTTGTAGGGATCCAGCTGGAGTGGCAGATCCCACACAATTTTAGGTTTGACTGGAAGCTGATCATTCTCACAGTCATGGTGCCCCAGCTCAGGGCACTGAGAGCCCCTTGGTCTGTCATCTGTGTTCAAGACAGAGGGAAAGAAAGCATTAAACACCTCTGCCTTGTATCTATCCCTGTTATGAGTTGACCATTCCCTGTAACAGACCAGTGATATTTTTATACTTCCTATTTTCATTAACATACTTGAAAAAACCCTTTTTAGTGTCCTCCACATTTCTGGCAGCTTCAACTCCAGGTCAGCTTTGTCTGCACAATTTTTCTCCCTACAGTGGCAAGCAGTATCTCTGAATTCTTACGATGTCACTTGACCTTGCTTCCACTGGGCATACACCTTCCTTTTTTGCCTTATTTCCAAAAGAAGATCCCTGTTCAGGCAAGGTAGCCTTCTGCCTTGCCTGCTTGTCTTCCAACATTTGGGAATTGCTACTGTTGTGTCCTTAGGAGGTGATGTTTGAAAAATGACAAACACTGATGGACCCCAGCAACTCAAAAACCTTTTCCCATGGAACCTTACTTACTAGTTCCTTGAGCAGTCTGAGGTCTGTTCTCCACATGTCCAGAGCTGAGGTTTTGCTGGTACTTTTCCTCTTGTCAACAGAGATCTTAAACTCGATTGTGTCATGGTTGCTGTGGCCAAGAGGCCACCAATTTCCACTTCACTCAAAAGATCCTCTCCTCAAGGAGGGTATCTTTCCGAGTCAGCTCCCTTAGGACCTCTTCCACAAAAGTTGTCATTCAGGTTTTGTAGGAATCTTCTGGCCCAGTTTGTACCAGCTGTATGGTGCTTCCATTTAATTACTGGCAAGTTGAAGTCCCCCATAAGGACAAGGGCAGTTGATCAGAAGCGTCCCTTAATTCCTCAAAGAATTATTAGTCAGCGTCATTGTCCTGGCTGGCAGGTCTATAGCAGACTTCCACGATGACATCTGCATTATTTGTTTGTCCCTTGATTCTTATTCAGAACCTCTCAATTGTGCCGTTGCCCAACTGTGAGCTCCATATCTTCTAACCCTTCTATTACATACAGTGTCACCCTTTGCCTTTTCTGCTCTGGCTATCCCTCCTGAAGAGCCTGTAGCCATCCAACAGGGCACTCCAATCACAGCACTCATCCCATGACATGCACACTCAGCACTCCAGAAGATATAAGGATGAGAAGAGTGCTTGGTACACCAGATGTTTATTCTGACCTTCTAAGGGACTCAACAAGTTGGAGAAATTTACCCATAACAACCCCCTTATGTACATTAAAAAAAAATTAAATTCCTGCACCTGGGGAGGAATAACCTCATGCACTAGAAGGTGCTGGCAGCTGCCTGGCTAGAAGCAGCTCTACAGAGGAGTACCTGCAGGTCCTGGTGGACAACAAGCTGACCAAGAGTCAGCAAAGGCCCCCTTTGCTGAAAGGTCACCTTCTGTGTCCTTGCAGAAAGAAAGGTCCTCATCACTTGCATTGGGAAGAGTTTTGCCAGGAGATAAAGGAATTTTGTTCTCTCCCCTCAGCACTGATGAAAACCATCTGGACTCCTGTGTTATTTTCTGGGCTTTCCAGCACAGAAGAGACATGGAGTTACTTCAGTGAGTTCAACAAAGGGTCACAAATGCCATTAAGAAATTGCAGCATCTTTCATATAGGAAGAGACAGAAAGCTGGGACTGCACAGTCTGGAGAAGGTTCAGGAGTAGATTTTCTTAGTCTGTGCAAATACTAGAAGGTAGAGTGTAAAGAAGATGGGACCAGGCTCCTCTTCAAAATATCCAGTGACAGGACCTCATAAGAAAAACACTTCTTTACTTCAGGGAGTAGCTGAATGAACTGCTTCTGGAATGAGTGGTCCAGAAACACTTGGGGTCATCATTCTTGGAGGTCTTCAGACCCTGACTAGACATGACCCTGGTCAACCTGCTAGAGAACCTACTTGAGCAGAGTGTTTGGACTAGATGATCTCCAAAAGTTATCCCAAAATTGTCCATTCTGTGTTTCTGAGATTTGTGATTGTTCCACAAACATTGGCAACTTTATTAAAAAAAAAAAAAAAAAGGAATAAAAAAGAAGAGAAAAAATAAAAAGGATGACAGAACATTGAGCTATAAATCTCAGAACTCAAATTACACTCTGAAAAAAACTCATAACAGTTTTTAATTTATTGAAAAAGTGTAAGATTCAGTTGTCTAAACATCAATATCATCCTAGGCAACGTGAGATATTATTCTTCAGTATAACTGTGCAATCTAATAAGTTCTGCATCATACTTGTCAACACAATACAGATATCTATGGTACCTTAGTGCATCTCAAAATGGTGTTAGGCACCTATGTTTACACATTTTAATTTCTGTCAAAAATACATATACTTGGAAACTGATTTTTTTGTTAATTATAGGTAGATAACAGGAGTTGGTACCCATAAACAGAGAGGAAAGCTTGATTCAAGTAAAAGGCCGGCGTTAACTATGTCCTTAACCACTATATTTGTGTATAGAAGTGCAATCCTTTCAAAAACGGTGACTAGTGAAAAACAGAAGTTATATGTGAGCCTGAAGGTTTTAGAATATTTTTATTAAAGATGAGGGATTAAACATTTCACTAAAAAGCCCAAGATTTTATGAAATTTGTATCTATTTTGTGAATTTTGGAGGGTAGAGAGTTATGTTTGTTATCTCTTTCAAGATAAGAACTGGACTCCTAAAATGTCACTCGTGTCTATTCTTTAAACTAAATACTAATTACTCAAGTGACAATACTTGTGATTTAGCTGTGTTTGTCTTTTTTTTTCCAAATCTATCTCAGAAATTTGTCTTAGTAAATATGATCACTATGAATGCTGGGAGAAAAGGAACTCCCACCTTCATATTTTATTTTTATCTGAGCAAACTCTTAAAACATCTTGAAGCATTATAACAGGTCCTACAGGAATTGTAAAGTTCTTCTACATAATTTATAAAGCCTGTAGCAAAGCCAGTCTTTTGCTATTGATATCATTCAGGTGCCAAACTCCTCCACAACTTATCAGATACTTGAAAAATTGAATTTATTCCAAATGTAGCTTTACATTTTATACCTAACAGATAAAATGAAATGTAAGGTTTAAAAAAAAAAAAAAAAAACAAACAGAAAAATCACTGCTAAAGCAGTGACAAAAGCAGACCAATGAGATGAAAATTACTTTGACAAAGAGAGAATATTGACCAAAAAATAAATGAGGGAAAGAATAACTAAATGTCAGAAATCTTTTCTGTCTGAGAACACCCACTGCACTGATAAGCTTTAGAGAAAGCAGTGCCATTTAATGTGGCTTTAAGTGCTACTTCAAAAACCTTGAAACTTTGAGCCTTGACCAGGGTTTAATAAACTAGAAAGAGTGTGAACACAAAAGGGATTATTACTGGCTTTGCATTTTTTTTTAATGTTTAAAAAAATAATAAAAAGCCACTTTAAATCTCCAGTTGTAAACTGTCTTAAAATTCTGAAGTATGTTTGGATTTAAAGGGTCATCCTCCAGTGTAGTAGGTTCTTGATTCAGGAAACTACTGTGGTAGGATCACCAATCAGGACTCTCCTTCATACAAGCTTAATAACTTTTGGAGTACAGAAGGAAGGAAAAAGCTTCAAGATTCCTCTTGAGAGACAGGGATATTAGTGTCTCAAGTGGTTCCTTGAATAAAGACAAGTAAACTATAATGCCTTTGACATCTTTCTTGTGATGTTTTACAAACCCCATTGAACATGTTCAGGTGAAATGGATTAAGTATCAGTAACTAGTTGGTACTAAAGCTGGGAGTCATTGCCTTTTAGATATTTATAATCTTAATATAATCATCAAAAGGTGTCTATGTTCTATTAACTGAATTGATTTTGTCAGAGGATAACTAATTTATTACATTCTGTTTTAAAAGGAAGCTTTCAACTTTCAGGAAATTACATAGAGAGGAAGAAACTGCCCCTTCTACAGTTTCATCAGGTTGTATCTAATGCCAACTCATTTCATGGAAGTAAGTACAGGCTGAATTTTCTCAGTGCAGTTAAGGGAGGATGACATAGAATTTGTTTGTAAAGGAGCTTGTCCCTCCACAATTCACATCCAGAACTTTTCATCAAAATAGATTCCAAAGACATCAAATTTGAATAAACTTGGAGACATAAGTAATTGTTATTTTCAAAAATTTGAAATTATGTATTTATTGAATGTGGAAAAAAACCATAGTTATGAAACCTGACAACACTATCAATTATTCCAGTGTAAAGTAGTTTGTATGTCTTCAGTGAAATTTCTGTAGTTTAAATGAATGCAGCATGAGATGTTTAGTCCTCTAACTAGTATTTGTCCCAAATTCAGATTTTGCAGTGTCTTTCAAATATTTTTAACAACAAAGACAGAAAAAATATTACAATATCATTCTTATTTCCCTTATTTTCTTGTCTCTTTTTGAGTAAATACTTTTTGGAACTACATCTGAAATACACAAGATAAGAAAACATCTGTGAAATAACAGTAAAATAATTCCATACCTTTTTAAAACAAGTAAGGTTGATGTGCTACTTTGCTTTGATCACACACCTTTGCTTATATAAATATCTAAGCAGACATCTTAGTAAATAAAGGTTTTAAACAAAAACCTAAATTATTCTTACAAAATTAAATTTAAGTAACAGAAGTTTGATGGAAATGCAGGACTAACTCCTGTATCAGGATGAACTTGCTTTAAAGTACTTTTTTTTGCATGTTTCTTTCAAGTTTTTCCCTTGATGGTATAGGCAATTAAAACATTTCTTTGTAACTTATAATTTTTTCCATATTTATTTTCATGCATAAGGTATGATACAAGGGGAGTAGTTTTACATTGCATAATTGTTTTGAAAAATATTATGCCGGTTCTGAATGAACAACCTTCAGGTTTTTGAGATCATTTAGCCATATTACAGCATCATTGCCTAGTACAGCTAAATGACACTACTTGTTTAACTATACTACTTGTGTTATTCATTATATGAACTAGTTCTTCTGGAGTTACTCTCAGGCTCTTCATTTTGTAGCAGAGATATGTTGGATGGTATTCTGACCAAATATAGACAACTACTATATATATTAATCAACACAGTCTATTTACCATCAAGGGACGAAAACAGCTACTTATATAAGACAATTAATCTTGCCCTAAAATAGATGCCTAAATTAGGTTAGGTGAGTAGTACTCAGAAAGAGACCATTTCTCTCAACTGACAGACTGACAGTCACTAATAAAGCCTAGGAAGAACAGTGTAAATGCAATGCCCATGTACCTCTAAGCTGGTTGAAGTGTGTCCCATGTACCTTGTGGGGGTACATATCCTGGGAGAGATCTTTTGTAGTGTTAAGAACTTGTTTTGTACAAAGAAACACTTAAACAGGTACTTAATTTTATTATGTAAATATTCCTGTTTATTGTTGAAGGGCTGCTCATTTGCTTAAAGCTGAATGCTGATATGAATAAGTAATCCATGGCACTTTCATAAATATATCCATTTTAATATTTTCAGCAATGAATCAAACTACTAGTAGAACAGTGGATTACACTTTACAACAAAAGGTATTGTTACAGTGAAAAAAAGGCAGATTTCACTCATGTCACTGATGTCAAAGATGAATTATTTCTTGGTTACGTACATCATAAAAGCTGTATGTTGATGTTAAAAAAAATCTGATTTAATCTACAGAATTTGATTCACCCCTTATCTTATAGTCAAACATTTACAGAGGAATGACTAACAAAGAAAACAGGTACCAGCATTTGCACATCACAAATAAAGAGACTACCAATGAAATGTGAAAGGCCAGCCTCCAATTACTGTGGGGAAAATATTTAAATTCCATATTTGAAGACATATTACATATGAACTGATTCAGAAACTAAACGCATGAACTCACAGACTGTTTGGAAAAAAAGAAATAGGAAACCAAAAATAGATTAAAGGATTCAAAGCAAGAAAACAAGAAAGTATAAAATACAAAACCGGTGACTAGAGATCCAATGATGACAAAGGATACCATCACAGCCTAAAATACTGTATTTTCTGGAATAGGCATGATATAATAACATCTTTAAATTATTTTACCTTATTTTTGTATTTGCATTTGCAAAGAGATGTACCAAATTAACAAATACTCTGATTATAATCTTCTCCTTAAAGAACAAGTACAGCATATAAAAATTTGAGCCTAACAACTGGTGTTCTTTAGATGAAGCGTTGCATTCTTAGTATAAAGTCCACTGGGACATTCAATAAACATGACTACTTCCTCCACCATGGTGCAACTGCTTCTACCTGGGGCAAATCTTTTTATACCTTATAATGTTTTTGTATAAATAAGTATCCATTTTTAAATACAGCTATATAACCAAGAGACAAGCAGAACTATGTAACCCTAATTTTAAAAGATGAGGTCCATCCACATTACTGTATAGGTCCATGGGAATTGTAATTAACAGTCACTGATTTGTGAGGCCAAGTGCTATAACCTCTGCACATGAAAACAAATGATAAAGAAAAGCTAAATCTGTCGTTTCATTTTTCTAAGCAATATGTACATGCAGTACAAGTACTTGCAATCGGATATGTCTGTCAGGTATTGGCCTCATAAGTCACCAACGTGCCTGTAACAAATGTGGATAAAGCCTTCCCAAATCTTCGTTCGCGAAGCCCAGCCATGACAAGTACTTGATTTCATCATACTTGTTTGAAAATATTATTAAACATGGAAGCAAATGAAAGGAAATATGATTTACCTGATGCTACTCTCTTGAATACAATCAACTGTCTGTGAAGGCTACTTGATGTAAAAAGTTTTGGTTTTATATTCCTGTATTAATATCTCTTTACATTACCAGGCAAAGACTGAGAAAATATTCTGAGACAACATTAAATTTATGCATAAAATTTTAACTTGACATCAACTTTTTTGCATGTATGAATTAATGATGATTTAATTATCCCTTCTTAATGCACTGAGTTTGCAAATTGTTTGATGTATATTCAAGGTAAACATCACCCAAAGTACAAGCGATTGTTCAGGCTCTCATACCAGCTCCTATTCTATTAACATTCAGCAGCATTTTGGAAGCAATGTTAACATTGAACTGTAGAAGACTAGCTCACTCTTAATTGGATTCTTTTATTGTTATTTTGATCAACAAAGGGAAAAAGAAACCACCCTTAAAAAATATCTCAGCTTCATCTAAAGTTTCTAAAATTATATACATAGCTTCTTTCCTTTTAAATCCAATATACCCAGTATAACAAGTTCGGTATTATTTTGAGGTCTATGCTCTAACAAGCAGTTTGTGATGATATTTAACGAAGCAATGACCTAAGAGAATCAGAAAAGGCTTCAAATCCATTGCTAACACTACAAATATCACAGTTTGTAGATTCCCTGGTTTCACTGCCAACTATTTAATGTTACCATCGTACTTTTAATGAGTATAGGACCTAAATCCTTGTATCAATATGCACCATATTTCTCAAGTGTGACATATCACAGTCACAGTTGCATTAATGAGATTGGGAAAGTTTGCAGTTCCAGGGAAGAACTTTAACTGAGTTTGTTTTAGAGCTTGATACAAGGCCTGAGGCTTGAAGTCTGTGGAATAATTTCCCTCAGTCAATGTCTGTCTCGATATGTATGTAAGTATTAGTTATAGTAGCTAAATATCACAGGTGAAAATGAACATTATTTCTATAAATTTTGCTGTATTGGAATAAATTTTACTTAGTAGTGTAATTTTCAGAATTGGTATATAGATTCAGTAGATTTCAATTGGAAATTCTCAAATATCCTTTCAATCTACAGATACATATCAAATACTACATTACTGAATGTATTTAAATAATGGTAGTATCTCTGCAAGAACTATTTTTAAAAGCTTCTTAAATCAAATATTGTTGGAGGTCTGTTAAAACAAATTTTTGAAGTTCTATTTCTAAATCACTCGTCACTACTGAATTTAATTGCCATAATGAAAAAAATACTATACTAACGAAGTTTCCAGGAACTTCATTTGTAAACAATTTTTTTGGGGGAGTGGGGAGTTTAGATATTTTTTATTACCCATGTACTTGTATAAATAGATTAAGATAATAAAAAAAAACTATTCTATTCTCTCTCCTACCATCCATTATCTGTTCATGTATGAGTAAACTGAAGACAACAGAAATGTGATTTTTACGTCGATGTTCTAACAAAATTCTGGGTTTACTTGTTTCTTCTCATAAGAGTCTGACTGTGTGGAACTGTTATGCAAATGACTTTTTTTTTTTTTTCAGTCTAAATTAAGTAGAAATAATGATGCTCAGTGGAAAAAAACATTCAGAGTGGGCATATAACATTTTTTTCAAGACAGATATATTCCACATTGTGCTATAAATTTTAGTCAACTCATCTATAAGATAACTATAATTACTTTAGTTGCAATGCAACATCATCAAAATGAAACTTGTGTCTTCTCAGAACAGTACTTCTTCATCTTAACTTTTCAGAATAATTTCTTTGGATTGTGTCTCTTCAGAACTAACAGTTTTTAATCAAATTATGTAAATGTAAACATTACTGATTGCACTCACTCCCACTTACATATCCTGTTTTGTTTTCCCTACAGGTGAAATTCCTTTCATTTTAACTTAATATTGACTTTTCCCTTCTATGCATTGACAGAAGTGTTTCTGTTAGACACTCTGACAGCTTTTATATTTAGTAGATGAAAGGCAGAACAGTATATGAGCTTCAGCTGTGAAATTCACTGTTTCCATATGGAGCATGCACTGCTCTATTTGCAAAATTAAGGCACCCACAAGTTCAGGGCTGTGACACATAGGGTTTAGGTTCCAAGACAGAGTTAAGAACTGAAAATTCTGAATAAAATATTGTTGGTTCTTACATATGATGAGAAAATCTAATACACGCTAAAAATCTTACACATGATGGAACATAATAACAAGAAAATCTATGTGCCCAAATCATTTCTCAGGTTTAAAATTACTAGCATTCTTGAGTACGTGAAGTTGGGGTGAAAGAGATTTCAGTATCTGGATAATACAGTGAATATCTTTTAAACATTTATATCTTAAAGTAAAAAAAGATTATTTTTGTCATCCATATTTCTGTATATTTTGAACTACAGAATAATTGTTTTACTTTCCCAGATTTTTTGTAGTAATGAAAAAGACTTTCAAATCTACCATCTCACATTTCTATAAACTCTGCTTGCTATTCCATTAGGAAAAAAAAAATAAAACCACAACAATTATCTCAAATAAATTTTTCCCCAGAGTCTTCACACTATAGGTGTTCTATACTACATTCATGGCCTCAGTACAACAGAGGTATTGAGAATGCAAAGAGAATTACTCTTTTTTTTTTTCAATTACAGTGTAACTCTTACTGTCATAAATGCATTAAAATATGACTTCATGTTTTTTCCATACCTCATCTATTATAACAAAAAAAAATTTAAATTAGCTATTATTAACAAAAGTATGAGAAAAGCTACATTTTAAGTTATTAGTTTTTTAAGTTTATTTTTATAGATGAATAACAGGTCTGCCTGTGTCTGGTAGATAAACTGTAGAAAAATATCAACATATACAACAGTCATCCATTGTGAGAGTTACTGATGCATAACATTTTCTCAAGTCCATTAAACAACAGTTGTGTAATCCAGCTTGATCCCACCTGGATTGCTAGCTAGGGCAACCTTGAAAAAGGTGGAGGTTTTACCCTTCTCACCACATCAGGTGACAGAGCTCTACCCAACCTCTGATAACTGTACTGTAAAATTAAATGTTGATTAGTTCTTTGACTCATCTGTCTCGGATGTGTGTCCTGGATCTGATTTATATATAGTCCTCTCCTGAGCACTGGCTAAAGGGTGCTTGACTCTCCCTAATGAGGAAGCCTGCAATAAAGGCTCCCAGTGCCCTGGATCTAGGGCAGCTGGTTATGCTTGTCAGAAGCTGCTACAGATTTCTTGGGACAGCCCCATTGTGTCTCCCTTTGCCTCATCCTTACCTGACAGCAAGAGAAGTTCTCAAGTTTCTTAAAAGTTTTCCAGGTGTTCTGTGACCTTGTTCACAGAAAATCTAGAAACTCACAAAATAGAAACCAGACACTGCTGCATAAAATTCTTCTGTTGGTATATATTCTTTTTCTCATTTCCTGAATATCTTAAAAACTATTTCTGATTTATCAGCACCAGAAATGAAGATTAGACCAGTCCACCATTTCATGTTAGTTTTATTTCCCTTTGGACAAAAATTAAGCGAAAAAAGCGAAAGGTCAATATTCTTCAGAAAAAAATCTGGGATAATTTTCCTTTTTAAGAATTCCAGGAAAAAGAATTATTTCCAAAGTGTACATTTACGTGAAGCATAATAGTTTGGGATTTACCTTTCATAGACTGGAATACCTAAACTAAAGAAAATAAAGGAATCATAGGGTAACAAAACTAACATCAGTGATTTGAAGTATTAGTTTTATATTCAGTTATTTGTTTTAGGTAGGATCAAAGAGTTCAGGAATCTTCTCACTGAATTGGAGTACATTTAGCTTTTTCTTCCCTAATGTCTTGACCTTTTCAGGTAGCTGAAATCAAGTGCCTACCTTTATGACACAAAAACTGACAGAAAAAAAGAAAAGAGTTCTGTCCTCAGGGAATACAGTCAGTTGTTTATTTATTTCAGACAAGGAGATTTCCTTTCCCTTCTTGGATTTAATGCATGCAAATTTTCACTTATTTGTTGTTACTCTGCAGCATCAGCTGAAAAAAACCAAACAGACCAAGAGCAACACATCTAGCTCCAGGCAGCATTTTGTACCTCCCTGAATACTCTAATTTCTCCACATTAATACTAACTGACACCCTGGGAAAATAACTTGTTAAATGAAATTACTGTGAAGTGCTGTCCTGTCTTCCACACTCCCTCATAAACTACATCAACTATTATGACATTATGGTAGCTGTGGTGATTCTTGAAGGGATATGGGAGTATATAATTGAATGCCATCTTATTTTGTTTGAGTAATTTAATTTATAGCCCTTGGAAGTAATGGACATGATATTTTATAACCTAAATGTCTGTAAGTGAAGAGTGAAATACAAAGACTGAGGTACACAGAGAAGTTCACAAAGGTCCACCTCTACTATAAAGGCAGATGTGCACAATTTTCCACAGCTTGATTCTTTTTTGATGTGTGGTGGTTTGTTTATTTTAAATTTTGGTGGTTTTTTTTTTTTTTGTTCTATTTGTTTTTTAATAAATAAAGTTAATTCAAATAGCTACATTTCATAAGCATTTATAACTTTCAAAATAAGAGAAGAAATGTAAATAATCATCTATAATAATATAAGCAGGAAAAGTAATTCTCCCATTTGATGGTTCAAAAAAGATATAGATACAAAGTTATACAAGATACCATTCTTATTTATCCAGCTGACTGATTAACTATACAGTTTGGTGGTGCAAATACACCATTTGTACAGGTAAATAAAAAAAAAATTGAGTCGCTTTCAAAGTATATTAATTTTAACTAATTAGGAACATAAGATCAGGGGAGCTATGGGAGGAAGTAAAGAGTTCTACAGAGATGCTTAACTATATCCGTTAATTTCCCTCTAATGGGCTGTTTATATGTTACCTTTCTTTCTGACTCTGTGTTCAGAGTTTTGTGTACACACTTAACAAGCAGAGGAGATAGGTAAATGATGAGAAAATTCTCATGTAAAAAATATATGTAGTCACTGTATTTTCTCTATTGGTTATGATTTCTATGTAACCTAATATAATTTGTTGAAGCCTAAGTACCACTTTAAACAGCAACCATGACTTTGTATAAAAGATGCTAATTAGTTGATCAATTATTTCAATATTTCCAAGGAACTTTCCTTTCTGATAGCAAGCAGGAATTTCCTACATACTAATAAATGATGATGCAAACAACTATAGTCTGAAGTTATAATGTAGTTTGTAGTTTGACAGGAAATGATCTATCTTTCAGGCCCAATGTGTTTGGGCAATCACACAGTAAAAAGGAGAGCAACTTAGTTTTGTAAATATCACTTCACTCAGCTGAAATTTGACAATTAGATATCCTCTAGCAAGCTAATAATTTAAACAATAAACGGATTATAGTTACATGCCATTAAAATTAGATTTTGATAATTATTTTTATATTTGTATAAATCATTTTGAAAGCTACAATAAACAACTTGTCTTCCAAGAAATAAGACACCACAAATATATGGAATTTCAGCAGCAATGTGTAATTTTTGGTATTTGACTTCACCTGTTTTCCACACTAGAAGACTTAACAAACTCAACAAAAATTGTTTAATTTTACATCTCAGTATCAAAAGATACATACAGTTTTCATGCCACAGTTTCCAGGTTGTGACATGCAGTTTTATAAAATGTAAAATGTCTCATAGTTGAAAACTGAGCAGCAGTCCCAGTTTTTCATAGGCTTTCTGTGACCTTTGCTAAATTCTTTGTGCCAGTTTGAGGAAGGAATTTAACCACCTGATGAGTTTTAAACCAAAGGTTGGAGTATATTTACTATTCATTACTCTTTGTTTCTTCTATTTGAATTGTTTCATTAATCCAAAAGAGGCTTCAGAAACTATTGTGACTTGGGTGATCAATCACTTAGAATGAATAGTGAAGAGTCATTATAAACAACTCAAGGACAACTGTCAACAGTTAAAGTGTTTGACATATCTTTGTTTCTTTTCTAACTGAACTTGCCTCAGGTGTTCCAGCTTTTTGCCTGCGTATTATTAGAGCTTGAATTTCACAATTATTCTGATCTGGTTTCAGGATTTAGCACACTGTTCCTTGTGCTTTCACCCGTGAAGTTTGGGTACTAGAATTCCTTCCTGTTGAGAACTGTTGATTAATAATATGGAATCATACTTGTTTGTATATTAAGCTGGGAACCCTCTTAGTTCCCATTTTTGAGTTCTCGCTTATGTTTCTGCAACTGCTTTGAACTAAAGAAACAATGACTCTCTGCTTCAAGCAGGATCATAAACCAGTATCTAGAACTCTCCCTCTTTTTTCTCCATTACCTAACTTATTATCACTCTCTGTTGCTTTAGAATGTCTTAGACAAAAACATTTCTGAAAGGACTTCTATTTGTCAGTAGAAGCCATCTCATCCTCTTCTATTACCTTATTTGCAATTGTACCTACTATTTATTTCATCAGAGATGTTTCTGTATCACAATCTAACTTATTGGCATACTCCTTAAAAAAGACACCTCCATATATCATAAATCAGTGATTTATTTAACAAATCAGTGTTTTTTAAATTTTTAATAATGAGTGTGCTTTTGGAAACTTGTACTGATCTTTTCAGCTTTTCAACAAAAGATTAAAAACCACTTCTTGTACATGTTACTTTCAAAAAATAGTCAGACTGGCTTTAAGAATGCTTCTTACATAAGGAAAATTGACTTCAAAAAAAATTTAAAGGTGTCAAACTTGTCTGTGTGACCATATTCTAAATTTGGGTTATCTCCGTGTAAACTTCCAACATACTTTTGAAGAATACATCAACATATTCAACTGTTAAAATAAATTAAAAAATAAAAAATATATTAAAAACAAACTTGCCCATCTCCTTGTTGGCAAGCTGTTCTTTATAAAATCGTAGAAAATTATTTTGCTTCAATACTTTTTAACCTCATCTAAATTATTCTAAATCCAGAAGTTTTTTTTTTTTCCTTTTCCAGGGGGATGAAAATGAATATATTGTACAGGTAGGTATATACCTTCAATCCATTCTTGAGTGTATAAAATTTGTTTACTTAAGTAATTAGGCTAATTCAAAATTATACATGCATTTTAATTCAGAATTATATTTTTATACAGTCTTGTAATTTTCTTGTTTTATTTGTTTTTTGTATGCACAAGCTAATTAGGCCTTCTACGCGAACAGGTTTGTTTTAGAGTAGAAGACCTATCTCTGGTACTATAAGTAATTTGGTCCAGCATATTTATTCCACAGTAATGAAGCAAAGAACAGAAATGGTTTAAATTTCACAAGACAAATATATAATTTTTAAAAAAATCACTGTTATCAAGAATTTTTCAGAAAACTTACTTGAGTCTTAGAATCAAGTCCTAGTGATGTATACTAAAATGGCTGCTACATTTACCGTAGTTATTTCCAGTCTGAGAAGGTTAGTTTTCTTCAAACCTAAATTAAAAAAAAAATATAAAAACCAGCAGCATTGTCATAGTACCTTTTTCTGGTTTTCAGTCTGCTCTACAGTGAGTACACTGATTATTCATCACAATTTTGCAGTAGAGTACTATAATCACTGTCTGAACAGCTGTTGTTATATACTTGTAGCACAAATAAGCAAGAAAACAGCTGATGCTTCAGTAACAGCAGAAAATTCAACAGGGAGGTAGAATCAAGGAAAGAAACACAAGTCGTGAATTCAGAGAAGGAAATTCTTGTGGGCAGGTAAAGATTCTTTATAGCCCTTGTTACGATATTGTCTTTACCAACTATCTTGAGTACATTCTGGTTTTTTAAATGAAGATTGCATTTTAAAAATAAAAAATCATTTCTATGATATGTAATCTAATATTATGAAAGACAAGGAAAGAAGAAAAAGAGAAAAAGAGCTGCACTAAAATCATGATACACTTAAGCAGTGTACACTTACTTTTTAGTATTTGGGGCAGAATAACACAGATAAAACATATAATAAGCCAATTAACAGATTGTAGACATGTAAATATATTTGAATTACCTCTCTGTGATACTGGCAGTTTAATATAGAAATGTAGAATTATTTTATTAAAAAATAAAATTGGAAAATAAAGATGGATTTTCAGAAGAGAATCTTGTCTCAGGAAACTGGCTGGAGATTTACATTTGAAATTTGTCTTTCTTTGATATTTTTTGCCTTGTCAATATAGTCAACTATAGCTAGTGTACTATCCATCATCCTAGGGTTATGCATATCAGACACTCAAGGATGAATACATGTCAGATTTGAAAGAGTCATTCTTTATTCATTATAATTATACACTGAATGAGCACAGCTCCACTCTACTCCTGCAAGTGCCCAGTGTATTATCTACTGACTTCAGCATGAGCATTTTCACCTTGTAAAGTAAGGCCTAATACAGGTGGGTATGTTGCATTGCTTCAACTACAGCTCTGAAAAAAGTCACTCCTCTCCCATTCCTGTTTCTCATACCTGAACTGAACAACAGAGCAGCAACCTCGTTTTAAGCTTAATAACATGACATATTTTTACCTTTTCTTCATATGATCTTAAAGGTCTTTTCTATATAGGTATGTATGTACATATATATTAAACATATTCTATGATATATTATATATATTTAAGTCTGTATATATGTATATCAACATATGCATGTAACATACTCTTTAATGCACACCATATGCAAAATGCCTTCCTTGCTCATGATCTGTTTTGAAAAACTAACTGCATCATTAACTGTTTACTGCTGAAGCAAAAAGAAAACTGGAAATTCATTGTTTATATGATTAATTACTTTTCTTTCTGTGAGTCTAAAATGTAATAAAAGCTATTCAGATACAAGTTTTGTGTATGTAACACCTGCTGAAGAATAAACTAGACTCCACTGCCTAAAAAGGCACAGCAATATAGAGACATGCTCTTTATTTTTTCCATTAAAAACACATTTTATAACTTTCTAATATAAATAATTCCATGACCTTTCCATGGTGTTTCTAGCTGTAAATCGGAAGAAGAAAATAAACTTTCCTCTTTTAAGCTCTTAATCATGCCTCTTCTTTCCACTATTAATGTAGGGAAACTTCAATAGTGAAGCAAACTGAAAAAGAAAGAAGTATTTACTCAGGTGGCTCACTACTACAGGCTAATTTACCATTTCATCAAATACAGAGACATAGGTGGTGACCTCAACCAGTTAAGCAATTTACTTTCTTTTAAACTTCAGCTACAAATACAATTCTTTTCTTACTTCTATTAAATTTCTACATTTCTTGATTTGTGATCTCAACCAATAATAGGAACCTGAAATATGAAAAGGTCATAACAAATATTCTGTACATTTCCATATCTGAAAACACTCAGATAACGCTCTTGCTGACCCATTAGTAAGGTCAAGTTGTTCCCTTTTCATAACAACAAGTACCATATTTCTAAGGAAATGTGTTGTTTCATTTTTAATGCAACTTGACAGTTTCGACAGGGAAAGATAATGACAGTCCAAAATAGCTTTCGAAAAAGTTCAAAGACTACAAAAAAGACATATGCATGCTATATAGCTTTGAACTGTTCAAGAAATTGAAAGAAAATAATTCATGGTGTTGTATGAATGAAAATAATATGCATCTGGTATCAAAAGGGTGAGACTCTCTAATGCTAGTTACAGACAGAATAATCTGTTTTCATCACCAAATGCAACTTTCTCCTTGCAGAGTCTTTGAGCTGACAATTTCAACATACCATTGTATGTGGCTAACTTCCCCTGTTTCAATTCAAGCATCGAGCCTCAACTCTAAATATTATGGATCTATGGAACAATCAATGACTTCACTTTGCACATATAGTGGTTTAACCATAGCCAATATCTAAGCACCACAACTGCTTGCTCAGTACTGCCCACAGAAGATGGGGGAGAATCAGAAATGTAAAAGTTAGAAAACTCAAGGGTTGAGAAAAAAGCAGTTTAAGAAAGGGGGGGGAGGGGGGAAATAAAAAAGAGAAAAGAAAAAATCTTAAGTAAGAAAGCCAATGAAGAGAGAGGAAAATAAAACGCAGAGACGCAAAAGAAAGCAATTCCTTACCACCAGCAAAACAATGCCTGGCCAGTACTGGAGCAATGGCAGCCTCTGCCAGCCTCCACCTACCAGTTATATTGCTGACCATGACATCATATGACATGGAATATTCCTGTGGTGAGTTGAGATCAGCTGTCTCAGCTGAGTTCCCTCACAGCTTCTTGTGCACCTTCAGTCTCCTCACTGGTGTGGCAGTATGAGGAACAGAAAAGGCCTTAGCTACCTAAGCACTTCTCAGCAACAACTAAAACAACCCTGTGTTGTCAACACTGTTTGCAGCAGAAAACAAAGCCCCATACTACTTCCTCTCCTAATCTATGCAAGAAATAGGTACCACCAGAGAGAAAAATCTTTAATTCTGTCTTTGGATTAAGACAGGTTACCGTTCAGAAGTTCCTCCTTCACACCACAGATGACAGAGGTAATTGAATTTTTTACCACTTTTCTATATATTAGAAGTCTGCAGTTAAGTGATATAACAGAAAATAAAAGTGATTAGCTCACACTTAAGTATATCAAATGTTAAGACAGATCAATCTCTTGAAAATGTCCATCTTATTGTAGTTTCTAAAACTGACTGGAAATATTATATAGGAATATTTGTTTAGTATTAGAAGTTTTAATCCACCACAAAGATCTGAGTAGCAGGGACAGAGTTGTGGAAAAATTCTAGCCTATGGTCCCTCCTACAAGGTAGTCACTTCCACCCATAAGACTGAATGTCTTTATGACAGTTTAGAATTCTGCAACTTCTTTTAGAGTGCAAAGCTTCATAGAAATACATCATCTCTGAATATTGCCTTGCTCTATTAAAATAACTGATAAAATTTTGTGTAAACACACCTAACTATAGCTATACATTACTTGAATCTGGAGATTTCACTCTGATTTACTTGATTTAGTTATCTCTGGCAACTGTTAAAAATTTTCATATCTATCAATATAAAATGTTATTCTTGCATTCAAATTCCCAATTGTCATGTAACATAACAAAAAGGGTGCTAAAGTTGGCAGATCTAATCTTTTCAAATGTAGACAGCTGTACACAAACACTCATACAAGTGTACACAATCTGTACACATTTGTACACAAATGCACACACAAGATTTTTCATCACTCCCTGATGACAAAGACGGATTTCAGGGAATCATTCTGGAATTCAGTCTATCCTACAAAAAGTGATGCTGGCAGAACTGTTATGTTTAGTAGAAAAGGTTTGAGTGAAGTGTGGAATTGCTTCTCCATCTCAGTAATATAAACATTCATAGGACTTAATCTTTTTTTACCTCCTCTCTTACATATTTAAGTTTCTATTTAAAGATAAAATATTTTAAAATATATTTGTTTACAAAGCAATAAGTATCAGGTACAGAATCTGCATTTGGATTTTAAGCAAAAAATACAAAGTTCACTGGTTTCTTCACATTACAGCAGTTGGGATTATCAGAATTTTAAGTTTAGACTAGAGATGAACTTTCTTTTCAAATATGAATAAGTTTCTGTGGCTGGGATTTGAACTCTATCACAACCATACAGACCTTGGATTTACTTTGGATAAAGCAAAAAAATTGAGGAAAAAAATGAAAGGAAAAAAAATTAAATTTCTTCTAGTATTATCTTGACGGGTTAATAGTAAGAATGAAACATTTTTTGTAAGTTCTTACATAATAGTGTGATTTTACTCTGATTTCTAAGATATTAGAATAATAAAATCACAGAATAATAGAATAGAATAATACAATTAGTTTGGTCTGGAAGATATGTTCTGAGGTCATTTGAACCAACTTGATCCAGCTTCCTAACCAAAGCTTCTTGAACTCTGTCTTGAACTCTGTGACCATTTTCCTGAGGAGTCCATCACTAGCCACCCTCTAGCTGAAGAACATTTTTCTAATATCCAGCCTAAACCTAAACCTCCCCTGGAACTTCAGGCCATTCCCTCAGGTCCTGTCACTGGTCATCATAGAGAACAGATCAGTGCCTGCCCCTCCTCTTCCCCTCATGACTAACTTTGCAGTTCAGCCAGGTTTCTCAGTCAGGTCCAGCTGCGGTTTGAAAATCTCCAGTAGCGGTGAATCTACAAACTCTCTGTACAACCTATTCCAGCTGAACTGTAACTGATGTTGAGCACTCATGATGAAAAACGAAAGAGTTATTTGTCAGAATATCTTCACAATAACTTAACTCTCTCAGGAACAGCTATCACTGAATTATAGGACCATCGAGGTTGGAAAAGACTTTTAAGATCATTGAGTACAACTATAAACCTAGTATTGCCCAGTCTACCACTGAACAATGTCCCTAAGTGCCACATCTACATGTCTTTTAAATACATCCAGGGATGGTGAATCAACTAATTCCCTGAATAGTCTGTTCCAATGCTATATAACCCTTCTGGTGGAGAAACTTTTCCTAATAGTCAATCTAAACCTTCCCTGATGCAGCTTGAGGTCATTTCCTCTCATACTGTCACTTGTTACCTGGGAGAAGAGACCAACCCCCACCTTGCTACAACTTCTTTTCAGGCGAAGTTAGAGAGTGATAAGGTCTCTTCTCAGGCTCCTTTTTTCCAGGCTAAACAACCCCAGCTCCTCATGAAACCTGTGCTTCAGACCCTTTACCAGCTTCCTTGCTCTTCTTTGGACGTGACTATTACACAATTGTTCTTCGGTAAGGTGCAGACCGATTACACTACTGTAAATGTCAAAACATAGTCTGCTCTGTATAGGAATCCTTAACCTTGGACCTAGAAGAAAACAGTATCTACAGTGTTAAAAACAGAGAGAGAAAACATTTTATCAAAAGAAACAACTTTTTTGTGTCATTTTTTGTGTCAATACGCTGTAGAATAAACTTTGACATATCTTTACTGCTTTCTGATTGAAAAAGCTAGAGAACTTTATTGAAAATGATGCAGTCTTGATTAATTATTGATTTGGGCAAGTGTAACAGAGGCCTAGTGGACACATGGGTGAATTGCAAGTGTGTTAGAATGATATCTAATTGGTAATGTCAATACTATCAGATGCTGCAGAAACACTGTATTTGGCAGAAGAAAACTATACTCTTTTCACTGCAGAAACTAATTAGTTGTGGAATAACAGCTCCAGAGAACTTTGAATTGCCCATCTAAAGTGTTTGGCAACTCAGCCGCAAATATTTAGACTTTTATTTCAAAATTATGTACACTGGGTCAAGTTCTATAGCTTTCCCTGGTTGCTGTTTTGTAACTTGCTTTGCCTCTCTAGATGTGAATATTGCTATCTGAATGTGTTACTTGGCAATATGTTGGCTGAACAAGATAGACATTCAGTACATGAGGGGAAATAGAAAAATTAGTCCCTTATTTAACTACCTGAATTTATTAAAAAAAACCCAAACATTGATTGAAAAAAGAATAAAACTTTAAATATTTGTCAACTCTTTATTTAATGTTACAGCTGCTTATTCTGATCCCAAAAATTCAGAGTCTAAACAACATACTTTTGAAATTCTACTTATCATCCAGATATTTTTATAAAACAGTTTTTGTTTTCATCTTCATCTTTACCTTAACCACTAGAGTAAATTAAATCTACTTCAAGTAGAAAAATAAAATAATAAAAAAGCTAAATCTACCTTTTTTTTTTTTTACATTTTAATATAGATAGGCCTAAATCAACAAACACTTGAGGGGTCTGAAGTGAAAATATATTGCTGGAAGCAATTTTCTCCTTGTATTTCTGTCTCAGCATGAAACAAGTTATACACTGTACCACAAAAATAAAATGTTTTTACAAGACTTCAGCACAAGAGGGGCTAAAATCTCTATAGTAATTTAGAAAATACAGACACATAAAGACAGTATGAATAAAAAAAAAACCGATGGACACCTGCTGTCTGACCAACTTTGCCTGTAGTCTCCAGAGCCTGTGCCAAGGGGGATGCAGTTCAGCCGGCCCACAGTAAACGGTGTTCTTGGGATGTCTCTAATCCAACCTAGTGCAACAGTAAGACGCAAGCCCTTTTCTTCTGCTCTAAAACCTGGACCTTTAAAAGCCTAGAAACAACTGAGCAGCATCCAGTTCATTGTTTTAAGGTATAATTTGTATTGGTGATTAAAATAAGATTTAAAGCAATCAAACATAGTGAGACAAAATGAACCCATAGGGAGTCCAGCTCACGTCTTGCCTTGCAGAAGAGGGATCTAAACATCAGGAATCAGTGTGAGGCTTGTACAGGGGAATGACTGTTCCACCACTCGGGTCTGGGTGAAAAGATATCTCTAGGAAGGTACTGATACAAATTTTCACAAGTTCATATCATAATACTGATCTTTTAAGTACTATGCGAATTTTCATTTAAGCATGAAAGCTGCCTATATGATACATGATAAGACAGGATTATTTAAAACATGGGTGCGTTTGTGGTGAGTCTAGCTACATTTAAGACAAAAACACAAGAGAAATAGATTTAGTAAATTTTACCTATCACAGATTTTAAAGAGGTCCCATGCCTTTCAAAAGCAGAAAGTGACTCAGGGATCCTCCAGTACCTCTCAAATAGCACAAGACATTGTGGTTAAGGAACTGAATCATACTCCAGACTTCTACCAATTATTAAAAAAACCAGGTCAGTCAGCTCAAATGTAGACATGTACAGCTAAGTTGGACACCTCTGATTACAGAGAATTGAATTTCACATCCTGGCTGTCATTGGAGTGGGTGGAGACTTCACACTGAGCTGGATAAGGGCAATTAATGCCTCTTTGAACACTGAGGGTGCAGACAGTCTACTCCAATAATCTTTTTTTAAATGAACATATTTTTGCAAATGTTTATATATTTCATTGCAGCACATGTAGAACATGTTTGCAGAGTCTAGATATATGACATAGGAGGTAGAGGAGCCTGGTGATTATCTTTGTATTTAGTTTATTCAGAAGATCTAAAAAGTGTACTAGACTCTTCATTTTAGAGTTGTTGTACATACTCACAATTTGAGCTGTAGGCACATGAGAGACAAATATAACCACTGTATATGGCAACATCCAAACATTCAGTTTGAAGATCTTATGTTGACCTAATTGAGAAAAGAATTAGATAGATAACTGAGAAGTTTCAAAGGACTTTGATCTTATTTCACTAACATGCTATGTGAAAATATCCATGTATGTTCATGTGTGGCTGCTGAAATTTGTTGATGTCCCAGAATTTTTGAACTACTTATTTCAGGGTTTTAAAGCTCAAAAGCTTTAATGGGAAGTTGTGAGTAGAAGGTAAATTGGAGTAAAATTTTGTCTATTTTAAAACTGAATGCCCCTAATTAATTTTATGTATGGTCACCTTTATGTCATTATGGGTAAATCTGACTGATCTTGGTAATCTGAAATTTAATTGAGAAGCAGAGAATCCTGAGAATGGCTTAAGTAAGGAACATTCATCAAGAGACAAGATCAAGCAAGTAAAATAAGTTGTATAACTCTAAAAGTAAAAAAAGGTAAGAGTTAAAAATTGTTTCTTTCTTGTTGACTAGAGGGACTTATTACTGTTGATGATAGATAGCTTAGGTCCCATTGGTACTCTAGGGTCAACATACAATTTGGTGTGTTTTACCATATCACCTGATTCTAGACTGGAAGACTTATTTGCATGTACTGCAGCTCCTATTTGTACCAGGATTTCTTTTCCATGGGGACAATGGATTAGTACCATGATCAGGGCAGTATCTCTAAAAACCCCCACCAAAACCCAAAAACCAAATCACCTTAGGAATAAAATTCCTAATGTTTTATGCAGCTGTCAGTTTTTGTCTCTGATCAAGTTAGTGTTCTCTGCCTATTTAGTTTTGTGATATGTCATAGAGTTTTGAAAAACTCTGTTAAAAATGGTACATCAGTAAGTTAACTACACTTACTCTTAATATTTATTTTTGTTATACATTTACTGGTTTTAGCCCAGGGCAGTTAAAGGGGCACTCTGAATTGCAAAAGTACCATATGTTTCTTTTATCACAGTTTCTCATAGCAACTCCTAACATGACACTTTATCTTAGTCTTAATATGAAATGTTTAAAAACACTTGGGTTTTTCACTGAGAAACACAATTGAAAGAGATTCAAATGGAAGTATTAAATTTATCTTTAATTTATTATTATTTTTCTGATTATAAAAAATAATAATACCAATAATAACTAAACATCAAAACCATATAATTGTAGGCTTAGCATGACCCATTTTAGGGCAAAACATTTATTTTCTACAAGAGGATGAAAACATCTAACAATGACTGATTACCTAAAAAGTGGATCAGAAAAGGATTTATGGAATATATAAAGTACAAAATTTAAAAATAAACCACATTATTATAATTAGAAATATTTATTTCTGTTATTAAATCAGAAACCCCAAGAAGCAGAGAAATTTTGTCATGGAAGAAATGCTACAAGCATGTATTAATAACAAGTTCAGGCCCATGAAAGTGACAAATCATTAAAAATTTAATTTCACAATGATGTTAATTCATAATAGTTTTTTAAGTTATACTTCAGATAATTCTGTCATTTAAAAAAAAAAATTGAAAGATTTTTTTTTCCTTCTGATATTTTGAGAGGCAAAAGTTAGCTTTCTCCTTGCATTACAGTATAAACAGTTTTGTTATATCCCGAGCAGCTGCGACTGTCCTCTGAAAATTTATGACAGTGCATTACAGTATGGAGTAAAATGCATTCTCCTAAACATTACTAGGGGTAATAATAATAAGACATTGATTTTTTTTACCGTAGACAAAGTATAGAGCCTCCTGAGATTCAGTAAGTTAATTCCTGATTCTCCTTACTTTAAGGTTGAAATGTTTTGCTAGAAAGCCGGTAACATTTCATGACGGCTGCCGCACTACTTACAGATTTCAGCCTGGCATATTCAAGGCAATAAAAAAATCTACTTTCTCAGTTGAAAAGCGTGTGAGGGAGCATTGTTATTCCCTATCACTTTGTAAGGGTACCTACAGTTCACATGGCACTCTTTCCATGTTTGGCATACAGTGAATATTGTAATAAAGACTAGCTAATAATTCATGTACTAGACAACTGGTAATAGTTTCAAAATGTTAAAATACATGTTTAGTATTGAAAAGCTGTATTATTATAATTATAAGAAAACATAAGAAAAAGAATGCAGCCCTAAGTTTCCAGTGTGAATATTTAGAAATATTTATGAAACCATGATGTGGATTTAGGGCCATGCACATATATAAAAGCAATGTAAGCTACGCAAGAATCTTATCATACCAGAGTAATGAAGTAGAGAGGTAAGACTGAAAGTAAGGGCAGGATTCAGCAGTCCACACGTAGATGTCTAGTGTCGTTTGAGGTCTCTTAAGATATCAAGGATATTCATGTAAGTTGGACAAATACAACACTGACTTTCTGACAAACTCATGACTTTTCATCTAATCCTAGTATGGTCAGGTGAACCACTGGAGGTCACCAAAAACAAAAACAGAAAAAACCCTCTATATTGGTAGCTCAGGTCTACCCTTGGGAAGCATTCTGGTGAGTTCTTACAAGGGAAAGAAGTCGAAGTACAGGAGGATACAGAAACTCTTCTTTAAAAGGTTGTCTGTACTAACATTTGAAGGTATTTGAAATAGATCTACATGTGATGCCTTCGGTGGTTATATATAGTCCAGATTTAAGACACTGTAGGCGAGTCCACGCTTAGTGTCCAAGCACCCATCAGGACCAGTAGAGTGACAATAGACTGCATGAAACTTAGTTGAACCTACCCCAAAATGAAATATTGGGAGTGGGATTCTGTTCTCTACATGAAGGCATCTACTACTTTCTGGGCACTGTGAGATACCTTTCCTAGTTTCCTCCTTGCTGTAGAAGGAGGTCTTTTAAAATTTCTGTTTATTAGGTTTATGTGGCAAAGTTATGGCAGCAAGGTAAGAGGTGGAGATGATGCTTGTTGCAGGGACAGCTTTTACGAAAAGCTGCCAGACACTTCCCCCATGTCCAACCCAGCCAATGCCAGCTGGCTCCAAGACAGACCCACTGCTGGCCACAGCCGAGCCCATAAGCAACAGTGTTAGTGCCTCTGGGATAAAAGATTTAAAAAGAGGAAAAAAGCCCTGTACAACTGCAGCCAGAGCAGAGGACTGAGAGTATAAGAAAAAAACATTGCTGATTGCCTTAGATTGTAGTGTAGCTGTAATCCCCACATGTTACAATCGTATCAGAGCTGACAGAAGCAGAAGCAGATATGACTTTTATAAAAAGAGAGTTAATGCCTCCCTCTGACATTCTACTATGAATCAGACATGGAGAATGTTATAAGGTAATAAGTAAATAAGCAAAGAAAGAAACATACTTGTGATCAGGTTGGAATTGGGAAAATTTGTGGTTCTTAGTGAATTTGCATCGTGGTTCTGCTACAGACTTCCAGTAGTGACTTGATCAATGAGTCAGTACTTGATCCAAATACGAAATGAAAAACACAGATTCAAATGTAAATGTTAAGAAAATATGCTTGGATTCTGCCCAGTCTTAGAAATGGCTTGTGGTTTTACCTTTTCTATTATGGTGTTAAATAAAAGGGAATATCTCAAAATATGAATCTTTTGGAGCAGAAAAATGGGTTACACACCTGAGGCCTATTTACAAAGCATATTACTGAAATAATGAGTATTGCAAGTGTTAGAATGCTAATCCATGGCTTCTGTGTTGAAAGCATTGCTGCTTATATTTACAAAACACAACAATTTTCTGGGAGAGTCATATTCCAGGATAATTAAAATATTAATTTAAGACACCCAGCTAAATATAACTACTTAATTTGGTAACATCTTGTTCACAGGACTTAATTATGTTTACATAGTAGGTGTTGACAAGTTCATTAACTACCTTTATTTGTTCAGAAAGTAGTATGAGAGGACCTGCAATGCATCATGGGTTGCCTAAATCTCTAAAGAGTCGGTCTACACTGTGTCTTTGTTTCCTGGAAGTGTATTATTTAAAACTTTTTAAAAATATTCACCACAGTTTGGTTTCTGCTGACCTATTTCTTAGTTTCTGTCTTAAACCACCTGTCCTCAAAAAATATGTACCTTTCCAAAACAAAAGTATAGTAGGTTAGATCAGAAATGATCATCACAGAATTTCTGCTTTTATTTTTTTTAATGGACGATGCCTTCTCTAATACTGTTGACTTGTTCTAGACTTGTAACATTCTGAGTCTTCCTTGACTTCAAATTTTTTTAGAGTTGTTTTACACAATGCTGTGCTGCTTCTTTTTCTGTATTTCAACATCAAAGACAGAAACATTCTCAAGAAATTATAATTATTATAATTATTTAATTAACATACTAGAACTAGAATCCTGCCTAACTGTCCTTGAAGTAGGATAATTAAGGTTACTGATATTCAGTCCTTGGAGTCTTTAATAATACATGGATAAATAGTAATTCTTTACACTGTTTATCTGTTTGTATAAGATTGCTTTGTTTAGTTGTATATCACAGTCCAAATTTTTTTAGAAGAAATTTTCACTTTTTTCTTCCTTAAAATATTTAGATTGCATACAAAATATTTCAAATTGCGCTGTAAAGTAAAAGATAGAAGGCCCTACTTAGGGTTTCATACACTCTAAATATTAAAAAAAATAGCTTAATGTCTTTATTCATGATGATTTTAGGTAATATTAATTCAAACAATCAAGTTTTACATAATATTTTATGCATCTCTTTTCATTTCATCTTACTTTTTTGCTTAAATATTGATTCATTTATTTGTTGTTCCTGAATTTTTATAAGCATTTAAGACTTCTATAAAAATGGTGATTGAATGCGCAGAAAGTTATTTGAAAGTACCTAAGTGAATCACATTTGAGTTCATCGCTGACTTGTGCATGTGGCACATGGGATTTTGGCTGCCTAAGTGGGAATGAGTAGGAAGGAGTGGGAGTGCTCTGAACTTCCCAGAGCCTTGCAATTAATAGGTCATAGAGATAGCTCTATTTTCAAATATCTTTTTGCACAGTTTTGCAAGAGGTAATCATAGTCTATAAATAAAAAAAGTAGATTTATCATGCACTTGGAACAGATCTTACAGTAACCCAACACAGTTTTTGTAATAGTTAAATGTAAAACAGGAAACTAAATTATTTCAGAATATTAACGTTAGCAGAGCAAGACAGTGAATATGTTGCAATTAGATATATAGAAATTAAAATATTTGAGTCTAATTTTAACAAATGCTGATGATCCAAGGAATGAATCTAAATTCTGAAATAAGTTATTTTGCAAAAGTAATTTTAATGCATTGTTATTTTGGAAAAATACTGTATTGGTCTTTATTTATCAGCATCTTTCTTCACTTTTGTTTGCAAAAATATGTTGATTCTTCTTGCTACCCTGGGGATACTGCATCAACTTAGAGGCTGAAATTGAACTTTGAGATAATAACATCTCAAAGTCTTTACAAATGCATTTCCTTATCATTAACAAAAAAATAATCTCTCTATGATAAATAAAAGGTACCAGTTTAGTCTTGCAGATGGAACATTCAACAAGGTTGAAATCTGCAATCTAGACTGATTATAGTATGTGGAACTCAAGGAATTTTAATCTCTTTAACAATTAACTGCCTGAACAATGTTCATATATCAGCTATGTCAGAAGACATCTTGTTAATAAGTGAATATCCTTTCCACCCCTTCCATTTGACCTTGTAGAGCATTTTCCAGTAAAATAAGTTACTTGAAACCTTATCTTTTGAGACATTTGAAACAGAAATAGACATAGCTGAGCAAACAGAAGAGAGGAAGAATAGCATACTGAGTATAAGCTTTGAGATTATAAGTAGCACCAAGTAAGATAAGTGAAATCTGTGACCACATAAATAAAATTATCATCATATCGGTTATGGTGCCAAGATGGTTTGCAGTGATATTAGTAACATTAATGCTTTTCTCTCCTGACCTTTATTTTCTGATTTTGTGTCTGCACTCATTTTTTCTCACGTATTCTCTTCCAGTTAGTAGTTTTCTAGTAGTGATTTTTCAAGATAATACGAGGTGGAAACTTTTGTTAGTAAGGTCGTGTTGTGTTTGACAGTTTGGAAGAACATCTTGCATTTTACTAGTTCGTTTTAAAATATTTTTACAAAGCCCTTGTTAAAGTCTGGCCTCACCTTTCCTTCATAGAATATCTGAACATGACCAAAAGACCATTTAGCTATTCATTCATATATCATCTTATGGTGCCCATGGCAACTTCAACGCAGCCTTCAAGAAATTTTGCTGGCTAAAAGCCAAAACTGCAGCAGTAATTGTAGCAGTAACAACTGCAGCAGCAGAAGGCACTAGAACAATATCTACAACTTGCTTTTCTTCCAGGATATCTAGTCTAAGTAAAATAAGTCTATTTTAATAAAGAAAGCAGAGAAAAATCTTTGTAAACATGTCTAAAAGAAATAACAATGTGAATTAGGTACAAGTGACATCACTGACAGGCAGTAATTCGTTTTATTTTTGTCAGAAACCCCAACCTTGCTTTCTCCATATAACCAATCCTGTTTTCATGGAACTTCTTATTAAAAGGTGACTAGAATTTGATAAACAAAATATTAAGTGCTGTAGTAGCCATGCTTTCAGTGTAAATATTGTGTAGTAATCCAAGTGACTCTATCGATCTGTTTCAAATTAAGAAAATAATCTCAAAGGCTGTAAATTATCTTACCTACATGAAACTATCATAGACAAGATGTCTTCCAAATTCTATCTTGTCACTCCAGCTTACAAACTATATTACTGGTGTCTACTAAAGATCATTATGCTATTAAAACTTCAAATACTTTGCTTTACCTAAAAATATCACAGGTAGCTTTTGAAGTGATACTTTATTTCTTTGTTCTGACTCTTTACCTCTTTCATAGGAGGAAACTTATTAGAATTTAAAGGCTGAATAAATATGAGACAAAGGAATAAAACTAAAGGTGTGTGAACACAATAAACCCCCACAAATTATCGATCATGTTTTAGATTCTAACAAATTTACTTAAGAATAGAATATTGTATTCTCTTTGAGAGTTATGCCTTTCAGTATAGACAAGTATAATTAATTTATATGAATAAAAGAATCTCTTTGGAAGGAGAGGAAATGAGAAATTGCTGAAATAATTTTATTTTCAAACTGAGTAATTTAAACCATACCCGTGAATATGTTCTTTAGAAGACAATGTCAGTTCCAAGTGTTAAATAATGCAAGTACAATTTAGGACAGCTCTGATATAAGCTTTATTAACTAGGATCATAATGAATGAACATGGTTCTCTGTCAAGTGATTGCAGAGACACTGCATATATATTGTTTTACTGTCTCAGAAAGAAAAAAAAAAAGAAAAATAAAAAAAATAGCTAAAAACACCAGGTATCCATGCCTGGAAGTGATGAACTCCTTAAGAAGCTTCCTGAGTGCCACACTAGTAAGAAGGAATGAAACAGTAACTAATGTGTCATGTACAGATGACTCTTAGTGGAGCCTATAGGAGTGACACAACCAGTATTATACTAACTCAGAACAGGGGAGTGGGAAATCATCACAGACTGTTATATTCTAGTGGAAAGAAATGTTCTTCTAGATAGAATCAATTTCTTAGCTGAACCTCTCAAATTTCAATAACCTTGCCTCACTTCACAAGCAGCAAACTTGATAAATGTCCCAAAAGTTTTCAAGGTTTGGAACACTGACAATAAAAATGAAAACAAAAGTGAAACTCTAAAGCAAAATTTAAAAACTATGAAACATTTGTATAGTGTTTAGCTTCCAAGTTTCACTATCAAGATAATAAAATATTGTTGACATCCATGAAACAATTACACAGCTTGAAAACATAGTGGTTTTGCTTTTTTTTGTTCTGATCAGATTAACACTGGTCAGAAGTGGTTTATTTCTAATCAAAATAAAGTTGAGATATGTAAAGGGTCACTGACAATTCCTTTTGATACCCCTTATTTCAAGAATTGTGATGTACAATATGGTATGATGTTGCTATTGTGTCAGTTATCTGCTGGAAAAACAGTGAGCTTATAACAACAAAGGTTTTCAAATGCACAGATGAAAAGTAGCAAAGGGGAAAATAAATGTAATAGGGACAAGAAATGAAAGCAGCTTTGACAAAGTATGCAGTCTAAGCTAACTAACAGCACTAGAAGGTGACCCTACTTTTTTACCCCCATTTATTTCCATTTCTATAGTTTCTGTATGCTCAATTTGAATCATTTTGAGTAGTGTTGCTTCATTCTTTGTAGAGTGACCAAAACAACAACAATAAAAAAAGAACAAATTAGAAAATAAAATAATAAATTTTATTTGGCAAACCTATTGTAGATACCCAGGTAGAGACTTTAAACTACAATAATGAGTTGCAAACAGATTTATTACAACAAATTTAAGAGATTAATGAAAACAGTAATGTACATTAAAGAGATATTCATTAGGAGAAATGACCATTAATTTCATGCTAATACTGATGTTAACTTACTTTGTAAATTCCTAAATACATTCTTAAAATTCCTAAATACATTCTTAAAAGACTGTGGGTACAATCAACGGTTTAATAGACTAGAGAATTTTTGATTATGTTATTATTATGTTTTAATTGGTTTTCAAAAGTATGCATTACATTGAACTGGAAAACAGAAGTCCTTTTCAGAATAAAGGTTTTTGTCTTACAGAACGCAGAAAACTGTCTGTGTCTTGGAGCTCTTCACTGAAACAAATGTTTGAGTATTTCTTCTGATAGAAATAATTTTTCACGGTATATTCTGATGCAAGGAAGATAGAAGGATCAAGCAGTTACAAGAAGGCTAAAAAGTGAAAAAGGGTTACCCCTTTTTCTTGCAGCCCACAGTCAGGTCTAGAGCTACGTAATACTCCCGTCTTTGAACAATTTGTAGAGAGGCTAATAAATTTCTCTCAATATAAATAGCATTACAGTGCTTGAGTAGAGTCTAGAAAGAGAAAGCAAAACAGAAGTCTTTCTGTGTTTGGAGTACTGTGCTGAACCTACACAGGTCAGATGACTGAACAACCTTACTAATCCTTTACAACTAGGGGATCTTTGGCTTTCTATTTGAATGTGATACGAAACCTCTCTCGTAACCATATCAGGGGTCTGAGATAAGTATGTCATCTAGGACTATGGATGCAAGTGAAACATTCACATAGGACTACTGGAAAAGTTAATATGAGGAAAATTAAAAGTGTAAGTCATTAACCTGAAACTTAACAAATCTGATTTGGACTTGGGTACAGACATATATTTATGTGATTGTTCCATGCTGGCCAGTTATCTGCAAATGAAATTAGTATCTCAATTCAAAATATTAATCCAGACTGTTTAGACAGTTTTAGTATATGGGAGAATATTCTAGTTTAGGAACGGTAGTCCCCAGTTCAGTACCACCCACCGAGACTCTCCCAAACCAAAAGCCACTTGTTCACTCACCTCATTTTTTAAATGCCTTTTGATAGTGCCCAGTGTAACCTTATCCATAATTTTTTCCAAGAATTGAGGTTAGACTAAGTAGTAGACTAGGTTAGACTCTCTAGTTCCTCTACAGGAGGAACTCTACACTCTATAAAGCTGGGGGAAGAAGAAGGAAGGAGGGCTCTTTGGAATGATAATGTTTGTCTTCCCAGGTAATGGTTACTCATGATGGAGCCCTGTTTTCCTAGAGATGGCTGAACACCTGCCTGCCCACAGGAAGTGGTGACTTAATTCCTTGTTCTACTCTGCTTTTGTGCACAGTTTTTGCTTTACCTATTAAACTGTCTTTATCTCAACACATGAGTTTTGTCACTTTTCTCTCTCCCACATTCCAGTGGATATCAGGAGGTGGGGATGGGAGTGGGAGGGGCATGAGTGAGCCGCTCTGTGGTGCTTAGTTGCCAGCTGGGATTAAAACACAACAACAACTTATTTAGCAATTGCTTGTCTAGTCTTTCTGCAAGACAGACAAATTTGAAGATACTTCAGTAATCTAAAGCTGTCAATGCATAGTGCTTAGCATTTATTTTTAAAGTGTGTGTGTAAAAGTCAGAGCCAAAAGACCAGAAAGGAAAATGGATGCTCACAAAATCCATTTCTACTCTGCAGTCCATTCCATTGATGAAACTAAAAACATTTGGTACGGAGTGATCTCTTGGCAAACTGACCTACTGCGATTCCCCTGGTGACATCTATTACATAAAGTTATTATGTGTGAGCTTACATTTTCAATAGTAAGTCTTTCAAAGAGGATCCCAGATGAAAATTGGTTTCTACCTTATCAGTGATAATATTTTCAGGGAACCAAGATTCTCTATGGACCTCAGGCATTCCTGCCTCACCTTGTGCAGGAAAGTTAAGAGACAGCATGCTGACAAACCTGCCAAAAAGCCAAAAGTTTCCATCTGAGAGAGAGTTCTGAACTGCAGCAACAGTAACAGACACAATGAAATAAAGGATTAGGACAAGTTTAACATGTCTTAGAATGCTCAAAGGCATAGAGAATTTCTGCTATTCAGTACTGTCTTTCTGGAGTTCCATGAGGTGCATAATAAAATTCATCTTTAAATACCGGAATATGGATCATTTAGGGCTTCAGCACTCAGTGGAACACATGCCTGCTAGGCAATTTTTATGATTGTCTAGGAAAATGATTATCAGTGAAATTAGCATATACTACCAAATATTTTCCGTCTTCTGTTTCATTGATAAGAAAAAAATGTTGTCACAGAAGTAATTTTAACGTATTTACTTACAAAGTCCTTTCCCGTGGTAATTTTAACTGATGTCCATATATTTTATCTCTTTGTGTTTTCTCTTTTCACATACTTGCAAGGAGCTTAGTCCTTGGGTAAGGAACTGATAAGGGAGATTTTTGATTTTCCAATGTTTTGTTTTGGATCTCAAACTCTGTATATATTAAACTTATACTACAATTCAAAAGCCAAGTTTAAAGTTTCACCCCGCTTTTGAAACAATAAAATATTAAATCCATTCACAGGTTGCAGCAATCAGACTAGATTTTCTCCAATATAATTAATATCTGCTGAGTGGTTCCCCTATATAACTGGATAAAATGAAGACTTACCCCTATTCAAACTGTCTTTAGTACTAAGAGTTATCTGACATTGTAGAAAACAAAGAGTTTTCATGCTTGGGAATTTTTGTTTTCTACTTTTGAATAATAGTCTCTTTTATAATTGCCTTTTATCAGTATAGGATTCAAATTTAATTAATGGTTGACTCTTATTTAGTGACATGAAAGGGAGCTTGTAAAAATTATTGATGGGGTGTTGTTTCCTGTGGTCAGATGCTTTCTTTGTTAGAAACATCAGCAGAATATTTGGCAGACAATTGTGGTAGAATATTAATATCTGTATGAAAATACACACTGAGGAATAAATTGGGCAAAATATTACAAGACAAAAAAAAACAGACTGATACATCTGCTGCTGAATCTTAACCAGAGTATGCTCATGCATCCTATAAGATAGCTTGTCCAAATGAATCTAAAAACATGTTTTTAGAAAATCATAGAATTTCAGCATACATAGCCACTACTTTTTACTGACTGTACAAAGATAGGTCTAGTGTCTCTCTTGGTCATTGGAGACAAGTCTGTGAACTGCACTTCCAGAGTGTCAAAGCCTATGTAGGTGGGAACTAAGCTGTAAAAACTGCTGTCAATGCAATAGAACAGTAGGAAATCTCAGGACAGAAGCTTGCAAAAGTTCAAGGATTAGATAAAATGTTACCAACCCTTACATTGTTTTCTGGGAAAATGAAGGAAAGGGTTGTTATTTCTTTCTTTTTCCATATTTCCTTGATTGAAGCCTCTTAATTTTGGATTTACAATTGCTGGGAGAGAAGAGTTTGGTCTACCTCATAATTCATTTTCCTTAGCAAAACACTCCAGTCTCTTTAAACTGAGACAAATATTTATTCTTTCAATGCTTTGTGTAAGCCATACCAAAGGCAAACCTCACTTGTCTGGAATAAAACTGATGAGAGCAAGGTCTGGTATATATGGGAATTTGTGAACTAAGGACATGGGGATCAAAGTACTGAGAAATAATGTGTGTGAAAGACAAAGTCAGTGAAAGATCTGTGAAGAGACAGGAGGTCTGTGATTCCACTGAGGAGCTCAGAGACTGTTTGGGCTGTTTTTGAGATTAGACAGTACTAATGAAGACTTGTCTGTGAAGGGACTCCAACATTTGTTTGCTTTTCATGAGGGCTTTGAAAACCTGACTTTGTCCCCTCAGGAGATGTGCACAATTTACTGAGTTTTTATGTGATCTAGGAAAGTCACATATATTTGATGGGGAACAAGAGAAAACCAAAACCATTCTAGCTGAGGGTAAAACTGAATGCCTAAGTATGATATGAAAAATGGTGGCAGCCTAATGAAAGATCGTGGAAACAACTTTCCCTTTGGAATGCATGTATTAGACAAGAAGAAATATACAGTTGCACATAAAGGTTTGTGCTTATGAGATGAGCTGACCCTGAATGGATTCCAGGTGCCCACCAAAGCCATTCTATCACTTGTCTTCAACCGGATAAGGGAGAGGAAATATAACAGAATTCTCATGGGTCAAGATAAGGACTGGAAGAGATCATTCAGGAATTACTGTCATGGTCAAACCAGCCTCAGCTTGGGGAAATTAACTTATTATCAAAGTAGGATAATGAGAAATAAAAGCAGATCTTAAAACACCTTCTCTCCATTCCTTCCTTCTTCCCAGACTTAATATCTCCCCCTATTTTCCCTACCTTCTCCCCTGCAGTGGCTAGAAGGACTTGAATGGGGGCTGCGGTCAGTTCGTCACACATTGTCTCTACCGTTCCTTCCTCCTCAGGGGGAGCACTCTTCACACTCTTTCTCTGTTCCAGCATGGGGCCTCTGCCATGGGAGATAGTCCTCCATGAACTCTTCCAATGTGAGTCCTTCCCATTGGCTGTAGTTCTTCATGAAATATTCCAGAGTGGATCCCTTTCCATGAGGTGCAGTTCTTCAGGAGCAGACTGCTCCAACATGAGACCCCTATAGGATTACGGGTCCTGCCAGTAAACTTACTTCAGCACAGTGTCCTCCATGGGTCCATAAGTCTTAGTAGAAGCCTGCTCCAGCAAAAACCCTCCATGGATCAGAGCCACCTTTAGGTACTAGTTTGCTCCATCAGGGTCCTTTCTAGGCTTCAAGTGGATGTCTGCTCCTCCCTGGACTTCCATGGGCTGAAGGGGTACAGCCTACCTCACCATGGTCTTTACCACGGCTGCAAGGGAATCTCTGGTGTCTGGAGCACTTGTTACCCCTCCTTCTTCACTGACCTGGGTGTCTACAGGTCTGTTGCTTTTACATATTTTCACTGTTGTCTCTGTTCGTAATTGCTGTCACATGTTTTTTTCCCTCCTTTCTTAAATCTGTTATCCCAGATGTGATGCTACTGTCACTGATGGGCTCGGCCTTGGCCAGCAGTGGATCTGCCTTGGAGCCAGCTGTCATTGACTCTATTGGACACAGGGAAGCTTCTGCCAGCTTCTCACAGAAGCCATCTCTGTACCACACACAGACACCACCACCACCACCCTCTCCATGCCCAAAATCTTGACACGAAAGCTCAATACATTTTACACTCACTTTGATATAAGTTCCACCTTTTCTTTTTTTAAGTACACTGTGCCACTACTGCATTTTTGGCTATTCATACGGGAATAATATATTTTTTTTAGTTGGACAAATATATTTTATATACACTGAAAATATCAACTTCTGTTGAGTATTAAAACTCTAGCTATGATGAATCTTTTCCTAAGTTTTGTTGGATCAGAATGGTTTTGAAATTTCACTCTCATATTTACTTTTATCCATAGGGAATTTCCATGTTATGCTTGTTATGCTTGCTTGTGTGGTTTCCTTTCTTTTGTACTCTATCTAATTTTATAGTGATTCGAATACTGGAATTCCTACCTATCTAAATGCATTTCCCTTAATATTTATAATTGTGTCATGGAGGACCTGCTTTATGGATGCAATACTGTACAAACAATCCTACTGAATCCACTTGCAGTGAATCTTGTACTTAAACACTGTCTTGTGTACAGTGCTTTTCAAGCATGTAAAAATCTCATCCCTTTCAAAATATTTCTCTAGTGTTTTCATTATCTAACAGATTTTTCTCCTTTTTTTGGTAATTGATCTTAATGCTATGGGCATTGCATAACTAACAAATAGACCTAGGGTCCCTGTTCTAAGAACAACTCTCCATCCATCCCTCTTCTAATTTCTAGTACCTCCTTCTACAAGTAAGACACACAAGTTGGCAATACTTTTTATCTTATCACATCATGGATGAGTTAGCCAAAGACCAAAAAAATTGTATGTCAGTGTACAGGACAATATTTTCTTGAAGAAAAAGAATCTGTAACATAGTATACACAGGCAAATAAAAGAAGTTACAAAAGAAAACCTGCCTCTATAGCTAAGAGGTTTGGGCTCATGGTTTCACAATGGTAGATTTTTTTATACTGGATTGTCTTCCAATTTGTGACCCTCTACTTTTCTTTTCTGATATGATATTTCTGCATAAATTCCTCATGGTTCCAACTATTTTAATGTAAATGAATCAGAGTTCTTACTTTTCACTTCTGACCTCTCTCCTCTGTTTAATCCATCACCTATCACCTCTATTTTAACATGGTTCATAATGATGTTCTTATTTTCTTCTAATAATCCTCAGGAGGACTTCTGAATATAGAATTATTCATATGAATAAGGCAATTTTATTTTAACTTTGAGCTCTTCTGTCTGTGTTTTGAATCTCAGAAGGACAGAGTGCAAGACTGTTCCAATCAATGAGTTGTAAAATTGTTCTATAGCTCATCTAGCTCTGTACATTTTCTTTCTTGTTAAATATTTTAAAAAAATGCAAGGTATTGTTGTACATAAGTTGCAAAGGACCTTATACTCATTTGGTAAGGACTTTTGTTACTGCACAAAATCAGGGTATATAATCTTTTAAAGTTGAAAAAAATTATTTGAACTTTCCTCAGAGGATATTTTTTATCCTCTATTTCTCACAGAGAGATTTCCAGAATCTCATTTGTCTGACCAACATTAATTCTGTGTAATCCGAATTTATTCACAGCCATCTTGTATCTATTTATTTTGTGTCTATATTGTCCCATAGCCTACTCTCATTCCCAGTACTAACATTTGTGCAAACAACCTGGTGCAAACTACCCAAGGGTCTTTAGAGGTGCAATTTTAGCAGCAGGTCATGCATTACCTGACTTAAATGTACAAAAGCATAGCACTGATCCCCACCTCAGCACCAAATCATAAAAGCAGTCCTGGATAGTGACAGGACCACACACACATACATATTCCTCAGTAGTACACGGATGGAAAGCCGCAGTGAAATCTGCACATCTAAACGTGGTTAATGATTCTGCTCCCTCAGGTCAAATTGTGTAGAGATATTTGCAGCCACTACCTTCACAGCAGGCTACCACACTCACAATATCTAGTACTTATGAAGTATTCCTGCAAATTAAATATAATGGCCCTGTAGGCCTTCCCAGATGGCTTATCTGTTTTTTTGGGGGGTTGCTTTCATTGCAGTTGAGGCTGTCTGGAATACTGTGAAATAGCCTCTTACCAGACAATGTAGCACAGGGGCACATGATGGTGTTCAAAAGACTACTGGGATAATATTAAAAGCTGCACAGTGTTTGAGATACACAGAACGCTGAAAGCAGTCATTGCACTTAATTGTCATCAGAATTACACCTGAATTTTGCTCTAAAACACTCTAAAGGTTTTCTCCAAAAGAAGTCCGGGGACTGAATTAACACTTCTACAGTGCAGTTCATTGGGTGAGCAGAACCAAGGAGTAATCTGCAATAGTTTATGAAGTTTTATAGCTGTGGGATATATGCTTTCTAAGAATAAAAATTTATTCTGAAAGGTGATTTTATATTATGAAGGAAAAATGTTAAAAAGTAAATTCCACCTTTTTATTAAAAATAATAAATATTATCATTATTTGTTTATTATTAACTCCATCCATTAATTAAGTCCTATATTCTCATTTAAGAAGGTGATACCAGGTTTGGGAACATTTAAAAGATATATTTTCTCTCTGTTTTGTTTTCAGGTTTTGTATGTTTTCTTTCTCTCTTTCTTTCTCTATTTCTCTCTTTCTTTGTCTTTCATCCATTTTCACTTTGTTTGTTTGTTTCTACTGCATCTTGATGCTTTATTGATTGCTTAGAAGTAGGTTGGAGAGGTCAAGTCTAGATCTGTATGAGTCCAAAATATTAGAACACATCACTTCTGAGATTTCACAGGGGTCCTGATTTTCTACCTCCATTTAACTGCTCTGCATGAATATGGTCCTACCTGTGCTCTCATTGTTTAGCCTACACAAAACATAACTGATTAGTCTATACCCACCTTCAGTGGAACCTTTGTGACACCTTTCAGTGTTGTACATGTATTTTAACAACTCTTTAGTACCATACATGCTAGATTTCCAGTTAAGGAAATCCTACTCCTCAAGGACTCTTGCATTTGCATTTAAAAGTTACTGAATAAAATTCATAAGGAAAAGTGGAAGAACATAACAGACAAAAGATCTTTTCCCTCCCAAGGCAGTCTCTCTGGCACTAGACTACAAAATCAGGTTTCCTTTTGCTTAGTTTCTCACCTACCTAATAAATGTTATATTCTTCTCTGCATAATGGTATAGGTACAGCAGAGAGTACTTCCTAATGCCTATCTAAATGGGCTTCCAAATTTGTTTAGAAGTCTATGAATTCTCTCATATCATTATATGTTGATTGCACAGCAGTGTTAGAAGCCTCTACTAAAGGATAAAGCTTTTCACTACTCATCACTTTCTGCTAAAATGTAGCTCTCCACAATCAGGTGAAAACACATTCAAAATCTATATAGGAAAAAGCAATAAAGAATGGTGTGGTAGAAATTGAACTAGCATATTTTTTGTATGAATGAGGCAATTTACTATGTCTCTCCACCAGTAATCTCTATGATTCACTGCTGTTTCTTCAGCTTTTATTTATGCTAGATGTGAGACTCATCCTATTAAATATGGGATTCACCTTCAAACTTAAATCACTGCATTTTATTTGCAGAAACAGAGCTATTTGCCTTTGCTATAGATACCTTAGAATCCAAGAGAGAGAAAAAGACTATATAACCAAACTAAATACTTGTGGCTGTCTTGCAATTGTAGTAAAACTTAGGAAAGAACATAGCTGATAGAAAAAGATTGATTACAGAGTTAGTGGGAAACTTACAGGGTAGCCTGGTAGACATTGGATAGTCTATGGTCAGTGTGCAGAGTTAAAGAGTTTTTGAGAATGGAAAAAAAAATTATGAAAACAATTAATTAATAAAGAACTTATGAGCTTGACTGGCAAGGAAGTATTAATGAGAAGTTGCATCAGTCAGTGCAAGTGAGATCAGAATCTGGTCACTACACTGAAAGTCAGTAGATTCAGTGCACACCAGGTTTACAAACAGAGGTCAGTTAAACTGATAAGTAGGCTTTCTAGCCTGAATTCTGCATGCCAATATAAGAGATTTCTCTTCATCACTCCTGAACTTCTTTTCTTTCTTCTTTTCATGATAGAAATAGTCCAAACCATCTCTTCTAAATGTAGAGACAAATTCAGTTGTCCATAGGTCATTAAGAAAAAGGAACGAAAATGTTGCATCATATTACATATCCCTAAAGTGTAATTTAACTTTAAAACAAAATAACAAAAAAACCCCACAACCAAACAAAAAGAAACTTGTAGCTCCATGTGCTTCATTATGCCACTTTAACTGTGTGACCAAAAACCACTTTGGCTTTTGCATCAGAAAGACAAGTCTAGAATTATTATATGTTCATTTTTCTATAGATCCCACTTTCTTTACCCCCCCAAATGCAAAAGTGCAACGTAATAAATACTATGGGGTTTTTTATTAAATCTGTAAAATCTTGCACAAACGTTTATATACATGAGACTTCACCTTGTCTTTACATATTTTCTAATTATGTAAATCTTATTTTTAACTACTGTAAATAATATCGAGAAAATGTTTTTAAGACTTTGAAAATGATCTGTGTATTCTTGGGGATAGAGAATGATTTTTCAGATGATTGCATATGATATTTCATTCTATGGCACCTATTAATCTATTAATTAGGATTAATCTATTGATTAGCTGATGCTGAGGGAGACATAAGTTTCTTTAAATACCGCAGAGCTTTGAATCTATGAAACTATATTACCGGAACAGTAACTAAACGAAAGTAACTTTAAAATCAGATCTACTGGCTGAAACAAACAAATGAAATAAAATTAAACAAACAAATAAAATAAACAACCTCACATGCTGTTTCTGCAAAGGTGATTCTTTTTTAATTTTTCCTTTCTCATGCTTTTACCAAAAATGAAAGAATCTTATAGTTACAAAACTGTAAGGAAACATTTTTTTCTTGTTTCTAACACTCAATTATACTCTTTAAAAACAAAATAATACCCCCCTAAAATAAATTATAAGAAAATATGTCTCTTTTGGTACAATATGAGAAGAGATATTCATACCTCATGTTAATACATAAGTTGGAAACAGAATTAATATATTTAACCCATTATTGGGTCTATGTCTCAATATAATTGGGATCAGACATGATCAAAATCAAACATGTTAGGATAAGCAGAAAGATCTGGAAAAAGTGCTTACAAGAAACATAAAGTTGTCTTAATTTAATGCCTCTAATGATTAGGATATGATGGATAGGATAGGATAGGATAGGATAGGATAGGATAGGATAGGATAGGATAGGATAGG